>NC_090948.1:10000-331666 GCF_040807025.1 Struthio camelus | reverse complement strand
TGTTGTACTCGTCATCGTCCTCATTGTCCGAGCTCTCCTTCAGCTTCTCCGTCTCCGAGTCGTGCTTCTTCTTCGCCGAGGCCATTTCCGCCGCGTGCCGCTTCCGCCACTTGGTCCGTCTGTTCTGGAACCAGACCTGGGCCCGGCCCCGGCACGGCACGGCCCGGCCGCCGACACGGACACGCTCAGCCCGCGCCGCCCCGCGCCGCCCCGCGCGCCCCGCTCCGCGCCCCGCGGCGGGGGCCCCGCGCCCCCAGCCCCGCAGCGCGGAGGGGCCCCGCGGGCGGCGGCTCCGCCGCCCCTCCGGGTTTGCGTTTCCGCTGCGTCGCCGGCCCGAGCGGGGCGAACTGGCACGCAGCGGCTCGGCGGAACAGCAAGAATAGGTGGAAGATGAAACGAGGTGGCCAAGAAAACGAGGACTGCGCGTTCCCAGGGCAGCTCAACACTGCCGTGCGCTCAGAGCGCTGGCTGACCGATTTGCGCGGTTCCACAAAATAGCGCTGTGCCGATTACCGGGCACGGACTCCGTGGGAAACTGACCTGTGCTGAAACCATTTACTTGCCTGGGGCTTGGGGGGAGGGTTATTTGTTTGGGTTTTTTTTTAATCATTTGCAACACAAAAAACTCTAAGGACAAAATCGGCTAAGTGCAACGCGGCCTAAGCGCTATCCAATATTCAAATGTCGTAATTCAAATTATAACTGGCCTAAAAAAAGGGCCTTCCGCGGCTGTATAGTTTTAAACGGTTGCTGACAATTTTGCCGAAGGGGAAGGTGCCGGCGCCGGCCCGGCAGCGAGCGGGGGCCGGCGTGGGAGGCCGCGACCGGGCGGCGGGCGCTGCCCGCGGGGACCTACCTTCACTTGGCTCTCGGTCATGCCTAAGGAGTAGGCGAGGCGGGCTCTCTCCGGTCCTGCCAAGTACTTCGTCTGTTCAAAGGTTTTCTCCAAAGCAAAAATCTGCTGCCCAGAGAAAGTCGGCCGCGAGTGCTTCTTCTTGCCGTCCTTGTCCAAAACCATGCCCGTCTGAGCTGAAAGCGGAGGAGAAACAGCTCCGTCAGCGAGGGGTTTGCACTTGATCCGAGCTCGGAACAAGGTCTGCGCCTGCCGCTAACGGGGCAACCGGGCGCCGGGGGCTGCTCCGGGTGGCGCCGCTGCTCGGACGCTGCTGGTCTAGAGCAGGATTTGGTCCGGGGACGTCTCCGCGCCGTGGCGGGCCCGAGCGGCATCTAAGCGGCGGGGCCGGGCTCGCGCGCGGCGGCCGTCGGCCCCGCGGACCGTCCGCCCCGTCCGGCGCGGCGTCCCCCCGGCTCCCGCCGCGGCCGCCCCGCGCCTCCTGCCAGCGGGGCCGGGCCGGGCCGCCCGTCGGGGAGGCACCGCGGGCCGCGCTCCCTCGCCCCGCCGGGACCGGCCGCACTTACCGGGACAGGCGAGCCGCGGGTCTCTCCAGGGAGAGCCCTGCACCACTCCCGGCCAGAAAATGGGCGGCCGCCCCGGCAGCTCCGCCAGCGGCTTCGGGTAGCGGGACACGGCGGCGGGGTTGAAGTACATCCCCGCCGAGGCCGCCAGCCCGTTGATGCGCGGCAGCCCGCCCAGCAGGTTGCTGGCGGTGCCCACGGGCCGCCCCAGGATGTCGCTTATTCCGTGCGGCGTCCCCAAGGGGAGCTGCGTGTTGAGTCCGCCCAGGGCCGGCGCCTTGAAGCCGGAGGGGTTCTGCAGCGCGTAGGGGAAGAGCGAGGTCTTCATCTCGGCCATGTTGTGCAGCGCGGCCAGCGGCGTGCTGCTGAGGACGAACGCGCTCTGGCGATTAGCATCCATCTGCCCCACCGCTAACATTGGCGGTCATCAATAAACGCGGGTCCTTCTCCAACCACGGCGGCAGCGGCTTAATTTTTAAACCCCACGCGAGGAGCGCCAACCGCGGGCTGGTCAGCGTCCTTTCGGCTCTCAGGTTCAAAGTAACAGCAAGTAGCAAAGTTTGCCCGCAGCAGGAAAAGCTCGCCGCCGCTCCGCCCGCACCTGCAGCCCGCGACGCGCCTCGGCGGCGTCGGGGCCGGAGCGCGGCGCAGAGCAAAACCGGGCAAACGCTGCGACGGCGCCGGCAGGGCAGACCAGTCTCGGGGAAAACAGACCTCCGCTGGCAGCGCGGCCCCGGAAGGCTTCGGCTTCGGCTTCCGCGCCCCGGCTGCAAATCCGACCGGAGCGGAGCGGGGCGGAGCGGGGCGCCGGCGGGTGGGCGCCGCGGGGCTGCGCGCCTCGCTCGGCCCGCGCGTCTCGGCGGCGGCGGCGGCGGCGGCGGCGGCAGCGGCGGCGGGGACCGTGCGCGCCGCGCCCCGGGGCGCAGATAACCGCGCGGGCACCTGCGAGCGCCGCGCCCATTGGGCGGCCGCCTCCCCGCGCCGCCGCCGCCGCCCAATCGGCGGGCGCCCAGCGCCCCCACCCCGACACGTCACGGGTGGGCCGGCGGCCCGCGGGCGCCGTGGGAGCGCGCGCCGCCGCACGTGGCCGCGCGCCGCCGACGGGGCCCCCGCCGCGACCCGCCCCCACGGGGCCGCACCGGCCCCGTCTCTCTGCCGGCCGCGCGCTCACCGCTCTGCGTGGGGGCCGCGGCCTCCCGGCCGCCCCGTCGGGCCCCTCCCGCCGGGCAGGGCCCGCGCGGGGGTTCCCGGCTCCTCGCAGCGCGCCGCTCCGCGCGGAGGGGCAGCGGGGGGGGCTGCCGAGCGGCGCCTACCCGGTGACTGCTTCTGGGTGCTCCTTCTCTGGTTAATGGTTAATTAGCTCTGTGTTTGCTGACATGTTAATTGCTCCCTGCATACGAGACTCGAGTCCTTAAAACACGATTATAAACGGTAACCTTATGTCCCGGGTCTGCTTTGCTCAAGTTTTATCGTCAGGTTTTAAACAGCCTGACATCAGCGAGGGCTTGCCCCGGAGAACCGACGGTTGGCTGAACCGCTGTCTTGAGAGGAAGAGCATGGCTCTGGCATCACTGCGAAACGAAGCGCGTTTGCAGCAAGAAAGTTGCCGCAGGTGTTCTTCTTAATCGGAAATATGCTGATTTGTTCAGAAAATAAGAACTCGGATCTGCAATTGTTATGGAAAGTAACGTCGGAACTATCGTGCGCTCGCCGCCTTACAAGTGCCTTCTCCTACGTGCCTTGGCGCGCTATTAATCAAGGAAAATATTAACTACAACAAACGTGGAATTAAAATTTTTCACAGTGTTTACAAAGTAAACATTGATTTACTTCAGCGTAGAATAAGAACTATTATAAAAACGCGTGCTCCGTTGGCTATAATTACATATTATCGTCAGCCCCTTTAGTAGGTGAAAACGGTCTCGTTTAATTTGAAACATCGGCCTTAATATTAATGGCAGTTTGGGGAGTAAATCCGTGGGCTCGATTACTGATCTTTATTTTCAGCCGCTGAAACCAGAAATGATGTAAACCTTTCTGTCTTGTATCCATCCTCGGAAGCAGTCTAACGTATAAAAAATTAGATGAAAAACGACGATGCCTTAAAGCAGGTCTTTTTAAAAAAAACAGTTCATTGGTTTTTTTGTTCTCCACCTGCTGCAAACACAAACGTAACGAGCACAACACAAACACACCGGCAACAAAAAGGTTTATCGCGCTGATGAAGCCGCATCATCCCTCGGCCCGGGGCCACTCGTGCGGCGCCTGGGTCTTTTGGGAGGCAGCGGGTGGGCGCCCCCCCCGCCCCCCCCGCCCCCCCCCGCGCTGCTGGCGGCGGTGGCGCCCGCGTCGCCCCGTCCCGGCGGGCAGGGCCCGGCCCCCCCCGCCCCCCGCCCCCGCCCCCGCCGCGGTTCTTCCGCCTCAGCACTGACCAGCGGCGCAGGCTGCGCGGGCCGCCGCCCTGCGCACACCGATTAAGCAGGGCAGGAGAGCGGCCCCCCGACGGGCCCCGCAGCCGGGCGGCCCCGCGGGCCGGACGGGGCAGGGCTGCGCCGGGGCGAGCCGAGCCCTGCCGCACGGACGGGGCGTCCGCGGCCCCGCTCCCGGCGCCGGCGCCCTCCTCCCGCGCCTCCCGGCCGGCGACTTGCGTCTGTCACCAGCGACCGTCGCTACACGTCTGTCCTGCTGACTGACTTCCCTGCAATCTGATACCCCGCGTTCTCCAGGTAGGAATAAACGTTGTTTATCCCTGCAGACGCCGGGCCGTGGCAAAGCTGCTCCGACAGCGCTCGGCGTCTTCCGGCCCCTGGCTGAGAAGGAGGCAGCAGGCGCCTGTCTCGGTCCGCGGCCCCGCTGCCGCCCGCCGCGCCCGGGCCGCCCCCTCGGGGGGCGCAGCCAAAACACATTTCTGCAGGAGCGCTGGCGCCCGCGACGGCGGCCGGGGGCTGCCCGCCGCTCCCCGCCTCGGGCCCGGCCCGGCCCTGCGCCCCCCTGCCAAAACAAGCTCGGGCTCCCTCCGCCTGCGAAGCGGGCGCTCCCCGGCGGCGGCCCGACGGCGCCGCGCCTGTGCTGGCGGGGGCTTTCTGGGGCGGCAGCGGGGAGGGCTGGGGCGTTTCACGGGGCGAAGCCGCAGGCGGGAGCGGGGACCTCCCGGCTCCCGGCAGGCCGGGAAGAGGCGCGCAGCGCGCCCGGGGCACGCGGAGGGGCGCGCTGCGCTCCCGGCCGCGCAGGGCAGAGGCGGCCCGCAGCCGCGCGTGGGCCCCCCCCCCGGGGGCCGGGGCCGGCCGCCCCCGCGGCTCCCCGCCCCGCTCCGCCCCGCTCCGCGCCGTCGGGCCGCGGCGGGCGGGCGGGCGGCGCCCCCTGGCGGGCGGAGCGGAGCGGAGCGGAGCGGGCGCGGCGGCCGTCGCGGCGCAGGGACGGCGCTCGCCCGTGCCGGTGCCGCCGGCGGCGGGGGGGCCGCGCTGGGCAGGGCCGGGGTCTCCGAGCAGAGGGATGCGGGGAGCGCGGGCGGATGCCCCCAGGCTGCCCCCGCGGCTGCCCCCGCCCTAGCGACAAGGCTGCAGGCAAACAGAGAAACCTCCTTGCCTTGGCTGCAAAACCATAACGCATTTTTACTGGGCTGTTCTTGATAGCGAAGGCAGCGTTTTATCATCATATTTAGATATATTTCCATACTGGGCAGGTGATTAATAATTTCCACCTATTAAAATTAATGCGCGCGTTGCCCGTGACATGAGCAACCTTTCCTACAAGATGACGTCGAAGCAAAACTGAGCTTGGTGACGCCACATTCCTCTGACACTGATGCATTCAGCCATACGCAGACTGTAGTATCATTTTCCATTATCCAAATAAAGAATTACAGTAGGGTTAACTTCACTCAAGTCCTGCTTAACCTTCTGCTACTTCTTTTTGTCATACATACATGTTGCATCCTCTGTGCAGCTGAAAAAGTCTGAGAGGACATGCGCTACAAGAAAATAAGCCACGGAGAAGAATAATCTGCATTTTACACTTCCAAGGTGTAAATGCGTGTGCTTTCTCTCTCTCATGACGGACTGGGGAGAAGGCAGATGCACAGTGCATGCAAGTGTCCCCCGCTGCGTCGTACGATATTCCAAAATGCAAACGTAAATTCCTGTGTCAAAGCAGTAATCAGGGCAAGGGGAGTTCAGGGCAGCTCCTCACACCGCACAGACTTCTTGTCTGAATGACTCTGCTGGTTGCGAGAAGGGTGGGAGTGAGGATAGGAAGGGGAGGGAGGAAGGATGTTGCTGCTTGGAATTGCTGGAGCGGTGGTGGCAGAGAGCAGGAACATCCCGGTGGAGAACCCTGGTGCGATCCGGCTGTCTGCCGGGCGCCTCACGGTACGGCTGCTGCTTCGGCACAGGGTACCTGCCGACGATCGCTGGCGTTTCCAAGCACAGGGCGTTTTGGGCGAACAACGCAGTCGCTGGAAAACAAAGTCACTTTAAACGAGATGATCTCTGTCGAGGCGTCCACAGGATGATGTATGTTCTGGGACTGGTCATATTTAATATTTTTCATTATGGTCCTTGGCACAAAAAGTAGGAATATGCTAATGACAGAGTTGAAAGTCATCATCAGTATAGAACAGCACACAAGAAAAACTGGATGACCTTGAGACTGGTGTAACAGAAACGTGAAGAAACACAAAAATGCAAAACGTAAGGTATTGCCTTCCAGTATCGTAAGCAGTATTTTTGTACTGTTCTTAGGGCAAAACACAAAACAGCACCTCAGCGTAGCTGTGGTGCAATTTAGACTCTGACATTTAGGAGAGTGAGTTGCAGAAACATTGCCCATCGGCTTCCGATTGCAGAGAATACAAGTTGTGCCACGGTGCGTGTCCTGGTCAGCCAGGTGCTGGTCCTCTGTCCACTGCGATTGCAGACTAGGGTGGCCTTTAAGGCAGATGAAAGAAATCCGTTATATATCGAGAGGTCGGACGGACGTGACAGTCTGGGAGAGCCCTTCCACTCTCCCAGGCTCGTCTTCTGTTCTCCCTTGCACGTGCACCGGCCGCCCCGCTCCTCGGGGCCCAGGAGAGCAGCTGGGGGGGAAATGAGCCCCTCCCCGGCTACGGGTGGAAACGGTCTGCTCACATCTGCGTATCTGCGGGCTTCAGCTGCACTCGCTGTGAAGTCGTATGCACCCGGCACGCTTGACTTTTTCTGTGGACACCTCGGGGCTCGGTCTCCGGCTAGGTCTGCAGCAGACGCGGGGCAGACTCCGGTCGCGCGCTGCCAGCGCTGGCGCCCCAGCAAGGGAGCAGAGCGCGGCGAGGCCCCGGGCTCGGCGGCGTCGGCAGCCCACCCACTTCCCGCCGCCTCGCTCACGCCGTCCGGCTCCTTTGGGCTCACAGGGACGTTTTTCACTGAAAACTGAATCAGCAGGTAGGGGAGCCACGATGAAGACCAGGACGCTCGGTACAGACGCAGCTGTGGTCAGCGGCCCCCGTGCGCCGCAGTAAGGGGGAATACACAGCGCCGTGCCAGCTGAGCGGTAAATTTGTGGGTATTACACTTGGCCATTGGAGGGGGTACAAAGTTTGCAGAGGAGAGAAGGATGTTTGTTCTTTTATGTGACTGCTGAGTCATTCTGTTTGTACAGGCAAAAATGTTTAAGAAATAAAGTAACTTTCCACGGTGGGGTAAAAAAATGCATTCATTCTCAAAGGATCTGGAGAGAAAAAACAGCAGCAGTGTGTCCTCGCTCAAGAGACTGTGGTTAAGCTGCGCGATTTTGTGCTTGCAGTTTGTCATTATGAGCAAAGTGGTACTAAGCATCTCTTGTCTTTAACAGCTCTGTGGTAGTCTGTCTTTATTTTTATAGCTTTCTAACACAATGCTCCTAATTATGTCTTTAAATTAGAATATTGTGTTACAAGGTTATAAAAACAAAGGCCACTGGACGCACACTTACACGTGGACTTTAACTTGTTCTACGGCCCCGTTTGTGAGGCTGGAAGGAGCGCTTTTCCTACACCCTGCATCAGTCTTCTGCTTAACGGTAATCATTACAGCGCCTCAGTGCCAAAAGCCCGTTACCCACAGAGGTGAGCAAGCTTGGAAATCCTGGCTGGAACCTGTGTAGTCTTGCGTCCTTCACCAGCGATATTTGAGAATGAATTAGAGCGCATCAAGAAACTCATTTTCAAGCTGGCTGGCACCTGAGGGATGCAGATCCTGCCCCACGGACCTCAGCCTCTGTCCTGCATTGTGAAACTGAAAAAAAAAAAATTGAAATACAGGCTTTGTTTTTTTATTACCACCCTTCTGAACCGTTGCAGACCTGGGAAACGCTCTCAGCATCAGGAAGCGCTGCTGCGGCGGCCGGTGGTCGCGCCGGGCGGAGGGCCGGCCGGGGGGCTCGCTGCGGCGGTAGGTCCTGCCTGCCGGCGCGGGGAGCGCCAGCCGGGTTGCAGAGCTGTGAGCGGGATTTGCTGGGCTCCAACCGAAGGACGCCGGCGGAGCGCAAAGGCAGGTGACGCTGCGTGCAGGCGTCGGGGGGGGCAGCGGGACGCCGCTTCCCTTCCCCAGCCAGTGAGCTGAAACGGCAGCGGCGGCTCGTCGCGCTGGCTCCTGGTCCCGGGCCGGCGTCAGGCGCTCTCTGCAGTTTGCCCGTCGCAAACAAGCCGCTGCGGCTGTGCAAGGAGCTTAGCCGGCTTTCTAAAGCTTTCGGGGGCTCAGAGAAGAGCTCAGGATAAAGCTGTCCAGCCTGTCTTTGCTTTTAAGCATCTATAGGCATGTTTGGGCCTAAGCGTTGGATCCAGCTTTTCTGCTCCCAGCCCGCGCTGTCCCAGGAAGCCAATTAACTTCCCTCGTGGAGCCCGGAGCGGGGCTGCCTTTTGGTGCTTTCCGGCACTAGAGGGCAAGAGGCTTGGCACGTCTTCCTGCCTTGGGCCTTTGCTGCACTTGCCGACTCTGGCTGTCATTTGAACCCACAGCCGTGGGAAAAATAAAATCTTTCCACTGTCAGTTAGCCTACAGGAAGCTAGCACTGCAAACCAAACGGAGCATGTACTCGCTTTTTAAGGCTTTAATCTCTTTTTGAAGAACTGCTGGTGGGAGCTTTAGAGGTAAATCCCTTCAAGTGCGGTGAAGACTAGAGTGTGATATTGAAGACATCACAGGATCACAGAACGGTTGAGGTTGGCAGGGACCTCTGGAGATCATCTAGTCCAACCTCCCTGCTCAAGCAGGGTCGCCTAGAGCACATTGCCCAGGATCGCGTCCAGACGGGTTTTGAACATCTCCAGGGAAGTTTTCAGCGTTCCTGTGTGAATTCATTTTTCTGCTTTGGGTTTTAAGCACCAAGATTTCAAAGCGCTGGGAAATTCGTATTAGGTTTAATAACAAGTATCTAACATGTTAAAACCCCCATCCACTGTGGTCAGTACAGTCACTGGTGGAAAACAGCAGGGATAGAAGACATATATATATTAGGACAAGAAATGAAACACAGTGTTTAGATCCTCGCGGCTCGGCGTCTTGCCCCAGACGAGGCTCACGGGCGGCACCACCAGCCGCCGTCCCCCCCGGCCGCGGCTGCCCGGGCGCCCCTGCTGCCTCCGCCGCTCGCTGCCCCGCTCCTGCGGTTCCCGCCCCTGGGGTGACATTTCTGCCCGGAAACCCCGTCTCCCCTCTTGTTTTTCTTCTGCCGGTGGCTTAGATTATTGTTAGTTTTAAGAACATTGCCTGTCAAGTCACACCTGCGCCTCCGCTTGCCCCCCCAACCTTCACTCTTCCCTCCAGTGCTTTTTTCTATTTGTCTCCATCCTAATAGTTTATCCTTTTAATGAAAGAAGGCTACAAGTTATTCTTTTTAAATGAGATAAGTCCTTGTGAGCTCTATTTTAGCTAAGCAAGACTAGGAAATCGTTTGCCCTTATTTGTATTAAACAGATGTATATACTTTACTGCAAGTCATTAGTGCTATAAAGAGATTGCCTTCCTATTGATAGGCTGGATGGGGGAATCCAGGAGTAAATTGCCAATAAATAAACAGTGTGCTTGTAAGCACTATTGATTCTCGCTAAGCCACAGAAAAGTGTTTTGTTAGTGAAACTCTTCCTGACTGTCCAAGTGAGGTTTAAAAAAAAGAACAAAGGAATGAGTGCTTACTGCAAGGGGTGGGGGCGAAGCCTTTGGGTGACAGCTCCTCCCTCCCTCCTCCTTTGGCGGGCATGGGTTGTAGAGGTGGCCACTAAAAATGTAACAGCAGTTCTCCTGGCCACCATCAGAAATCCTGGGGGCAATCGCGGGCACCTGGAGGATCAGCACAGCCTTTCCTTTAATGCAGTAATAATTTCAGAGTAGCAGGAGGGTTTTCCAAATTCCCGTGAAAGGAAATAAAGTGTCATTCCCACAGGAAGTGGAAGACTGGCAGGATTCACATTCCTGTTGTCCTGTCCGGGCTTGGAGCAGTCTAGAAATGACTCCGCTGAGCTGTTGGGGGAAGGCTGTAATGTACTCTGCTGGTTGTCCTAATATCCTCTGCGGGGAGTGGGGTTCACTTTGGCACAGAGCCATTGCTTATTTCCACCCTTTTCTTGGAAGACATTAGCAGAGAAAAGCTTGAGCTTTGAATTGTAGCCTTATATCTGTTTTGTAATCTTGGTGCAAGTTCTGTGCAGATAGGGACGCCCTCACCGAGGTATCGCAGGAAGCAGCTCTCTGACTGCACTATCTCTTTGAGGTCCTGCCAAACCCCGAAGGTACGCTCTACGCTTTAAGCGCTGTCTGTCTCAATTTTAGATGCTTATGCGGCGATACAGGCCACGCAAGGTGAACTGTTTCCGAAACGGTTCAGTCCGACCTACCCGGTTTTGAATAATCATCCCGCCCTTTAGCAACACTTCCCATGTCTCTTCCCTTGAATTGCTGTGCTCGCTCTTCTCCTGCGTTGCAGTGTTTAGCTCCGTGTCACCCTCTTTGGGGAGGTAACGCTCCTTACCTGTCTCCAAAGTGCTGTGAACGGGTACGATGCTGTTAACGAAAGATGCTCAGCATCCGAATGAGGTCAATGAGCAAGGTAAACATAACTTGACCAGGGCAACGGCATGACTTTCTTTTGGAAGTTAGGATACAACTACTAAAATTCCTCCCATGAGCAGAGCAGACGTTAGGAGCCAATTCGGGAGCAGAAGTATCTGAGCAGGCTTGGAGAGGACCCGAGTGTGGTCGCAGGCTGGACAGTGGAGCCCTTGCAAAGGGGGCCGCAAGCGCAGCAGAGCGCTACCGGCACAGCAGAGCGCTACCGTAACCGAGATGCTTGCTCCACCTCGGAGCCAAGCTGTGATGGTGTTCTCTGCTGGAACCGCAGTCAGTGATACGGTTCCCTCCATCTTCTGGGCACGTATTCAGTGATAAGATTGAAACCTGTGAGCAGACAGGCCGTTGCTTTAGGACTGTCTCAGTAGAGTAACAGGGATTATAATACTGCAGAATCTCTGGCAGACCTCGTGATTACGGCTGATTATGGAGGAGTCTCCCGAGGGTGCGCTGATCTTCCGTGCGTCTTTTACTTGAAGAAGACATAACAACGCCAAATGTCAGGCATGCAGCAGCAGTGCAGTTACGTGATGCGCGATACTGGAATTGCCCTGGATGAGAAGTAAAAGCAGGTAAAGGAAATTCATTTCATGCGGCTACACATTTTGTGTGTGTATGAGTGTGTGTATGAGTGTGTGTTTTTTACACAAATACAAAATTATACTGCATCTTCGTCTACTCTGCCTTCAGGAAACTGATTACTTCAGACTGAGTTTCCTCTGTACAAGTGGGAATGTCGTTCATCACCCGAGACTGAACACCAGGAATGTGTTTTAGCAATGACAGCCTTTGGAAGGCTCATGTGCAAATGACAGCATGAATTCAGAAAGGTCCGGGATATATGATGAATTTATTACCTCCTGTTTTACTTATGCCTTTTTCCTCATCATTAAGCCCTGTTACAGGTAAATATATTTAAGAAATGATATGCTATCTGGATTTCTTTTTTTTAATGCGTCTCTTGACTTTTGTTCTTAAAAAAAATCTTGTGGAATTCATTACCTTTTCTCCTTCCTGGTTTTATCTTCTTTTCTAGTTCTTTTTCCTTCTGCCAATCTTTGTTTCCATAGTATTAGTGATGCCATTACTAAATATGTTAATTTTCTTTGGGTTTTCTTTTTTTTTTAGTCATTTAAAACATGAACAAAGAATAGTTTTTAAAAACCAGGAGTTAGCAATATGCTCAAGAGCATTGTAAACAATCGCTTACGTTGTGCTTTGTCTTCCTGTGCAACAGGCGTTTCTTCCATATTCGTATAGCTTGCTAAAATTAATGTTATTTACGGAGCTGTCCTTTTTCTAGAAAAAAGACGGGACAGAACTGAATTTGCACCACCTGAGGGCACTGTAATACTATGTCACTGCAGTTTAAAGAGAAATAGAAAGGACCGTGTTAGTAACCGTCCCGGTTTCCTGCCTCTTTTAATTACCAAATGCCAACCTGGAGAGTAAGCTGCCGAAAGGAAGGAAAGTTGCTGCGGAAGAGACGCTTGTGCAGATGGCCACCACGGAAACAAGGTCACCCTTGCCTCGCGTCACCAGGGTTTCCGTGTCCTTACCGCCCGGAGACTGCAATTTTAAACACTGCGCTAATATCATTTTAAGTGACATGTTGCCAGCGTGGCGGCCGATGCTGGGAGCCTGGTGGTGCAGCTGGCGCCTGCACGGTCCGGTCTGCGCCCGGGGACGCGCCGGGCTGCTGCGGGAGGAGGGAAGGGAGAGGCGCGAAGCCTAGTTCCGCTGGTCCATACCTTTAAAGTCTTATGTTTATATGTACACTTAAGTACCTTGCCGAAATGGCAAGATGAGATTAAATTGTTGTGCGAGGAGCTCTTGTTTCTGACTAAGAGCCACATGTACACGCAGAGTGCAAAAATGAAACCAATGTGGGGAAATTAAGTCGAATGGTGACTACACGTTTGAGATCTCTAAGGCTGGGGCTAGCGGGCGCACAGGCTGAGCTCCTTTCTCCCAATGAGACGCACAGATCACTATATTCGTAAAGGTTTGTATTGACAGAAATAAAATCTAGGCGCATGAAAGTACAAGCATACATATTTGTGTTATAGGATTCCTTTAAAAAAATAGTTACTGGTGAAACAAGATGTTGACTACGTACAAAGAATCGTATCTTTAGCCGGTCCTCTGTTAACTAACCAACTCTCAACTTAATCAAAGAGGGGCTACATCCCCTGGCATCCCTCTGACAAGGGGTCCCCGGGATTTGGACGATGAACCAGTTATGATTTAGAGGAAAGAAACTTATGGCATGGACGATTGACTGCAGATAGATGTCTCTGAGAGCGATAGGAAAAGAGAAAGAAAGAGTGTGAGAAAGAGCTTCCCTTCCTCATTTGAGTTGAGTGGGGAGATACCTGCCCTTAAGTTTTGTGGTGAGCGGGGTCAAGGTCCCTGGTGTTGGGTGGGACTTCTTGCTTTCCTCCCCTTCTTCTTTTCTTCTACTTCTCTCCCCCTCTCTTTTGCTGTGTGCAGATCCCATATTTACATGAAAAACGTACGTTGGTTCTTACAGAGTCTTTTTAGATTTGCATGCCTTAACAAAAGGGGCTCTTAGCTTGACGCTCTGCTTGGGGCAGAACGGGCCGAGGACAGGAGACCGCCGTTCCTCCTGGGCTGAGTCCAGCACTGGCTGGGAGCTCGGCGTTACACAGCTCCTGCAGAGCCTTCCTCCACTGACGTGGGAGCAGTCTAACACGCTCCTTTGTCACATTGAGGTCATCAACATGGAATAGATGTATTTTAAATTCCTGAAATCTGACCAGGAGCTTTGCTTTTGCGCAAGCGAGAGAGTGAATTATTTTGAAGAAGGACATTTGGTCGCCATGGAGTGCACACCGTGGGGTGGGAGGGAAGGAGCCCCTGGTCTGAAAGTCCCACGGACGCGGCGTTGCAAGATAAATGAGCAGGGATGTCAGGACTGGGGTGCGGTCGCCCGTCTCCCCGCTCTGTTTCTCACCTGATATTCAGAATCACAGAACGGCCGAGGTTGGCAGGGACCTCTGGAGAGCATCTAGTCCAACCCCCCTGCTCAAGCAGGGTCACCTAGAGCACGTTGCACAGGACCGTGTCCAGGCAGGTCTTGAGTATCTCCAGAGATGGAGACTCCACAGTCTGGCCATGGAGAACTTTAAATGCCACAAGACTGAGACACACCTGGATAAGGGTGTTTTGAGGATTTCTGTGACATCTGAAAAGTTGTATGTTTTAGGCCAGGGACCTGAGATGGAGCGCACAAGTGAGAATGTGCTTTTTATAGGGTCAGCTAGTCGTTCAGTGGCTTTATTTTTTTTAAGGCACCTGCCTCGGTGTGGCTGGAAATTATGTTGCCGTATCATTTATGGCGTTTATTTAAATACAGAAGTAAGGTATGAGCCCAGGACACGCTTACTGGTAAAAGTCACATGGGAAAATGTGGAGAGAAGATGATCACAAATCAGGGCAGGGAGTCAAGGTTTAGGTCGTTATAGCAGGAAGACAACAGCCAGACTTTCTTCCATGCTTACTGAAAATAAAACCTCAGCCTTTCTTAAGCAGATGTTTGATGTAGTGAGAGATCTTCCGTGATGTGAATGAGACCTACGCCTTTTCACAAAACTCGAGAGAACAGCAGCTGAGAACAGGAAAGATGAGGGTGAAGACGCAGAAATACAAGGGCCCGGCATCCTTAAATCTTATTTGTCAGCTCTGAAAGAGCTTTTGAGAGCAAACACTCCATATTCCACAGCATTTATTGAATGAAATAGATGTTAATGCATCCATATTTCTACCATATGTGATATTAGCAAACACTCGTCTCATGATATTGTAGCACGAGATACAATAGCATGGAATATAACTTTCTTTTTTACATGTTCTCCATATGCAAAACCACAAGGCTTGGCTTTACTTGGACACAGTCTAACGTGCTCTTTCTGTCCTCTCCCAGGCCAAATGACCAGTGCCTCATTTTTCCTTACTAGCATTAGTTTTTGCTTATTTGACATCCAATTTGCCAAATGAATGGTGACAGTAATCCTTTTTTTTTTTTTTGTACTGCTGCTTCACCTCATTTCAGTTTATGTTTCAGTGGGTTTTCTTTTGGGGGGAGGAACTTACCTCCTCCCCCCCTTTCCTGGTTTTGTGTTCTGTAAAGATGAGACTGAAGCTATTAATACTTATTAAAATAACGTTGGACAGCATAACATCCAATTAAGTTCAGATCAGCTGAACTGCAAGTATTAAATGTAGCTTGCAACTGCTTATACAGAAAATAAGTCTCTTGAATAGCTGATAGTATAGAAAACTCCATACGAACTCAGGTTTGGAAAGAGCAAAGTGCTGACAGAGGAAATCCTTCACTAAAGAACAGGGGTTAGAAGACTAAGAAGCAGCAGCCACAAGAGGATGTGGAAAGGGTGGTTCTGAAGGACCTTCTCAAAGGAAAAAAGCTGTGGAAAGTTGTGTCCTGTCCTGCTCTGCTTCTCCCCCCCCCCGCCCCGAACATTTAGCAAAGGGCAGCTTCAATAGAAAAGCTGACTGGAATGACAAATTGGACATCTGTTAATGTGAGGAAGGCAGAAAACTCCATGTATTTAGAAGGAAAATCTATTTAAAATGTTCTTTTTCCATAAAGAAAATATTGCACTTTTTAAATATGTCAGGTTATCTCCTAACTTATTCTGAGACTATTACGAAGTAGAAGGTTACGGTTAGCTTTACAACATGCCTGAATTAGTGAAGAAAGTGAAATGTCTTAGTAAGCGTATGCGTACCCAGCGTAACGTAGCAGACAGACTTAGGCTGCCACGTGCCTACCAGCGACCCAGGCCAGATCCAAGCCTGAAGTCATGTAACCATGTTTGTGCTAAATCAGATTAGTGAAATCTGCTTGCTAGTTATGTGTCGACTTGCATAATGTGCTGGTTCCTTTCGTGAGTTAAGGAGCTTAGCGCGCACTGGGTCTCGGTCGTGCCCTGACTGCTCGGGGGGACACGAGTCTGCTGGTGGCACCTCCCCGTGCCCACACTTAAATGAGGTGCTGGGGAACGACGTGTCGGATGGAAGAGCCAACAAGATAAGGGCAGTATCTTTGTACGCTGCCTCTCACTAAGGTAAATTCAGTGTTAGTTCACCCTGTGTTCTTGCAGAAGAAAGCCTCATCTTTGCTCTCACCACACACATCCTTCACCCTCCTTTCCAAAGCCCAGGTTAGCAGAGGTACCGTGGGACCTCATGCGCAGGATGTCACAGGCGATCTGTTTCCACTTAGAAATAATCTAAGATTGTCTGCAGGCTTTCGACACGGATTCTGAGGCTGTCCTTCAGCTCTCCCCGTCGGGGATGTGAAGAACTGCTAAGCAGCCTTCCTTCCGCCCTTTCACCGTGCAGGGCTCTTCCGGGCTGGCGTTCAGCTCCAAGAGTGCGCCTGGCAGTCAGTCGCTCTCCAAACACGACCTCTCGGAGCAGCTGCTGAGTGAAGGTCTGGCCGTGAGTGCTGCAGTCGGTGGGTCCCGTGGCAGGAGAGGCAGCGGCAGGCTCATACCAGCTCCCTGCGCTCCACTCCGTCCCTGACTTACCCGGACTCAGTTCTGGTGAAAGAGTTGGGTGGCACTTGGCTCAGTCTGACCCTTCCTTTCTGTGGGCTGCAAGCGATAGTAGTTGTTTTAGGGTTGCAACGTATCCTGCGGTTTTAAAAAATTAATCCCAAACAATCTGGTGCCCGTGGGCATATATGTCTGGGGAGACATGTTTATGCTGAGAAAGGGTCATTGAACTGAGAAGTGACCACACAGGTACAGGGTTGGTTTATATAGTACCTTGAACTCAGCAACACAGGCTATGATTTTCTCTTAAAATGGTATCTCAGAACATCTCATGTTCTTCTCATAAGTTTCCACTAATAAATGTTCTTTCTGTTCCAGTGCAACTACAAAAATAAGATTTATTAGCCCAAATGTAGTTTGGATGGATAAGAGAGTATGTAAAAGATGCTGTCCCATCAGAAACCTCCAGTCATAGGTGATTATAACCTAGATGGAAGGTGGGAAAATGAATTGTGATTGATGAATTCTCTGGAAATATCTGTTTCAGCTTAAATGTGATACAGTGCATAGGTCAGTGATTTCAAATAATAAAATGATCAAGATATAGGGATAAGACCCATTCCACTATGACTGAAGTCTATTTTAATGACTTCCTCTGTATGGAGCTATTTTATGTATATAATAATTAAAATAATACCGTAGTATTATTGATAGAAACTGGCAGCCAATATTTGAAGTTGCTCTGTGCTTGCTGTTGTAAGTGCCTAACTTCAGCTGCATAATTGTTCAGAATGGTCATTTCATGCCAGGTATCTCTTGTCTTTTTTCTTTTTATTTATTTATTTTTGAACTGTTTCAGCTAAAACAACGCAACTCTGACTTTAAGGCGAAGATATTTATTTATTTGTATATATATATTTATGTGTGTGGGTGTGGGTGTGTGTGTATACATACCTATATATATGTAAAAGTGTTATAGCTCTTTCAGTAAGAAGCTTTAGAACTTAATATGAAGCTTCTCCTCCTTGCAGGTATAGTTTCTTTAGCTATAGGATGTCTGCCTTGAGCTGTTTCCAAGAAAAGCTGACCAAGTTTGGGCAAAGTTAGTCATTGAACCAAAATCCATTTCACATATGGGTGTATTTCCAATGATTTTTTTTCTCCCTCAATTTCAGCAGTGTTGAGCGGTTTGGGATTTCCTGAGGAGGGAGGACACTTGCTTTGGGATCCTGAATGAGAGACGCTGAGCCATTTAGTTCCGTCGATATTGAGGTCTTCTAAATTCTTCACCTAAAAATTATAATTATACTACTACTTTAATTTAGTGGCCTCCTGGTACCTGGTTGGAGGCCATACATTTATGCATTAGGCACCCAAGTTCTACTTTCACTGCATACAGCCTTTTAAGTGCCCAACCCCGTGCTTCTCTCTGCGATCACCAGGGGAGAAATGTTCTCATTCTGGGTCTCACTTGCTAAGAAGAAGAACCGCAGAACCGCAAGCCTTAGCATAAAATCCCAGAGGTTGGCAAAACTGCATTTAGTAATTATTTTATGTGTAGATTGCTGCAATGCTCGAACACATTCTCGTTAGTTACCTAAATAGCATAGTCACCATGTTACAGAGGGCTTGTAGACACTGGTACACTTTCACTGTGAAAAGTGACTATTTCTTTCTCAGTAGATCTGATCCTAGAGTTCATCCAGATCCTGCTAATCAAATAAGCTTTTCTCCTTCTGTCTCTGAATGCTGCAGTTTCTCCACAAAAGAGGCAATGAAGTAGGTGGCACTTATTCCTTTTGGTGCACCTCGAAGGGGACACTCTGCTAAAGACGTGCTCCAGAAACGTCTCCGTGAGCCTGAACGCGCGTGTTCAGTGTGCAGAGCGGGACTTATGTCAGCCCTAAGTGGGGCACCCTCGCAAAGTCAGTGAAGCTTTGCAGCTGTCGGAGAAAGAGATTGCAATCGAACCTTCCCCCACGACAGTACGGGGCAAACAGAAAAGCCGTCTTGATTTTTTGCATTGCAGACTGATTTTTTGCAGAGCTGGTAGGAAGCAATAGAAATGTTTTGTATAGACTCTAGGATACCCATGATAATATCCAACACTGCTGTTCAGAGCAGAACCACGTATTAAGCCATGTAGGATCAGGTCAGGGTTAGCTTTTAAAGTACATATTTACAATTAACTTTCAGTAACGCTTCAGTTCTTATTCTGTTAAATTACATCCATTTAGTTGCAGGGGTCTGATGAGGTGTTGAAGCAATGAATTTACCAATTTGGCTAGCATATATAGGACCTAATCTTGGCAAAAGCTGCAGCTGAATCTTCTCACTGGCTACCTGGCGTTTACAGGAATGGTTTTGGAAAAAGATAGAGTCAGCCGTTGACATGAAGCAAAATGTTTGGCTCCTTTTCTTTCTGTTAATTTTGAATCTTAGTTATTAATATTATAATTATGTTTAATAAACTTTCAGAACAATTTTCAGTCGTCAGATAATTTACATAAATAAATTCCAAAAATTAAGAACTAAAAATGATAATGCCTGTTGGGGTTAGGGCTTAGCAACAGAACTTTGCTAATGTTTGCTAAAACGTAACGTGGGTACACCATTTTGAGCCCCTCATATAATCAGAAGAAATTCTAGCGTTGCTATTATCATAAATGATTTTTTATTATCACGATTCTTCTAACTTGAAAAATATAGTATTAGCCAACTATCTGAACACACGTGGATTTTTTTTTGTCAAGGGAATGTTTTCCTTGTTCCTTCTTCAGAACAGTCTTGTCCAGGTCAAGTTAGCAATAAGAAAGTATTGACTCATACTGAGTCTTTAAGCCGCATCTGAGGAAATTTATCTACTTTATTGCATATAATGAATTTAAAATTTCACGTTTTAACGATCATTAAAGTGCTCTTTAAAAGCCTAATGCCGGCCGGCAGAGCCTTGTCGAGAGGCCTGATTAGAAATGGCTTGCAAGAATGACTTCTTTAGCAGCATCCTCACTTCTTTCCAGCCTATAAGGTAAATCAGGACAATCTTGTGCAGGGAAGAATGAGCACAGAATACTTGAAGTAAAGTTCAGCACCGAAAACTAAGGAAAAACCGATACGATGGCGGCTCCGCACCCCCAGACTGAACAGGGATCTTGACTGGGTGCATTTGTGGGACAGAGAGTAGAAATGCAGAACGGCAAACGGGACCTGAGGCTTTCGTGGACCGAGAAGGTCTCTGCTGGGACGTGCGGGTGCTCAGCGCGTCGCAGAATCGCGTCTTAACAGAGCCCTCGTCAAACGGGGGTGTTGATTTGCCTCCAAAGAGAAACGGGAAGCCAGTGCAGGTATGTGTTGATGCATTTGAGTAAGAAAATAAAGAACGTGCAACACGGTCTTAACAGGTAAGAATTGCATTCTTTATTAGGCTAGCAAAGCGGTGCGAAGCGCAAAGACGGCACTAGTGTCAAGAGATGTCTCAGTGCTCAGCAGCGTTTGCGTTCAAGCAGACAGGCCTGAGGTGCTGACAGCCCGAGACAGGGCTGGCATTTTCCCGTAAAATCATCCCCCGCTAAGGTAATATTATTAAAGAGAATAGTTGCAATGATATAATTGACATAATTGGTGTTAGGAGAAGAGTGTTTCTTTTTTTAAGTCAGCAGTGAAGATTACAAGCAGCTTCTGTTCTATACCCTTCCTTTCCAAAATTAATAAGCTTTGTTTTCACTCTCTTGCAAAGCTAAGTCTTTATTTCCCTTAAAGTGCAATGGTGCATGTGGTTGTACTTTGACTTCTGGACATTATCGCACAGTGGAAGGCACAGTGGAAGAGAAACAGGCCTTACCAGTTTTGCATTAATAGGTTTAGCCTGCCAGGATATTTTTGAAGGTGCATATGCGAGATGGTAATTTGTTAGAACTACAAACTGTCAGCGCTCTTCAGTACCTTCTTACGTAAAAGTGAAAAAAAAAAAAAAGGGACAGGATTTGAGAACAAGATAACAGACGCTTGTGCAGCTTTGCTGTCTGGCTTGCAAGCTCTGATGGCAACGGCATGCATACCACCATGCCGTATTCCAAAAATAATCAAATAAAACCAGGCAAGCAGAACATTTCTTTTCACATGATTGCCTCCCCCCTACCATAATCCTATCACAGATACCCTAAGCAGTTCCTAACGACTACTCCCAGTATCTTTCTAATGCTTCAGGGGCCGTGCTCAGGGGTGGACATGGGCCGTTAGGCAGCTCCTGGGAGTCAAACTCCTGCTGCAGCCCCCAGGAGTGGAGAGCAGAGAGCACCTCCAGGGAGACCTCCGGGACATCCCTGTCACGGCCCCATCCTGCTGCCGCGCGGAGTCAAAGGCTGAGGTTTTACTCTTCTTTTGTCACTCATCCTCAGTTTTGCAAATACTGGCACGTGGAGGCAACTTCTAAACTTAAACTGTATATTAGGAAGCAGCTTGCGAGCCAGAGGTTGCTCACGGCGTGCCTTTGCCGCCAGCAGCCCTCGCGGAGGGAGGATGTCTAGCAAGTTTAAGGGCAGCCCTGCTTCAGGGAGTTGCAAAGCCCGGCTGGAAGGGGTAGGTCCCTGCGGCTTCCTTATGCAAGCGACTGCGGGACGCCAGAGGGACTGCTTTCGTTCCCGTGGCGCACCGACACCAGGGTCCGCTTGCAGAGCGGGGGCCGGTCTGTCCTACTCGTAACCCTTCTCAGTACTTACAAGGGTGTTGACTGTACTCACCATCCTGCAAAAGAAAGTGATGCGAGACAGCTTCTACCAGAGGAGATGGCCCTGTTAAAACATGTATTTTTGAGATGGGTGGATGGAAATGCATCTAGTAGAACTGGGTCAGAAAACGATGCCAGGCAACAATAAATGGTCTTTAAATCTAAATGCAACACTTGTTCGATCCACACCGTGTTGCATATTGCAAGGGGGTAATGTCAGCTGATGATCTTTTAGTGCCTTCATGTTGAACATAGTTTAAATGTACCATAAGGGCAGCAGCAATCCCTGCTGTGAGTGATCCAGTAACACCGGTGTCCGTGTCTGTTTCTAGCTGGTGGTGCCACGTCGACTACCGACGCTGTCGGCCAGCCCCGGCAGCCGCAGGGGGCTGCCGGCCGCGGCGGTGCCTCCAGCCCGCCAGCCCCCAGCCAGGGCTGCCGGCCCCCAGCTGCTCCCTGCCTTGCTCCCGCCAAAGCCATCTGGTTGCTGGAAAGCCCGGTAATTTGCAATAAACCCTGGCGATCGACACGAATCTGGGCGTTTTGCAAGCGGCTTGTTAAAGGCAATTCTTCTCTTCGTTGTGTCTGTTAATTGGAGAGGGAGCGGAAACAGGGTCATGGCCAGCTTCCTCCTGTCCCTCTGCCGTGAGCAGTAACCTGCTAATATTTGCAGAAAAGGAATGATTACTGCTCAGCTACCAGCACTTAACCAGTACATTCTCTGTTTGAGTGGGGATCCTATTTTTTTCCCTTCTCTTTCCACCATAAGAGCTGTGCAGATTCACAGTATTACGGTAGTTGTGCACTGTGTTTTTTGAAGAAAATGCTGCTTTCCTGGTAACACGATGTGCTGCGCGAACTGTGTCAAGGTGACCGACCTTGAAAAAGCACAGGTGTCATTGTGGTGTGAATTACGAATGGTTGGGGGGCAAGATTTCTAAAATGTCTTAGTGAATAGTCACACTTAAAAGTGACCATTACTTAGGAGGAAAACACTTTTGTAGCTTTACCATGCTAAGTGACCGTATTTTTGATAGTCTTTATCTGCCTCAGTTCTTCATTCAAGTGCTATAAGACTTCATTTTAGTACTTTGCCATAAATATACAAAAACTTCTGCCAGTTGTTAAGTCAAGATTGACTCATTCATAAAGATATTTAGAAAACCATAATCAGGTAGAGAAAGTGAAAAATCTTTACTAAGAAGACGCACAAAGAATAGTATTTTAAATGTGGTGCACGTCCTATGCATCCACCAATTCTCATTAGACCTTCAGGTGCAGTTTCTTGGAGTTTGATTAAACGCAATTCAGTCAGCATTGCTGAGCTTTAGATCGCTGCACCAGAGGGGCTGCAGGAAGCGCTACGCCTTGCCGGTCCTCGGAGAGCGTGGTCAAGCCTAGGAAGCACCAGGTGATCCTCCTGCCTTGCAAGTAGGCCCAAATCTTACTGTGTCACAGGATTAGTTTTGACCAGAAAAATGCCGTCGCTTTGCGTCTTAACAATAGGGAAGCCCTACTGCGTAGTCTCAAGCAGTATATTTTTTTACTAAGTGATAAATCTAAAAGTCAATTAAAAAAACCCTGCAAAAATGAATTAGAGTGGTTACAGCATGGTGTTATGATGAGCATTTAAAGTAGAAGATGCTAAGCCTCACTAAAAATGTTATGTTTAAACTGTCTCTGGAGCTCATTAGTCTTCTTGCGTTCAGGCTTCACAAAGGACTTGTTAGTAGCCAAGTTATAAGCTTCATGTAGGGTAATATAATTCACTATAAAGAAGTTAATGTCTGGGGGGGTGTTACTGCTTGTGCTAGTGTATGTTGTGTAGACGGGGATGGTCCAGCTGTTGCCAGTGGACCCTCTCTGGTTGTTGCATTTTTCTGCAGTGTTTCCATCCAGCTGGCCAGAAGAAGTAGTAGAAATTTTGACGGTGCTTGTGCATCCAAGTGGCTCCTGTGCCTGCACGTGCTGCAATGTGGAGAAGGGAGGTGGTGCTGCTGCCAGGTCCATGTGATGCAAAGACACGGGACTGGTGACCTATTTTCTCTGGCACTTGTTTGGTAACAACATAGTCTGAGACTCTGCCAGGCTGCTGAACTTATTCTTTTTTCTTTGGTTATGGCCTCTAAAAGTGGTGGACTGTGGTAAAGAACAGCTCTGACTATCTATGGGTATAACCATTACAGAGGACATCTTTAGGTAAAACTTACTCGCTAGGACGAGAACTTTGCAGTGCAGAAGAACTGGGAGAGATGCAGAACCAGAAGATCCGGGGAATAACGTAGGCAACTGAGTGGCACATGTTCACCGGCAGATTTCACCCTGGCCTGGGGTACTCACCTTCTCATGGCTGAAGTCTCGTCACTCCTTGTTGTTCTTTCAAAAACTGACATTGGTGATGGTGTTCTTGTGTAGCGTGATACCCTTTCACAAAGAAATGCGTGGAGATACCATCTCACTTTACATAAGACATAGGCAGCTGTTTGGTGGTAGTGATCCTTGGGCCAAAATTTTCCAAAGCACTCAGTTTCCATTTGGACTAGTTAGATTTTTTTTTTTGCTTGTTTTTTATTGAGTGGTGATTAATACTTAGTTCTAAAAGCCATGCGGAGAGAGAGAGAGAGATCTGTATGTCTGATGAGTATGCACCGGGCAGCTCATTACAATGTGTAATGAGTACATTATGCACAATCCGGGTCTACGTTTCCTTCTCAAGACAGCTGGGCTGGATTTTTCCTGCTTCCAAAAGTGCTAGACTGTTTCTACAACTGATAGCGCAGTGTTAGCTGTGTGTGTCAAGTTAGATAAGAAAAATGAATAACGAATGGCAAAATAAAAGGTCTTTCACCAGCGGACAAATTCGTAAATACAGAAGTCTGCTGAACCTGACACGCTATCAAAACAGACACCAAGTTCCTCCTTAGCCACTGAAGTGGTGAATGTTTCCGGAGATACAAAGGTTTCTGCAGATAGCGTCTGGGACTGAATCGGAAGACTAATCGCAACGAAAAAATAATTAGCAAACCGGGACAAGGTTGCCTTTGTGATACAGAATCAAAACTGTTTGTTTAAACATTAAACCTTCAATTTCATTTTCATTGTATTTTAGGAAGCAATGTCATTATATTAGGGACATAATTCCTATAATATAATCAGTATCTTGCATTACCATTCAGTTTTCAAATCAAGACTTAATTTTCTTCTTTGCTTTGAACTTAATTTATATGATTCCCTGATCAGAAGTTTCTCCCACTTACTCTTCAACTTTACGAGAAAAAAAAGCTCTTATTTCCAGTTTGTATGGAGGAGGACGTAGCAGAGACTCGTTACTGGTTTAATGCTATGATTTTATTAACTAAGTCTAATAGGACAAAATCTTGGTTATAAAATAATTTGATAAAAATCACTTGTGTTGAATGAAATAACATCACGTTAGCTTCAAGCTGATAACTAGGGCATGAAAAACATGCTTTCCTGTTGAACATGGAGGAAATGTATTTAATAGGGGACAATCACGATTTGCCTGTTTGAGTTGGGTCAGGATATATCAATGAGCACTTATAAATAACAGTATCTCGCTATTGCACAGTACTTTCCATCAGTGGATCTAAAAACTCTTTTGTCAGGGATGCCAGGATTGTTATACCAACCTACAAAAGGATGAACTGGAGCAGGAGGTTCTCCCAGGTAATGCGGGGGCATCCTGGAAGGAGACCCCTCAGACTGGGCTCCTCTGGGTTTTGCAGTTACTCGCACAAGTAAATTTTTTCTTCAAGCAGGGAAAAGAAGCTGGATCAGTTGCAGACTGTTCTTGAAAGTTCTTAAACGTGCTCTGCTCTCACTGCAGCTGGGTTTGCTCTGCTATTTGTAGCAGAGGGAATGGTCTGGTCCTCCTGTATCCCTTCCTTCCCTGAAGGAAGTGCACTTGTGCACTCTGCCAATCTGAAATGCAGGCAGTTTGGGACGTAGTTGCGGGTGACTTGGACCTCAGGGACCATCGCACTGCTTTCAGGACTGCACCCTGAATTTGCCCCATAGTACGCTGTGCAATAGCCAGATTAGTATTTTGGATTCTCTGTATGTGAAGCCACATGTATGTATGAGTACAACCGATGGCGACAGTCGCTGTGGCCTTGCAGGGGAGTAAAGGTGCGAGAGGCAGAAGTACCTGCACTCTTCAGGCTGCTCCAGGCTGTGCTACGGCAATTGTTTTATGTGATCCTGGGCAATATGCTCTAGAGGACCCTCCTCGAGCAGGGAGCTTGGACTAGATGATCTCCAGAGGTCCCTTCCAACCTAAACGATTCTGTGATTCTGTAATTGCAGCTGTGAACGAATTGGGTGGTTTGGGGCTATTCTTTGGGCTTGGCTATTACTGCCCCTCAGTTTAGATGTGGCTATAGTCTCTGTCTGTCTGTGTGTCCTTTCTGTCTTTGAGACGCATGCAGCAGCTGAAATCTCTAAATTATGTCCTGACCTGACTTTGGAGCTAGCCCTGCTCTGAGCTGGAGGCTGGACTGGATGACCTCCAGAAGTCTCTTCACACCTCAGCTTTTCTATAATCCTTTGATCCGAGGATCCTGCTCCATTTGTTGTGACTCTTTGTAGGCTGTTTCCAAAGTGGAGCCAATGCCGACCCAGCACTGTGGCCGCGCAAAGCCTCCCAGGCCCAGGGGGCTGGAGCCAGCCCTGCAAGGATGCCCCAGAGATGCTCTCCTTCCCACCAGCTCCTCAGCCTACAGCGAGGGCTCAGCCAGGTAATGATTTTGGGTTCAGCATCTGCTACACTAGACTAAGGCAGGCTATGGGCAGTCTTATTCCAGTGCACAAATACTGTCCTACCCACTTAGCCACTACCCAATGAATCTCAGCTCCTTGTTATATGGAGTAATGAAGACAGACTGGATTACTTGTAAAAAGTAATAGTAAGAAAGTGGAACATGGATTTGATAGTTACCTTGAAAATATCTGTAATAGCGCTAAAGCTGGATATAGTAACTGAAAATGTACAGCCTGTTTTTCAAAACATTTATTTGACAAAACCAATGCTTTTCCACCAAAACATGGGTTTTTTGAATTGAACACTGAAATACTTGTTAAATGAGCTCTGCACTGTTTGTTGGGTTTAGGTTTAACCTTTGATTTTTGAGGTCAGACAGTCAGATATGGGGAGTAAATTACATCACAGGTAAGTTAAAACTGTCTCAGATTGTACTGGCATGAAAAAAAACCATATCTTTGTTGAATGAATAATTCAAAAACCAAGTCAGAATAACTATCAAAATATATGTCCTTGTCTATTTAAAAAAGAGGAAGACAACTCAGCAGAGTGAGTGTTTTTCTGTGAGACAACACAGAATTCTTTACAAGGCTCAGAATAATCATATATGATGTCTAGCACTTAACACGAGAGCAAACTCTTCACAGAGCCAAGAGATCAACAGACACTAAGGTGGAGCAAAAAGGCCCAAAAACCTATATAGTGTTCAAGTACTTGGTGAAAATAGCATAACCTATCATCCTGAAACGTGTCCCTAGTGTGCAAAAATGAACATCCCTATATCTTTAGGTAATTCATTCATTTTTGCGACCAGGCCAAAACCAGGGTGTACTAGAAATTTATCTGTTGCACTAGGCTCTTCTGTATGGGAACAAAAAAAGGGCTACTATAGTTTCCCAGGACTTAGGTTTCAGTGATGTTACCTAGTGAACTGGGAAATGCACAGACTGGCAGGATCTTTCTTTTTACCAGGTGAGCCTTATAGCAAGACCAAAACCATAGCTGTCAATGTCTGGCACTGAAAGGGGTTATTTCTCCATAAACGGGCATTTTGTTTCAGTCACGGCGTCTATACTGTGTCACAAAACACACAGACATAATGAGTTGATGTGTCATGTTGTATTTTCCTCATCTGCATGCATCTCATTAGATAAGCGAAAGGCTTGAAGCCTTGAACTATTAGCCAGCATCGTTTGAAGAGGTCGAAGAATACTATTTATTTTTTCCAGATAAGGAGATGTGGAGAATAAGCACTCTGGGTTAGCTGAGCTGAGCTTTTTTCTTTTTTTTCTCTTTTTTTTTCTCCAAGTATATAATAAGAATGGAATGCTAGTCAGAGATCTCGCAGGTAGTTAAAGAATAACAGAGGATTTTTTTTCCTGAAGACTGAGGATTAAAAAAAAGATGCAGAAAGGCAAAACCAAAAGCAGTAAAGGTATGACGCCCTCCTGCAGAGCTGTGGGGGAAGGAGCATCGTTGGCCCCCCTTGGTCTCTCCAGAGGTAAAGAACTTGGTGTGACTCTGTCTGCATAAGGTTGCCAGCCCTGAATGTTGCTTAAATAGAAATGTGAACAATATAACAAAAAAGGAGGTTTGCACGACACTCCCAAGGAATATTTCCCTAGTGAAGGCATCCTTTCTGCGTGCACCCCTTCAGTGTGACATTTCTTGGTGCACGTCCTACCAGCCGGCCTGTTGGTTCCTCGGGTTCTTGTGTTCTCGGGATGCAGGTATCGTACTCCCAGTACAGCGGGTCCTCCCTTGTTTTGCATGGCCACAGCCATCCTTAGGATTGCTCAAGAGAGGCCACAAAGCCCTCCAGCAGAACAGCATAGACACCCCCAAGCTCTGGTTAGGACTCTGACCCATAGTTCTTAGTCTGAATGACTGAATTTAGGTCAAATTTGAAAGCCCTTCACTCTTCAGATGACTGTCCTTGAAAAAGCACTATTGAAAAGAGAAGCAATTTGTAGGAGGAAGTAATCTGTATTTACTTGCTAGGCTGTATTATCTGCAATAGGGGTTATATGTAATAACCTGTGAATAATCATGCGTCTGTCTCTGTGTTTCCTATTTGTTTTTTATATTTTATATATAGGTTCAATGAGCTCTATCTACACACAGCAGAATTTGGAACAAAGTGGACTTAATCCAACAGACTTTTTTCTCTATTTCTCAACTCAAATGACTGCTTCAGAGCAGGTCAGCCAGCTGCAGGAAGGAAAGAAAGCGGAGCGTCATGTTTATCGCTGCTGCTTGGTAATGGTTTACAATTCAGGTGGATGTGTACAGTGCCTGAGCCTTTGATTAAAAATTCAGGAGTCTTGGGAAGCTTGTAACTCTGGATGAAAGCTTCTTTGCATCTGTGTGATTCCTGCTCTGTTTGCAACTCCTGCAGATATGTACTTTGCTATTTGAATAAACACAGTTTTGTTGGCTTTGCTAATGTTTTTTTCACACATTCTGCTAAGTAAGTTACTATGGCTAGTTGTGAAATGCAACCAGGCTTTATCTCCATAATTTTCCTCTGGGTAGGAATGGTATTTTATAAGTGATGCTGAATTCAGTGCATGCATTGAACACTTTCTTGCCCGTTCTCCATAGACTGACGTACATTGTATCTTCCAGTAGGTGACACTAATGAACAGATGTTTTTAGGCTGTGAGAGCTGTGTCTGGTGATGGTTCAGGGTTGTGGCACACAATATTGCGTTAGTGGAATAGAAACAAATCTGTTATATGTGATTGCTGGTGACAGAAAGGAGTCCAAATGCACAAGAACAGTCTATGTTCACCACACCAGCGAGCTATTAGACATTTCTCTTCCTTGTAGCTTTCTCCAAAACATGTGTAACTACTGAGAACCTCTCCATGAAGGGGGCTATGTCCCTCAGAGTACCCAAGCAAAACATATATTTCCAACAAACTAAAAGAATGGGCTGTTTCAAGTGTCTATCCATTGCAGACCGTGTAGCGACAATGACATTGCTGCAATTGTAGTATGGGAACGTTGAGCCGTGAGAGCCAGCGTGGGAGAGGATGCACCAGTCTGCATCAGCCGGTGCATCGCTCACCTTCGCACCAGGGACTTCAATGACGCTGGTAAGTTTATGCTGCTAAGTCTACCGTGACTTCTCCAACCTTTTCTTCTGTTCTTCTGTTTTACCTCTGAGACCCCTTCCTGACAGGGAACTACTTTCATAAGGCATTTTATCCTGTCTCTTACAAGATATTTTGGTAGCATTTTGTCCATGAACATCAACTTTAAAAACTATTTCAGTGAGCGTGAGAGAAGTTTCAAACTATGCTCATGTTAAAAAAGAAACCCAGAGAAACGTGAGGAACCTTTTTCCTGCAGACGGATCCAGGAAGACTTCCCCAACCAAATATGCTCCATGATAGATGCACAGATATGATGTGTGGTCAAACAGAAGATGGGGATGTAATGTTTTTCCTTTCTCCTCCGGAATCTCTGGGGAAGGTGCTAACACTTACGATGCCATCAATCTCACATCATGAAATTTCACCATGAGAGAGTAACAGAGTTGGCCCCAAAGAAGTATGCATAAATCTAAAGTAGAAGGCAAGGTCATGCTATGTTTGATTTATATCACACTTTTTTTTTTCTCTTCCCCTCAGGAGGGAGCTGCTTCAAAAACCACCTGAAGAACAGGAGACAGTCCTGAGGCTCAGACCTGAATCCAGAGCTCACTAACATGCATAAACATTCAAATTTAGGCTTCAGTTAGACAGCAAAAGACGGCCGAAGCCAGCTGTGAATATGTAGCTAAGAAATGGACATAACCAAATACATAAGCCAGTGGTGTGCATATGGCTTCAGAGTAAGTCTAGATTTTTGGAAGACAGGTATACAAATAACCAGCATGTTTCCCTCACTTGAGTACCGCACTTCCAGCTAGGACCGCAGGTTCCCGGAGGAGCTGGAGCACACAGCATAGAGCTGCGCCTGGATTTCACTCGCTCAGGACTCATCTCCCTTTCTTCCAGCTGTCTCCAGGAGCGGCTCTGACTGCGGTGGGGAAGAAATCAGTGCCATGAGCTGTGCGCAGTTATTTACGGCTGCATGGTGGCTCCAGTCGCTGCGCAGGCTCAAGGGTGAGGTCCTCTGCTTGTAGCCTTCGGTCAGCCCCGAGCAGCATGGACCGCTGAGCTGTCCCAGCCTGTTATTCCCACACCTGTGTCCTGGCCCTTGGGGCATATAACCGTTACTGTTCATTAACTGTCTCCGTGGCACTTGCACAAGCCCTGTCGCCAGTCCAGATCCCTTTTTTTAGGGCAGCATACACTTATGATTCAGGTTCTGAGACTTACAAAAATAATAAAGAATTAAAATAATGCCCACCAGATAAGTCATGTGCTTAGCGCAAGCTATGAATTTCTGAGCTGCAGCCAAATGCGCTTGGCACCTGGATCCAAGATTTTGTCCTGGCTCAATTTTATTGGGCAGTAGCTTTTTAAATGGGCAGCAGAGAGGAATTTTAACCAGTCTATTTCATTCAAAGAACCTCAGCTTGCAGGGGTATTTGGATTTGGAGTCAAATATCATGGCATGATCCTATCTGGAAATGAACTGAAAACACATCAGCTTCCCGGGGCTGGTGACTGGTCCTGCGTCCCAGCACTCTGAGCCTTGTTTACTTTCCTCCCCTGCCCGGCTGCGATGAGATGGTTGGATTTCTGTGTGGACTCCGTGTGGTTCTGCCTGGTTTGGCAAATGGAGCAGACTGAAGTTCACAGGGACTTGGCCGTAACTCAGTTTTTTCAAAACTTAAGAAAATGTTGAGTGAGTGAATGGAATGTATTTAGGTTTTGTTTTGTTTCTGAGATTTTTACTTAGTTTTTATTGTGCACCCAAATGACCAGTGAACTTGTGAGCTCAACGTTTCTGAGCCTGCAGGGACTCGTCTGCTAGGTCTTTGTGTAACGTAGAACTGACTATAGCACTCTCATAAATCTTCATGAAACCAATTTTAAAACCATGTCTTCTACTGTTTTCCTTGAACAAGCAGTAACAAAATGAAATGAATGTGTTTGTTGTCTTTTGCCAGGAGTATACAGCTGTAGACTGAGGAAGCAGCGTTGACTCTCTACTACAAGGAGAGCAAAGCTCACCTTGTGACTTGCTACTGTTTGAAGTCTGAGTGTGATAAAAATTGGACTTTGTTACAAAAATTAATTAAAGTTGAATGTTGTGGAAAGAGCTTGTGATGATTCTAGGAGCCAGATTTCATTTATTTAGTGATTTATTGTAGAGCCTTGCTCTGGTTGCTCTTGGATGAACCGTTCAGTGCCGAACCAGCTCCAGCTCCCCAGGCCGTAGGAGGCCCTGAGTGTTGCTGCCCCAAGGATGGGGACAGGCGACCTGCTGGGGTAGGTTCTCAGTTTGCCACCTTTCCCCCCCACCACACTGCTGTTATACAGTGCCCGAGGTGCTGGGTTTAACTGTGCTTTGCAAAGCACCACGCTATCGTAAGTTAAACAGTCTTAAAGGCTCACATGAGGCCCCAAACTGCAAGTTACTGTTAATATGTCTTAAGTAAATACAGCCTGAGTGCTTGCTCATGAATGATTTCCTTTTCTGATGCTCACTATGCAATTTACTTGAATTATATTCTTATTCATAGTTAATAGAGCATGTTTTGTTTAGCTTCCAGCTTTGTTCTATAATTGCTGGTTATTAAAATTCCTGTAACTATGCTGATATCTCTTCCAGTGTAGAACACCTCTTTTGTACACACATTTTATCTTTTTACAGAAGAAACCTCCACTTAAGTTCTTTTAATAAGCAGGAGAGCAAAATAATTCCTGCCTGTCACTCAAAAGGGCAAGAGCGGGCCAAAATGTTTCCATTATTGCAGTTTTGTGTTTTCTGAGAGAGGACTTCAAACATGCAATTGCTGACTTTCAGCAGTGGTGAAAATATTAAAATGCAGCTAAAAAAGAAAAGGAAGGAGGAAATCGGTTAAGAAAAAGTTGTCGACATCTGGAGCACTCTCTGAACAGCCACATGCACAAAATAAGCTAAGTGATCACCTCGAAACAAACGTTTAACACCGGATTCATTGGGAAAACTGAAAGTCACTTTATTGATGATGGCTTTTGCACTGGCTCCTGGAGACTGTTGAGACTGTTCATTGAGACAAATTGTCTTCCCATGATCATCCAGAATTTTAAAAATTGTGTTGTATGGAAGTACTTGGCAATGTCTTTATAATCTTATGGTACTGCACATGAGTAGCAACTCAGCCCTCTCATCATATATGCGATCTGTATACTACATATATATATACACACACACACACACACACACACACACACACACATATATATCCCACACACACACACACATGCTACAGGCAAATGTTCTTGTGCTATGATCTCCTCTGTTGAAGTAAGTTGCAACATTTCTGTTACTTTGGTCTCTTTTACACGGTAATGACTGAGTGGCTGAAATCTAAGGCTGTCCTTAAAGAAACGTATTAATAGTACTGACATTCCATAAATAGCGGAGCAGAAGCCTAAATATAAGTCATGTTTTGCTCTCCCTGAGTATGGTATCATATTTGTTCAGGAAAAAGGGACAAAAAGCCAGGGACAGGTATTCTGTGCATACAGTCTACTTGTCAGAAAGCAGTCCTGGGTGTTAAATGATATTATTTTTTTTTTATTTCATTTTCCTAGAGCTCTTACTTTATGAAGATCTCAGACAGAAGGATTTAACTCTTCATTAATTAGGTACTATGGTAAGCAGGTTTCTGAGCAGATATTACCGTTTTGAGGACCTTTCCATTTATTTGGATCTTCATGGCTCAGTCTTTTGGTTCCTGGTCCAGGTATTCAAAACCATTAGAAATCTGCATTATAATGACAGCTAGACAATTCCTTGGGCAAAGGAAGTCTTCTGTAATGTCCTGACTGCTCCATACTGCTCAAGTCCACCAATTTGCATGTCCTTGTGGTCGGGGGCGGATTTAGAGCAGCTTTTAGGCATCAGCAAAAATTCAACATGCTGTAGAAAATCACTGTCCTGTTTCTGTTTTCTTCAGACAATTTTAAATTACAAATCTTTTGGCAATATTTTTTAAAAATACTGCTTTGCAGTATTTCCAAATTTGCTTAAGACATGGACTTGCATGCAATCATTGTTAATGCTCTATTAAACACCTAGAAAAGTTTTGCCACAGTTTTTTTTTTGCCTGAAATATCTTCCTTAAACTTTGAATAGGTAAAAATAGCTATATAATTTTTATTTAATTCCCTGCCATTGCAAGGTCATGGCACTAACGATTTTTTTCAGCCCTGCAGTCTGTCTCTAGCACAACGTTATGTCTGGATGCTTTATGATCTTGTGGCCCAGTTGTCCTGCTCATCTTGAGACTCAGGAGTCTGAGGCTGGTGGTGAAAACAAACAAACCGAAAACTCCCTATAGCGTTCCAGACCCCACTACCTCAACCTGAAACTCGACTAAACCAAATCCTTCTTGGGGACGAAGCAAATCCTTCACAACCACTCTTAGGAACGAAAGCCGCTGCTGCTAACAAGAAGGCATCTTGGGGCTGACTCCAAAGGGCTCGAGGACGGCGCTCCAGGTACCACGCTGACTTAGTAGCTCATTTCCCGCTCCGTCTCGGCCGGGACCAGTTCACAAACTGCCACATGCGATTTCAGGCACCGGCTCTGATCTCACCAGGGTCCTTGTCGTCCCGATCTCGTCTTACAGCTGGAATTACTGCAGGCGTTTTACGCAAGTGCTGTTACTCGCGCGTCCTCCTTGCCTCGCTGGCGGCGCGGGGCCTTCTCAGCCCAGCTGCAGGTTGGCCGCAGCCTGAGGCTGTCTGGCTGTCCGCCTGCCCACCTCCGATACCGGCAGGAGCGCCTCCGCGAAACGGCAAATGGCTGATTTATAAAAGGCGATGAAGGTTTTGGGTATAACACTGGAGAACAGTTGTTGCTTTAAACGGAGGCTGCGGACCCAAGCTGCTCCTCTTCTCTCTGCAGGCAGAAGTCAATGCTCTGTCTTTCTGAGTGCAACTGGTATTGATTTCAAACAAAGTCTCACAACAACATTGCAAAAAATAAATACATATTATTTGGACAAAACGGTGGCCTGCAGTGCCAGAACAGCAGCAAACGCGGAGATGAGAATCCCTCGCTGCTGGATAGCGTAAATGCTATGAGCTGTAATAAGAGCATGACACAGAGCATCACGGACCTGCCGCAGAAGCAAAACAAGGCAAAAAACAGGTAACCGAGGCAATGTGGGAACGTTCAAGGATTTTGAAGCGAAGGCATCGAGCTGCAGCCGGACGTCGCCGCTCACACAAACGAGCCGAACGCCCTGCGAGCGTAAAGCAGCCAGACGGCGCCTGGGAGCAGCAGGCAGCCGGTGTCAGGCCGGTGGCAACGCGGCGGGCGGCAGGCGGGGAGGAGCGACTCCCTTGAGACGGCGCTCCGGCTCCCTCCCAGCCCGCCGGGCAGCTGGAGCCACCTCCCAGCTCCGGCGCCGCGGGCACGGCCTTGCTTGGAAGCGGCGGCGGGCGGCGAGGCGGCGGCGTTGGCGGCGGCATTGACGGTGTTGGCGGGCGGCGTTGGCGGGCGGCGTTGGCGGGCGGTGGCGGCATTGGCGGGCGGCGTTGGCAGGCGGTGGGGTGGCGTTGGTGGGCGGCGTTGGTGGGCAGCGTTGGTGGGCAGCGTTGGTGGGCAGCATTGATGGGCGGCGTTGGTGGCGGCGGTGGCGGCATTGACGGCGTTGGCGGGCAGCGTTGGCAGCGGCGTTGGGTGGCATTGGCGGGCGGTGGGGCGGCGGTGGTGGGCAGCGTTGGTGGTGGCGGTGGCGGGCAGTGGCGGGCGGCGTTGGTGGCGGCGTTGGCGGGCGGCGGTGGCGGCAGTGGCGGGCGGTGGGGCGGTGTTGGCGGCAGGGCGGCGGGGCAGCACCTCTCAAGCTCCTGCTGGCCTCGCGGCTCCGCCGGGCTTTCCTCTTTCTTTCGCTGAGGAGGCTTGGTTTTTCTTTGTTTTTTAGTATTCCTGCTGAAAAAGTACAGTTTTGTGGCTATTCTTGGCACTGGATTTGACCTGCTTAAGCTTTCTCTTCCATTTCCACTGTGCATATACTCACAGTTTAAAAATATCGTCAGCATTTTAATTATGGTAAGTAGGAGTGAATTTTTTTCTGAGCTGAAAATATTCTGAAGTTCTCCCATCTGTAACTTTTTCTGCCAGCGGCCAGAAACCCTTGCAGTTGTGCTCACGCAGCCAGAAGGATCTTAACCCGTGCTGGCGGAGTGCCTCACGCGCGGACCAAGGGCAGACGGACGCCGGCGGGCGGGCGGGCGGACGGACGGACGCTTGCCCCGTCGCCTGTCCGGCGCGCCCTGCGCCCAGACCTGGGCCGCAAACTGGTTTGCGTTTGGGTTTTTGACGCTGCCTCGGGCTCCGGGGCTCGGCTCGCCCCCAGCAGCGGCGCAGAGAGGCAGCCGCAGGACGGCCACGTTCGCGGGCAGCTGCGGCGGCCGCGCGTCTCGTCGGGGCTGCCGGCTGGGGTCGGCTGGGGTGGCGGGACGCGCCGGCGCCGGTGCCGACCTCGCGAGCGGCAGGCCGGGCCGGGCCCCGGCGGCGAGGCAGGCAGACGTGGCAGGGATGGCTGCCTCTCCCCGGCGAGGGCTCGGGGCGGGACCCAGGCGAACGCTTCATTTCCCCCGCAGACGAGGGCTGAGCCGAGGGATGTTCCTGCGCTGCTGCTGGCTGCCACGGGAGGAGGGAGCCTGCTGCTCCTGCAGCCGGGCTTTACTACAGAAGAGGACACGGTGCTGGCTGCAGCTGGAGACCGGCTGGTCCCTCCGAGAGCCTCCTGCTTGCCTCCCTTCCCACAGTCCCCGCACGGCACTGAACTGCCCTCTGGTCAACCCGTCAGTTCCCGGACTAGCCCTGGACAGCAGAAGCATGGAGAGTTTGTTCACACTTCGATCACAGGCAGCAAGTTTCTCCTTTTGATCTTGAACATTATCCATAAACGCCAGGATCACGCAATACCATTTTCTCTAGCGAGAGTGGAAAAGATGGATGTATTCCCAGCGCCTGCAAACGAGTCCTCTGGCCCCGCCGGCTGGGACCCCTTCCGCCGGCCCCTGGCCTCCGTGCAGCCCTGGCACTTCAGGCTGCTGGCGGCAGCGATGCTGGTGGTGACCTCCCTGTCGCTGGCCGAGAACCTGGCTGTCATCCTGGTGACGTCTAGGTTCCAGCAACTGAGACAACCTCTCAATTACGTGATAGTCAATTTGTCCGTGGCCGACTTCCTGGTCTCGTTGACCGGCGGCACCATCAGCTTCTTAGCCAATCTAAGAGGTTATTTTTATATGGGACGCTGGGCTTGTGTGCTGGAAGGATTTGCTGTCACCTTCTTTGGTAAGCTTGGTTTTCTTTGTAGCTATATGCTCTTCTCCCTCACCCGAGGCCTTAAAGAGAAGTTTCCTTCAAGATCATGTGTGTGCTTAGGCTCAAAAGGCAAATGTAGTCTCCTTGCTACCCTGCAGCCTCCGAAGTTACCGCATTACCGCGTTTGCATGCCTTTGAACCCCCCAGGTACACATGTTCTGCAGTGGATATCATCTATTAGTGGATAACATCCATCACTGTCACTGTCACGCATCAGTGGCTTGCTGGATGTAGGCTGTGCATTGAATGTACTTAGTGCAATGAGAAAAGGCTTACGAATAGGATATCTTTAACAGTTTTTTTGTGATAAAACAACGGCAGAAAAAATTTTCACCATGTGCAACTGTTTTCAAGGTTTGTCTTTAAGTGTGTGTGTGTGTGTGTGTGTGTGTGCGCGCATGTAAAAATATGAGAGAGAGAGAAAAAGAGTGAGTGGCTGCTCTTAAACTGTGGAAAAAGTTAGGGCAGTGAAATGTCGTATGTTAACTATCCCCAGTGGCTGTGATTCTGTCTCTTGGCTTTATTTTACTGACCACAGAAAACCTATTAAGACTACTCAAAAATAGAAACTCTTCACCAGATAGTTCCCTGCGTACGTACACCCCTGCAGACCAAATGGGAAATCGGTGTGAGCTGGGACACCTACCTGCCCCGAGCCAGAAGCGCTTTCCCGCCTCCCACAGCCCTTCGGCGTCCCTGCGGGCTGGCGCTCGGGTGCAGTTTCTGAAGCTTCGTAGTGAAAACAGGCTTCTCACTAGGTCACTTCTCTGCATCAAAGCCAGTGCTAGGAGTGAACTGAAGTTACTTATGTATAGCGGTAGCCGTCGTACAAGGGGTAAGAGCAACCCACGGCGAGTGATCCCTTACGGAGATCCCTTGTGTTGTAGGGACAGCTTGCCTATTCCAGAAAAATGCCAGAGCAGGTTCAGCTATTCCCAGTCTATATTATAGCAGCTGCTTTCTGGGATTATTCTGCAATATTAAGTACTTCGTAGCATTGCCAATGGATCATCAGAGGATTCATCTCTTACCTGGTGGAGGTTTAGTTTTTTTCCCCCTCACAGCTTTATTGGTGAAATTAGTCTCCATCTATCTCATGGCCACCCACATGCTTGTTATGATCTGGTTTAACAGAACTTTTATTCTTGAAAGTACTTTGTAAACATTAATTCATTAGATCTTGCCGTTCCCCCTCCTAGAAATATTGTCCTAGGTGAGGTGATGGAAAAAAGGGTTGGAAAAAAGTCATTGGCATTAAGTTCCAGCTCCTGGGAGATAAAGGGATTGCACTTGCCATTCCTCCTTCAAAAGCTCATCCCTAAAAGTCTGGATCAGGAGCTCTGCAGCTGCATGTGGAGCGTGGGCCTTCTGTGGTGTCAGAAGGATTTTAGGAGTAATCCTAATGAATTTCTGAGCCTGGTCCTTAGCCTGAAAAGGAGTCCCACAGTCGCTCTCAGGCTGCTTCAGCTACATAGAGGAAATATCTGCAAGGGGCAAAGCTACTTAATCAGTTTGTGCATGTATATAAGGCATGTCCCATGGAAAAAGATCAGGCTATCTCAACATTTCGGTGACCAGCTAGATAATACATGACTAATAAACTTATAGTTTAGGGTTGTGGGCAGCTGGCAGTAGGTTAGAGTTTGAAATATGACATTTCTTGCAAAGCTAGCATCTTCAAGGCATGTCTTAGCTTGTTAATTTGCAAGCTACACATAATTTGCAGCTTCTCAGAATAGAACTGAGTGAAAGCAGAAGTCATCATCAGTTAAATGGTCCAATTAGCTGCTTGCTTTTGTAGTCACTGTACTGTAGACTGACAAATGAGGCAAGTTATGAAAATTTTGTGCTCTTAATAAAATGTTAAACACATGAATTGTACATGCGTTCACAGTTTAGATTGAGGGAAAAGGCTCCTGATGTGGGACAGAGTTGGCTCTTCAGTGACTCTACCTGCTTTTTCATGCTGGCTGTGTTGCCTTTACTGTAGGCATCGTTGCTCTCTGGTCTCTTGCTCTCCTGGCTTTCGAGCGGTACATTGTGATCTGCCGCCCGCTGGGAAACACGCGTTTGAGGGGGAAGCACGCAGCCCTCGGCATTGCCTTCGTGTGGAGCTTCTCTTTCCTCTGGACCATTCCACCGACCATGGGCTGGAGCAGCTACACCACCAGTAAGATTGGAACCACTTGTGAACCTAACTGGTAAGGACGCTCTTGCAGCAAACGGTAAAGGAATAAAAGCAGCAACTCAGAAATTCTCAGGGGCAGGAGTTTAAAGAAAGCACTTAAAGATGAAAGATTTCTGCAATAACAGACATAGAGAAAGTTGAAAAACAACTGAAGGAAACTTGTCAAGGAAAGAGCAGGTTTACAAAAAAAAAGGAATATCATGTGTAAGAGGAACTGCTTCCACAGCTAACGAAAATAACTCTCCCATGCCCTGTATTTCAGTCAGGATTTAACAAAGACAAAGAAATAGTTTTTCATAAGACTGGATAAAGTCTGAGCAAGTGGGTCTGACCCCGTAGTCGGGCTTGCTTTGAGCTGGAGGTTCGACTAGATGTCCCTTCCAACCCGAGTTGTCCTATGATCCCGTTCCTATGATCCCATGAAGTAGGTCCCCTGCTTGGCACAAATCACTAGCATTATCACACTCACCAGCATGCCTAGGAGCTGCATTAAAGAAACTGGATGATAGGTAGCCTTTAACGTGGAAACAGTTACAGAAGAAACCACTGAGGCTGTCCGTTCTCTGCAGCTCCACGAATTTTTTTAAGATTTAGTGAAACACCGTGTGTCACCCGTGCAGACACCGTAGCTGTGCTGCCCCCAGCGGAGGTGAGCGCACGGCCGCCGAGCCGTCCCTGGCGGGACTGTGCTGATCCCCACGGAGCAACGCGGCGCCGGGCATCACTCCACCCTCCGCCGGGAACCACCGGCTGTCGCCTGATTTGTTTAAAAGCAGTTGACAAAACACTAGTGCTATCTTTGAAGAGCAAAATGAATCCTTCCAGAAAATCGTAAGAACATGTATGAATAATATGTATAAAATGTATTCTGTGTTTTATTCAGGTACTCTCGAGCTTATACTGATCATACCTACATTATTACATTCTTCACCACCTGTTTTATAGTGCCTTTATTGGTGATTTTGGTATCCTATGGAAAATTGATGCAGAAGCTAAGAAAGGTAAGAAGAAGCACTTATAAGTAAATTTTGAAAAGGCATATGAATGCCATCATTTGGCATGTTCATGTTTTATTTTCCAGAAAGATCAGGCATAAATAGATAACATTTCCAGACAGCAAATGCACTCCGTTATTATGCCGTGTTAAGTAGTCGTTGTAATGCACAGAAATTCGTGCTATGGTTAGAAATGATCTTTCAAGGTGTGCAGTTTGGACCATTTATCAGTACATCTTGTTAGCCAAACATCATAGGAATGAAAGAACATGGCCGCGTCATCAACGGAGAAACTGAATAAGCTAGAATTAGTCTGTTTACAACTGTACTTCAGTTCAGTGATTCTTCTTAATGTTTCAATCAGCTTAAAATCGCAGCATTTGTAAATTTTAAGAGTGCTGGCTAATGCTATGTGATGCTTACATGCAGAATAAGAGGTAGCACCTGTAAATAACATAATGATGTCTACTAAATAAAATGCTAGGTCCTCCAGGAGCATTTAAAACACTTAAGAAATGCTTTTGAGTTGTATTTAACAATTATACTGAGCTGCTACAAAGTAGAATCTAGAAAAGCAAAAAAGAAAATAGCAATAGAGCAGGAGAATGCCTACTACTTTTAGTAGGTTAATAACCTAATTCTTACAGTAATTTGGGACAGTACTGTTATTTCTATTTGCTGCAATGCTGCATTGCATTGTCATAGTGCTTCGGTAATAAATCCAGTAAATTACTTCAACATACTGGTATCTTAAAACTATTTGGGATATTCAGGGCCGCCTTTTATGTATTCTGAATGCCATTTCCTCTAACTAAAACAAAACAGAAGGGAAACGTGAAACGTATTTTATTTTCCCCTTAGAAAACGTAGACTGGAACGTGCATTCCTCAGGTGACGTCACGCTCCCTCTAGAGTGACGTTTCTGGATTTCGCCCGGGACGCACGCGGGGCAGAGGAGCCTGGGTGGCTGGGAAAGGCTGAGCTGGGCGCTAAACCCCAGCAGCCTCCGACTGCAGCGGCAGCCGGCGGGCGCCGCGCTGAGACGCGGCCTGGCCAGGTCCTCCCCCCGCTCTCTCCGCTGCCCAGAGAGAGCAGTAGCCGGATGGATTGAAAACCGGCGCTTCTCAGCAAGGTCAGGCGTAAGCAGCCTGTTTCGCGCCGCCCTGGGAGCTGTCGTGCAGGCTGAGACCTGGGGTGCCCCCACCGCGGCTGCGCTAACTTCAGCCAGCCGGTTTGTGCCCGTCTCGGCTGCTGGCTTTGCGGAGGTGTTATAACCAACCCTCTGAGCTGGACCCTGCTGCTTTTCACAGCTGAAAACACCCACTGGGGTGGCAAAGCCACCTGCCGGGGATATAGTCCCAAAACCTGTAATTTCCATGCGGCTGTGTCACACAGCCAAGATCATTTTAAACAAACAGACTCGTATGAGATGGGACAGAGTCAAAAGTGCCGTCCGGGAGCGCTGGGTGCTGCTCAGGGAAACCTGCCAAAGCAGTGTGCAGAAAGCCCGGGGGCCAGTGGAAGTGGGAAGGGGCGTTCAGCGCCGCGGACGGAGGGTGTCTGGGCCACACCGCGGCTGCGCGGGAGCAGTCGGGCGCTGCCAAGGGACCCCCAGCCCAGCCCTGCCGGCGGCCGCACGCCCGCTCCGGCCCTGCCGCGTGCCCAGGGCGCCCCCCTTTCCAAGGGTCTGGAAAGTTAAACTCGGCTTTTTTTTTCCTTGTTTGCGTGGGGAATTTAAACGGAGAGGAGCCGCTGTTCTCTGCAGGTTCCTCCCGTGTGACTCTGCGGGACGATTTGCACCATGGCTCTACGCACTTTTCTACAGCTTGTTTCAGCAATATCCTTTTGAAAGAATGCTCCAAACCTAGTGGTGTTACCATTCTTCCTGTATTCCCTTTGGACTAAGATTTTTCTCTCGGTTTACCTATCCCAGCAGAAAGACTTGGGAGCCGGGAAGTGGAGGGCAGGTATGTGCTAGGTGGCCGTCTCCACCCTTAGTCAAAGAAGCAGCAGACAATGAGTCCTGCTCAGGGGCTCAGAAAGAATCGTGTAAGAGCCTCAAAAACCAAGAAAGAATCGTGTAAGAGCCTCAAAAACCATTTTACTTTAAAATGTAGGCATATCTAACAGCTCAACAGTGACGCCGTCTCAGGTGCCCGTCCCCAACACGCTGCCCTCGGCCAGCACCTGTTCCTGCAGAGCCTGCAGAGCTGCTCTTGCCTCAGAACCTTTTACTCCGCGTTTTGCCTGGGCTCTGGGTTCAGGAAAGTTCAGAAAACGTTCAGACATTAGCGTCCAGAAAATCAAAGCTTCTACCTGGCCACGTGGATGGTGGCAACTCTAGTCCCATGCACACTGGTTCATAAGCTCTAGCAGCTCGTTTTACATTCCTGTGGACAGCCTCTTAACCTGCCCTGCTCCCTGACATCCCCTCACATAAAATGACAAAAGAGCGGGTGCCCTCCTGAACCCTGAGGTTTCCATAGCTGCTTCCCTTTTCCACTGCCTGCCTTCCCGTTTGGTGGATCCGGACGGTGAGGCACAAGCCCAGCCAGCCTAACGTCTCCTGGTCACCCCGACACAAGGTTTCTCGTGGCTGCATTACGCACCACAATGTTGGTGCATCCCCGGGGCGGCTTTGTGATCCCCTCGGTGCCCGGAGCTCAAGGCACGCCGCACCGGGCTGTTTCGTCCCTGCCGGTGTCCCCTTTCCTTCTGTCTGTCTTGCCTTAGAAATCGATGCAGGGTCACTACTAACTGTTGGTTTAACCATCTGTCCCCATCATTTTCAAATACAATATTTTTATTCACAAGCTCTCCTACAGTGTTAATAACAGAGAAGGAGCTGTTGGGTTCCTCTCCAGAGGTGACTGTGCTCCAGATAAAAGGAAGTCAGGTCTTCTCTCTGTTTATATACAGCGTCTTAGAGTCCTTCTGTATGAAAAATTGCTATAGAAATGTTATATATTTTTCTGCAGGGAACATTTTATATTTACTCAGCATCTAACACAGCCTTCATTGATATCTAAGAACTTGTAGGTTCTATCACAATTCATTATTATTATTGTTGTTATTATTATTTCTTAAAACAATATTTTCATTGTCATTTGTTTCTATAACTGACTGCAAACATCCCTATTTCTATCACAGACGTGATCATATTTCCTATCCCCATTATATCAGAATTCTGAATTTATTACTGAGATTTTTTTCAACCTTAAGGTTTAGTTTGGAGTCACAAAACACACTTAATAAGAAAAAAAAATTATTAGGTAAGTAGGTTAGGAGGCATTTATTCATTTCACGCTTTGTCACTTTGGACGTTCAGTGATTTGCTTTGTTTTGATAACGAAACCAACAAAATCACTCATGCTAAATTCAGCCAAACTGTCTGTAAAAAAAGCACATGATACGCAGCTTTCTATGCAGGTAAAGAGGTGGCTTTCAAACCCCCCAGGAGGTGCCTCTATCCGTCGTTAAGTCATAAATATGTTAGAGTAGAGTGCAGTGCAGGGAGAATGGGGGAAAACTTCTTCATTCAGCTCTAACTACACTGTGGAAAGATTATAAGGCCATATAATACCAACAGCTCTTAATTTATTATTATCGTAAGACCTGGCACCAGGATTTCTAGAGCCGTTTGGAGTCAGCGTCCTTCCCATGTAAGCTAACATTACCCAGCAATGTCTTGTGAGTCATCAGAAACAAAACAGGGATATTGCCCAGAAAAAAAGTTATATGGCATAACATGATTCCCACTCCAGTGCTTTCAGATTGCTCCTGTTCAGTCTCTTTGGACCAATATCTCTGTCTAAGCTGCTCGGGTGATCATCACGGGGGTAGGGACGAGGGGCAGCGTTCCCGCTGAAAGCCCCAGACCTGTTTTAATGCCGATGTCAGTAGGCCACAGATGCTCTTCTCCGGTTTCTGGTGAAGGCCACAAGGCACCACGGAGCTCGACGTACTCTCCTGGTCGCTGCTCCTTGCGCTGCTCTGAGGGAGGCTGCACAGCTGCAGCAAACAGCTGCCTTTAACGTCCCTATTGGACACACTTTTTCTGCAAAGGCTGTATGAAAAAGAAAGTGCTCGTATTCGGGCTGGCTATCTGCTGAACGACTCACCACGACTGCCTTCCTTCTCGGCAATTAAATAAACATCATGCCTTTGATTAAACTGTTGCAACTACTGTGGGCAGCCCTATTGGCAGGGCACGTCTTGCCGGACTTCAGCACGGCAGGGTCTGCAGTTCAAGGCCAGTGCTGGTACTTAGAGCCAGCCCCTGGCGCCGGCCTGAATGGGAGCTGGGGAAACGTTTGAAACTGATGAGATTTTTTAAAAAGATCTTGTAAGGTCAACGCTGTGGTTGGACTAACTGATGCGGAAGACAGCTTCGTAGGTGTGATTAAGGTTCGTTGGCCCTAAGGCTGCTTAAACGCTGTGTTTGTGTTACGGGATTGTGCTTTCCACTGTGTTTTGCTGTACGTTAACTGGTGTTAACGCATTTCGCAAAAAGACTAGAGATTAGAGGAGGGGAAGAGCGGGCTACTGCTCCTACCGGTAGAGATAAAATGTTCCCATCAGCTGTCTTGCAAGCCAGGACTTTATTAGACTTTGTGCAGAGCCACAGCTGCTATAAACAGAGGTGGTTCTGTTGAATCCACCCCTAACTTTTATTTCGTATTTTTAGAGATAGCTTCTTGTGCAGCTGCTAGCGGATACTGTTAGTCGCTCATCGGGGCAGGGTGGTGACGGTCTGTCACTTGGAGGGCCAGATCCCGTGTCTGCCCTGACTGAAACCATCAGGATGAACCCTCGCAGCTGGCGCTGGCAGGTCTGCCCGCACGGCGCCGCCCCGGGGTGGGCTGCTGCCGCCGCCGAGCTGCCTGGGCCAGGTTCGCTTCTGCGGCGGGGCGGCAAAGCCGTGCAGCGGCCACGCTCCAAACGCCTTGGCCGAAGCTGGCTTGCAAGCGAGCATCTGACCAGGCCTGGTCGCGCCTCTGACTGCAAGGCAATCACGTTTCTGCACAGAGAAGGCACTAGTGGTTGCCTTTTGCTGTCGCTTTGGTGACAGTAGAAAAACTTTGTGCAAACAAATCAAAATCTAACAAGGGCAATATACAGGAGTTCACATCCCTCAGCAGAAGCACTGACACCCTTGGTCCAGTAACAGTGTCCTCATGGGCTGCCCCACTGGGGAAGGGCTGGTTTCTCCCTCGGCGTGGCGGGTCATTAGCCTTCCCACCGGCTCCGCTGGTCGAAGGCCTTGTTGTTTGCTTTCTGGAATCTTCTGTCTTTTCTTTAAAGGTGTCAGATGCGCAAGGCAGGCTGGGAACTACCCGGAAACCTGAAAGACAAGTGACTAGAATGGTTGTTGTTATGATCGTTGCATTTCTAATCTGCTGGACGCCATATGCCGCCTTTTCTATCCTAGTCACCGCGTGCCCTTCCGTTGAGCTGGATCCTCGGCTGGCAGCAATTCCAGCTTTCTTCTCCAAAACAGCTACTGTTTATAACCCAATTATTTATGTCTTTATGAACAAACAGGTACTGTATACTCTCAAAACGTGTCACTCATATTGTTATTTTATTTGTCTTGCTCTTCAATTAATTATTCCTATCTACCTGCAGGTTAGTTAAGTAGCCTTACAATACTCAGCATCTAGAGGTGAAAAATCACCACATATCTACTTATTGGAATGCAGCATAAGCTTCTGAGCACTATTAAAATATGAGTCCTAATAATTATTAGGTTCAGATATCAGCAAGGTAAATCAGCCCTTACTGAGCATGTTGTTCTGATTTCTGCATGAAAATCCTATTTTCAGGACTGTCCCACTACATTTCTAGAATTCTTGAGGAATGCATCACCAGTGCATTGGTTTTGAGGTGGGGTGGAAGGTGTCAACAGTTTGAATTTGTGTCAGGGAAATGCTGCATTTATGGTTTTGTGTACAGAGAGGGCTGAAACATTGCACGTCTCCATGAGACTGAGCTGTTTTGGATGCAAAGGAGGAGAGTGGACAAGGGGACGAAACAGAGTGATAAGTATTCACTGTGGTAATGGGCATGATAATAAACGTGAAAAGAAGATGTATGTGATAAATGTAGCTACTGGGAATGGTAGCATCAAGCAGAGCATAGGGGTGCAAATGGAAAGAAGAAAAATATTGACGTGAAGGTTGAATGCAAAGCAATGAATATATTTATTTGTTTAGTCTTGCAGAGAGAGCAGTGGTTCACCTCACATCCTCTGGACCATACCCTGACTTCCCAGTGCAGGACAGGTGTATGCTGGTCTCACCCTGCTCAATGGATATGAACAAGATAGAAATAAACCATTTTGAACTATTTGGGCGGTAGCATATGAAAGCAGCTCATGAATCTGGAGAAATGACCAAGCAATCTGAAATCTAGTTCTGTCTTGAAATTGTTGGGTCTGGCTAGTAATAAGCATAAGAGGAAAACAATTTTTTAGAGTAAGGCTTTCCAGTAGTCTGGGTCTTTTTAGAACATCATTGTTTCTCAGTCTGAGAGCTCCTCACGGTGGCCCAGGCCATCCTTTCCATTAGGCTATTTCTGTATATTCCCAACTGACTCATGAGAGACTTTCGGAGAGCATTCCCAAGATAATTTCACAGACTGCTTCATAGAGACATTTAAAAACGCTTATGTGTTTTGACTGATCTCCTTTGTTTCATCGTTCCAGTTCAGGAAGTGTCTGATTCAGATGTTCAGCTGCAGTAACACAGAGACTGCGGAGTCCAACGTGAACCCCACTTCAGAGAGAGCAGCGCTAACCCCGGACAAAAGAGGGACTGAGATGTCCCCCATGGCAGCACGTACCACCCTTTCTAGCAGGAAAACTGGAGGTGAACACAGAAATTGCCGTTCTTTTGCTCAGCCGGCAGCTTCAGAAAACAAAATCCATCCCATGTAGAGAGGGGGGATATGATCACTAATGCAGGGCTACAGCATGAGTCCTGTCCACTTTCTTTCTTTTCCCAGTCACAGCCTGCTAGCTCCTGGAAATGATGCCGGAGGAGCCCTGTGTCGCTTCGCTGGCACGTGTCGTGGCAAGAACATGGGCAAGTCTTACCCTCATGACTGCTCCTTAGTCAGCTGGACAAAAGCATGAAGTGGTGTATGGCCTCAATGCACTTATTTGCAATGGCAAATAAATAATATTTAGCATACAGCTGACTCAGTTTCAGCCACGAGGAGGTTCAGGGAGAGACGGGCCTGAGTGCTTCTTGGTTTGCTTTTTTTTTTTTTAATTACGCCCGCGGCGTGGTGTTCCTTTCCCCTCGCGCGGCCGGAGCGCTGAGCGCGCCGCTGGCGAGGAGCCGCACGCGGGGCCGGGCGGCAGAAGCCCCTCCAGCTGCCGCCGAGCCGCCGGGGCAGCGCCGGGGAGGAGCCGGGCCGCCTCGGCCGCGGGCTGGCAGCCCCGGCAGCCGCTCGGCCCCGCATCCGCCTCAGCTGTCCTCGCTCAGGGACAGCAGCCGCCGCGAGACGCGACGCTGCAGCCCTCCCCCCGCCACAGTTACTGAAAATAATGCGTAGTATTTAAAAAACAGTATTTCTGTTAAGTAATTTTTATACACTGCGCTCTCCCTCTTAACTCGCCCTTGACCCAAAGGTAATCTGGATTTTATCTTTTTTTGTATTTCCTGAGTAGAAGGACTGTTCAGATTCACACGCCCTAATTTAATCTCGGGTTGGTTGCATCTGAAGAGAAGAGTTACTCTACAAATAGCAGCATGAGCTGCCCGAGAATTCACTGCAAGGATCATCAAAGGCTTTTTTACATGCCTCTCTCAAAAGTTCAGGAGGTGATTGCCTTTTACAGTATAAATTTGGCCTCTGTGAGCTTCAGCTTCTGCAGCGCTCAATCTTAAACCCGATCTGTGACCCTCAGTCTGCGATCCTCATCCTTCCTTCCACCTCCATCCTGTTCTTTACCACTAATCCTGTGGGAAAAGTGAATAAATGTATATACAGGTTTGCTCTTTGAAATCAAATGCTTTGGAAATCCTGAGAGACAGGAAGGGTAAGGAGTTCCATTACTGTTTTTTAGTAATGTACAGCTTTTGCTCATTAGTCTGTTAAAAAAGTAAGGTATCATGTGAAAGCAGAAATGCTTGCGTTTAAGACTCAGATTTTCTCTTTCATGCATGTGTTGACCTAGGTTAATCACATGTTAATGGTAATAGATGCATTAAATCATGAGAAATTGGCAAAAGTGCTAGTATTTAATTAAAAGCAACAGAAGTATTTTATCTCCTAAGAATCTGAGGCTATGTAGAGTACGTCACTGCGCTGCAAAATAAAGTCATCAAAATGTAAGTAACGTCAAAGAAAAATACAATGTAAAGAATGCCTGGAAAATCTTAGAAAATAAAAAGTTAAACTCAGTTTCACCATCTGATAACTGGCTTTATCATCCTCAATCCAAGTCACTTATCATGAAGCGATCACTTCAGAATTACTGTGCTAGAAATTCAATCTTAACAAGCATTAACATATTTTATAGTCTGAAATTTAATTTCATTTTGCATCCATGTATTATGATGTGATGGTACGTGAGGGACAGGCTTAGGCAGATATGTAATCTGAGCCCTGATTTGTAAATTAACGAAGCCATCATTATGTGGACTCTGAGCAGTACTGGGGAGCCTTTTAGACTATTTTACCAAAGAAACATTGGTTTGCATCTTTAAATTAACTCTGCAGACACCAATTTGTAAAGATAGCTACAGTGTCTCCACTGGGAAAAAAAGAAAAAAAGGGAAACACACCCATTTAATACACTAATAGCCAGTGCAAGGGTAGTCACAGGTCACGTTACCATCATGCACGGCAGGGGCGCGGGGGAGTCTGCGGTCACCCTTCGAATTACCACGCTCAAAACGTTTTCGGGGACGGTGGTCTTCGGCGAGTTCTGGGCCAGTGCTCACATTTCCGTCACAGAACAAACAAATAACCTTGGCTTTTTTATGATGAAAAATGCACAGCACACTAGGAATGAGGGAACATATGGGAACACCCTGGAAAGCCAAGCCATTGAGCCATGCTTTCTTTGAGCTACTCACAAGCAAGCGCTGAAAAGAAAGGGCAGATTTTCCTCTCCAGGTCGGGTGTGGGAGCCGCGGTGCCGCTCCGCCTGCAGTGCTCGAGACGACGCCTGAACGCTTCCACAGTCAGAAGGGCTCCTATAGCTTCTTACAACCTGAAACCAATTTTCATGTACATTTGTTTCCATGGGAAACAGTTTCAATGTAATTGTAATGAGTTCACTTTCAAAAGATCTTTGAAAAGTTTGTTTAGAAACTGCAGCATTTTCTGTCCTTTTTGATTATTAAAGTTGGAAGAAAATGAGAAAACATGGAAAAAAATACCCTATTTTCTTATACATTCTCACTGACTTCAAATCGTCCCTCTCCTGCAGCTGACACTAGTGTGCTGACAGTACTCTTCTCACAGAGAAATCTTAGTTAAGGTGCTTGGTTCAAAAATGAAAGGGGGTTTCAATCAACTTTCGCACCTTTTCCATTCAGCTGTTCTGCTGTGATTCAGTTCATTTATTACAGGGGTGGCAGTAGGATTTAGACCTACAGAAAATAAACAGTGGTCACAAACTTCACCATCAACTCAAATACAATGAAGTATTTGCTGCATCAGAAGGGGGCACAGAATAAGATAGATAATTATGAAGCAGCCCATTAACTGTGCGTTAAAGCTGGTAAAGCAGTCAGGGGGAGCGAAGGGAGCAACGATGAGCGAGGAACAGTTAGGACAGAATTACAGAGGATCTTGGCTGTGAAGACAAGAAACTTCTGCATACACTGCAGAAGGTTAACTGCGGGTGTCAAGGAGGTATGGCTACCTGAAGATAGAGAGTAGGGTTACATCAGATGAGGGAACTTAGTAGCAGAGGCCAGAGGAAAAAAAAGAGATCAGAAATATTAACAATAATTTTAGACATGGCCAGAATATTTACGCAAAAGCTGAACAAAGATGGTTCCCCAGGTCACAGGAAACATTGATGATCACAGACCGCAGAACGGCTGAGGCTGGCAGGACCTCTGGAGCTGGTCTGGTCCAAGCCCTGCTCAGGTAAACCACTAGTTTATCTTCAACAGAGAAGTTCTTCATGTAATTAGATATACTGAAAAACACCTGAGCAGGATCTGTCTGACACACAGAGGTTCATCATCGAAAGCTGTGTTCCTAATACGAAGCTCTGTCCTGCGGTCAGAGTTTATGCAGAAACAGTTCGTGTCTAATTCTGCATCTAGCTCGTGGCCCAGCTACCACTGCTGACACTGGAGTTGTACTCCTCTTGCACTAGGCCCTCCAGGATGCTTTAATAGATTACATTTATGGTTGTCTTATATCATCTTGCCACCCTCTTAGACAAATACTCTGACATGCAGCAAGCACAAACATAAAAATGTAGGCTGCAACAGGGTGATATGAAAATTAGTGCTTCTAGACAAATAGGAAATTAATATTAGCATCTAATTAGTCTTCATTCCATTTGGAGATGGAATTAATTAGTCTTAATAGGACCACAGAGGCATCACAAATGTTTTCTTTCTATCAAGCAAAGCCCACGCTGAACAGCCGCTAATCAACCACTAATCAATCATTCTGCTAAAACACAGGGTGTCAGTAGTATTTCTCACCCTCCGTAACTCTGCCCCTCACAAGTATTTTCTGCTTAGGGCCAGATTTTGTTTGGTTTATTAATATGAGCATTCCAATAACTATGGATAAAGCCATTTTCTTGAATAAGAGATTGCTTCTTACCTTCGGCACATAAGAAAAAAAAGCTTGCATAGCTGCTTACCAATCCTTGAGCAGGAACATTCCCTGTCTCCAGTATCTACCAGAGGTTCCCATCTTTGAAACAAGTAAGAAATAATAGGATCAGTGGGAGGTTTCATGTCAAAATTGCCTAATAAAAAAGACAGTAATGCATTTCAGGGGAAGGACACCTTTTTCTGACTGCCAGTCAGAGAGTACTTTCTAAAGCATGTTAATATCTTGACACATTGCTATTAGTCCAACTAAATAATATTTGTCCTGACACAAAGTGCCACAGACTTCCTAGCAGCTAGTTGTTAAATCTTTCCATTTAACACAATAACCAAATTTTAGAATTACAAGCCAAAGAAGAGGGTGTTCTTTCTTTCTTTCTTTCTTTCTTTCTTTCTTTCTTTCTTCTTTTAAGAGATGATTGAAGAGACATCTTTGATTAATGGCATTACGTATTAAGAACATGGCATGAACATTTTACCTTATGCAAACAGTAAGTTACGCACTGGATGGGGTTAAAGATCTTAAGACTTCATGACTGGCGACTGTGACTGCTGCCAAAGTCAACGTGTTCATCCCTGACTGCTGGCTAATAAACAGCCTCTCGTGTTCTTGAGTTTTGGTTTGCCACCAACAGTGGTCCTGGAAATTACACATCTTTTCTTAAAAAGAATGCCACAGCATTATCCATGGTTTGCAAAAATAGCATCCCAACACTATAACCTTTGTCTTATTTTGTGATCTGTCATTACATTTTAATGATGCAGCCTAGACAAACTAACTGACCTTCCTATAAATCTCCCATGGCACCAGAGGATAATTGCTTTGTGTTTTTGCTCAGAGAACATCAGCAGTGATCCATCATTTTACTTTTTTACAATGGAAATAGTACTTTTATTTTTTTGGAAATTAGCGTATAAATTATGGTTGCCATAAGAGTTACTCTGTATTTAGAGTTATGCCAGCATTTTCTTGTGAAAAATGTGTTTTCCAGGCTTTATGTTGAGAAATAAAAACAAGTTCCTGGATGAACCTCGGCATAGGAAAAAAAAATGGCTTTCCAAATAGATTTCAAAATCAGTTATCTCAGTAAGTCTGAGAAACTTTAACTATTAATTGGTGAGGTGAGAACGGACACTTAGCACTTCAAGACAAGTAACACTGTCAGAAACATTTTCACTGAGATACAGTGCTGAGGTTTAAAAGAGGACTATCCAGGCTATTTTCCACAGCCTTGGATCTAGAGGTGCTTGGAAGAGCAGAGTTTTAAACATCGAAAGGACAAACCACCCTTCCCACTAGCGGGGAAGAAGGTTTTGGTGAGCTTTAAAAAATTATCATGTTCTCTGTAACTCTGGCAACGGACGATACAGAGCCCATAGGGATTCACTACTGCTTTTTTGAAGATACGAATATGTTAATAACTGAATTTTTGCATCTCCTAAAGTCACATGTATCTGTGCAGAGGAGATGATACTTGACCAACGTACAGAGCCATGCAGATCAACAATAATTCTCATCTCAATTGTTGAGAAATATAATTTGTAAATGATTAGTGAAGAGATGATTCCTGGAAAATTTATGATAGTTCTTCATTATACGCCGCGTTATAATTTGTACTATTCTTTGTCTTTATTATATTTATATTGATGCCTCCTTCCCTTTCTTTGTCACAAAGAGTTAAAAGTTGTAAGAGAATTTAAGAGCTTTTCAGTAATTTGGCACATCACTTTTAGCTCAGTTATTATCCAGCTGCATCAAGATATTAATGTAGTCATCGCTCTTTAGTCTCAATGAATTGCTGTAAAAATGTCAAACAATTAGATTATATTGGCCAACACAGCCCTGTTTGATTGAGTGCAGACGTAGGCCATGTCCCTTGAATCATACTGATGAAGAAGCAGAAAGGCTTGCAGGACTCCGCTGAAAATTTATTTCAATAGACGTACCATTTGGGTTTCTACCGTCAGTACTTGCAATACTAATAACCCAAAAATGCTAAATAGGTATTTTCAGGTGGAATAAAAGTCAATGTCATTCAGGGCAAACACAAATTATCTCTACTGGAGGCCCCCCCCCTCCCCAAAGCTCACGACATGCTGCATCGTGGGTGAGCGAAGGAAGCTGAAGCCAGCGCGCTGCAGAAACGCGCAGCCAGAGCCCCCGTGCGCAGGTTTGACCTTCCCAAAGCGCAGGACGAGCGCCTCTCTTACTGCCAGGAGTAGCTCAAATTCAGTGCCCGGAATCACAAAAGCCACCAGGATGGGCTTCACCCTCCGGCCACGATCGCCCCGCAGACTGAAGGGGCTCTGCACATGTACATACACATATGTACACACACACGCGCACGCACAGCTGAGCGTGCAGACCAGCGCGTACACATATGCACGCATGTACAGGTTGTGTGTGCTTGGGCATGCCCCTTTGGCAGTACGTGCTCAGCCCCACTACTCGCTTGACTTGGGACACGAACGGGCCGCAGCCTTGCAGCTCCCAGGGCGCTGGGTGCAGCAACCTCCAACGGGTGCGAGCAGGCCAGAGGGAACTGGGTTTTAAGTCAGGTTTTCCCCAAAAGCAAAGGTACAGCGGAAGGACATTCTGAAAAACATAGAGGAAAATTACTGACAAAAGTGTAACCGTAGTCGCTAGGGACAGGACGGACTTCATCTTCGCGGTCCCTCGAACGTGGCTGCGGTTTCCCACCCTCCCCAGGGCGTTTCACCGCGCGGCCCAGCTGCCGAGACGACGCGTGCCTGCCGGGTCGCAGCGAACCCCGCTGGCCCCGGCTCCTCTGAGCGGAGAGCCAACCGCCGAGAGCTGGCGGCCCTGCGCTGCGGCCGCTCGGGCGAGCAGGCCGCCGGGGTGCGATAGGTGCCCCAACCACAACTTCTTTCTGGAGGTCTTTCTTCCAAGTCAGGTGAAGGGAAAGTGCAGCGGATGAGAAAAGGTGATCCCTTCCCCTAGCTCACCGCATGTTTTCAGCGGTGAGTGTAGTTTTGACAGGTGACGGCGCTAGACCATCAGCCTGTCTGCAGCTCCCCTCGGGATAATCGGGATGCAACGGAAAGGGTAACCGAGTCTCGAGCCACCTGACAGCTCCGGTTTCTGGGAGAAGCTCGGCGGCAGGAGCAGCTGGCAAACGGATGTGCGCACCTCTCGGGCGCTCTGGCGGCTCGCCAACAGGGCGCTACCATGGCTGGGCAAAACCTCACCTGGTCCGCGCTCGCTTTCTTGAAAAATCAGTTCACAGCATCGCCTCGGGCAGCGATGACGGCTGTTCAGGGCCAGGAATTTGGAAGTGTTGCTGTGCTTGACGCGAGTAACGCGCTCTGCGTGGGAAAGGCGGCGCTGCGCTCTCGGTCACTGCATTTTGCGAGGGGAGGACATCACCGACTGGGCAGGTGAGAGCTCCTGCAACAGCCAAGACATGTTGTGCTAGCCTGTTGTTGGTTACTGGTGAACGCTCAAGGGGGTGCGCTTGAGTATTTCTTACGACTTGAATTGTTAGTATCGGTTCTTAGTGACAACACGGTTCTGATTTACTGAACCTATATTGGAGTAATCGTTTTGCTGCTAAACGCCATGTCAGTATCCTGCCTACTGCTGACTGCAACTTATCTGCTGCCTCGCTCTCAGGATTAACGAAATGAATACGGCCAGCCATCTGCGCACCTCCTTTGTAGCATAATTCATGCTCACTTACCTCATGTTCCTTAAGCCACTTCAAGAGGGACAAGTCCAGAAAAAATCTGAGGACATGGCAGAACTGCAAATATTTTTGGAAACCCATCCCTTTCTTCCAGCAGAAGCTGTTAGTTAATACTCCTGACAACGCATTGACAGGTAATTAATAAGTACCTTTCGTGTCAGTAGACGAACAGCCTGTTCTGGCTGCTCCAAGAACGCCGAGAACTTCGGCAGACAAGCTCATTAATACCAGAATGAAGGTCAAGATGGCTCTGAATAGATTAAATGTTTTCACCACATTTTTTCCCGTGTTCCTTTCCTGTCCCAGGATGTTGCAGATTACAGCTCTAGCGGCAAGCCTGCTGCCAGTGTTCGCCCACCAAGTTCAGCCTGCACGGACGTGCCTCCACAGCGGTGTTCAAAATGAAGGACGAAAGTGTTAAAAACGAACACTTCTAGCCTCTAGTAAGAAACCACATTCCCTCACCGACTGACGACTGCGATAATGCCTTCTTTGTGCTAATCAAGAGAATGTGACCTCTGTCAGAAAACAAACTGTGAGCAGTGATCTGCCTCTGTCACAGCCTTGGCATTGAAGAGAAAAAGGAAGGTAGAGACTAGCAGGGTGGACACTGTCAGTGTGATTTGATTAATGCGCATGATCTGATACCCAATCAGATAATAAAACACCCATAACATTACAGTATTTTCATAACGCAGTCAATATGGCTTATGATTGTCCAAAAAAACTACTGGCCGCACTTTTGAAAAAGAGTTCCTTTTTTTTTTGCTGCAACCCTCTCTCCCTGCAGCACAGCTACTACGCACTTCCTTCCCAACTAACACATTTGGGTAACATTTTAAAAAAATTAAAAAAAAAAAAAGAATTTAGAAAATAATGGGCCTGACATTACTTCCACGTTCTTACTCTTACCTTATCTTAGGGCACCTGCAGCCTGGAAAAGCTGTTGTGCCAACTCTTGAATTGTTACTGGGTAAAGTCACCCCATAAAACGGAAGCCTGAACCATCCAATCTGATAAGACATTCATCTTGTGACAGTACCTTTACCTCCTTTAAAAAATTAAGTCCTGGAAAAGGCTAAATGAAAATACTGAGTATTGTAAACATACGTTCTTACTTAAAAAGAACCAAAAAGCTCAAACGATGCATTGTAAGAAAACAGTCAGTTAATTAGTGCAGCGGTGCTGGAGATTTCTGGAAACGCTGTTCATCTTTGTTGACTCCTAGGTTTTCCTAACAATTTCAAATGGCAAATGTCAACTATGAGAACATTAAGTAAAGTAACAGGACGGGGACGTTACACAGTTACACAAAAGAATGCATTCCTCGAGCTCAGTTGTGATCTCAATTTCAGTTTCATCTTGCAGGTTTTTGCCCTCTTCTGCCACCATGTGTCAGGCTAAAGTATTATATGATATACAGGAAAAATAAATCACACCAATAATTCAGTGATAAAGAACTATCCTCCTAAATGTTTCCCATATTAATAGGCAATGTCACCAAACTGAAAAGCTAGGTGGGAAGAAGGGCAGGTTACATATAAAATTCTTCAGAAAGATAACCAAATGTATGTAATTTCTATAAATGACATTTGCATTTGCTGATGATGGCACAAAACACTAAGGCTTAAAAATTATTATTATCAAAGGTGACTTTCTTCTTCATTTCTTGTATTGTCTTTGCCTTTACTTCTCAAAGGGGTATTTATGTTGTTGGCTTCAACCGCATGTTTGAACTTAACACCTGCTTAGTACAGGCATGTTCTCTTGACGGTGGAGGAACACACCATACATCCATGCTAGAGGTACTATTCTGACAACAGTCTTCGTTTTAATGCCTGTTTTTTATTCTATGGTAAGAGTCAGTTTTTAGGGAATAGTATATCTGATATTTTACCCTCCAGCAACAGTGTTAGCTCATTGTACTGCATTTTAGTAAAAATAAAAGAAGTAAGAAAAAGAAGAGGTTAAGTGATCTAAAATTAGTCCTTGTGCCTTAAGTCCTAGGCAACCCTCTACTTTAGCAGCAAGTTACTCATTTTTTGCCTCTCTTCTGCTTTAATAAAGGCTTTTGTGACTCTTGCTTTTGAAAATGACATCTATTAGGTTCATAAAGCCCACCCGTGTTCTGCTCTCATTGGCGAAGAAATACCATACCTACTGTTTAGATGAGTCATCAGTAAGGTCTTCCACAGACTGATAAATATTTCAGGGCACATAAACATGCCTTCAGTTTTAGCTTGAGCACATCCTTCAAACGTATGGTAGTAGCAACTCTCTGTTACTGCCTCCACATGCAAGCATCGCCGGTGGAGGCACAAATTAATTCCCGAGAGGTGCTTTAAAAAGCTCTTCCTTGCTGCTGTGCAGCCGCTGAGCCAGTCTTTCCTCCATGCTACCCAGAGGAAGGGATTCGTGCTCCCGGCGGGCGGCTGGCGCTGCCCTGGGCAGCTTCCCGGTCGTTCAGGGCGCCAAAGCAAGGCTCAGCAGGCGGAAAAGTTATGGAATTAGTGTCCACGCTCAGACGAACGGGCTTAACTAACCATGGGAACATTTCCCTATAGAAACCTCAAACCTACTCTGAATTTCCCCGGCTACAAGGACCCCTGGCCGCCAGCTGCAGAGCTGCGGCATCTGCTCTGCTCGTCCCTTCGGGAAGCAGGGAGACAGGCTTCCGCAGAGCTGCGGCAGAGCGGCACGAGGGATGAGAACTCGCTAATTCATTACTTACAGGCAGTTTAATTTTAGAGCAGTCACACAAGGGACGGATGACAGGGCTTCTCTTTTTTTGTCATTTTCTAGCTAACTTGCTGCAGTTCTTCCCTGCAGACCACTCAGAACTGCACACTTCTGTCACTTTTCTTGGAAAGCCACCGACTACTCAAATTATATTCTTGTCCTGTAATATTATCAATAAATCCAACATGATTTTTTTCTCCTCACATTTTTCAGATTACATAAATTTTAGCTGACCCATTCTTTTCATGCTCAAATATATTATGAAATGTCATTTCTGTTATAAAAGCTAATTGATAACATGATTTGTTATGTTGGTGGGACATAATTCAGAAAGTTATTTTAAAGCCGTTGATACATGGAATAGCACTAACTGTTTAATATTTCTTGTATGAATGGATACAGCACAGGGGAAAGATGTGGTGCCATGTAGATGAAATATTTTCAGAAGCTTTTATTCTTGTTGTTTGGGCTTGTGCCAATGCCTTTCTAGTAGAAAGCTCATATGTCCTAAGCTGTTTCTGCTACAATTTATTCCTTGGTCATTAGTTAGTGGGATTTTTTTCCTTTCAGTGGCTGAACGATATGTGATATTTTAAAAATTAAAAACTCACATTCAAATAAGTGGAGTGCATTCTCTCAAGTGCCAAAGAATAAGCCTTCAAAAAGTAGAAAAGTTATTTTAATTAAAATTATTTGTACCACAAGGTTAATACTAGAACTTGCCTTTTTGATCATGCTGTTTGTGTGTACTCAATGATTGGTTTAACATAACCAGACCAGCATTTCGTCGTGACTACTTGCATGGGAGTTATTAAGGAATTTTCTTTCTACACAAAATCATACGTGAAATCAACAGTCTGAGTTTCATTTTTGTATCTGCAGCTGGAAATTTTGGCCCATTCATTTCATGTTCAATAGTAAAGAATGAAAACCCTCAGTATGGCACTTTGTATGACTATGCTACAATTTAGTTCGCCAAATCATTTGAAGCCAAGGAGTCTTTTGGAGGTCTCATACATTAAGCCACTACAAAACAAACTCTTTTTTTGCCCCTTCCAGACTGCACACTCAAAAGATTTCTTTGGCTTTCACCGCCACCACCTGTCGGCCCCCTCTGCGGGGAGAAAGCTTGCTGTTCCCACTCCATTTCAGGTTGCCTTTAAGAGCATCTCACAAATCTCTCTCTTTTTTTTTAATCCTGTCTTTGGCTCAAACAGAGATCATGTTCACCTAGACCTTTGCACAGGCGGTTTGAAGCCTGACAGTGATTTCATTCGGTGATCACAGAAAACATCAGAGAGCCTATTCTTCTCTTTCACTCTCACTCTCCCCCCTAGTCCTAGACTCCACCTAAGGATTCACAGGTGAAGATGCAATTACGTCTCTGCAAAGGCTTCCGGACTGCAGGAAACATTTGTGTGTGTGACAAAGAAATACACTTAGGACTTATTTAGTTTCTTAAATGCTGTGACTCTTTAGGCATATTGCAGTACATTTAACATTAAGTGGGTTCTTTTTATGTTTCCTAACTAAAACTCGTTTTGTCCTCACAGAGTCCTTCTGCTTAATTTTTTAATCACAGTCTGAAGAATATCAGAAAATATTTAGTTTTTAGGTGCTTATTCAAATCAGGATCTGAAGCAGACATTTTCTCCAACATTCCTTTTCAGCCTTTTTTTGCTTACCTCCATTCATATTTACCGTCTTTAATACAGAAGCATTCCAAACTCTAAAATCTCATCAGCTGTGCTGAATCCTTCCTCTGTGTAAGATGCGGTATCTTCTTCTCCTTTGTTAAATTGCCTTTGTACATTTACAAAGAAGTATAAAAAAATATTAATTTGTCTATGCTCTTTTTGTCTTAAAATCATTCCAATTTCTCTCTATATATGTATCTATATATCTTTTCCTGCTGTGACTCTATTTTTCGTACAATTAGGAACCTTACTTAACCATGTCACTGCACATTGCTACAAACACGTAATGGAAAAGGCGGCATCATTTCTAGCAATAATTCCTGAAGCAATGATATCTTATGTCGCTGCATGAATATCCACTGTTACCTAAAGTCCAAACAGTTTATCATCTACTCTTGTAGTCCTGCTACCGTTGACGATTTTACTGAGTAGCATTTAGCACAGTGATAAAGAAAACATTCTCCTAATACTCCACGAAATGTGGTTATGACTACACTCCATGGCACTAAGACAATTATTTTTTTTAATGCCTCAGAAATGCCAAACAGATATCAGGCACGTCATCCGCTTTCACTGTCCTTAACCTGCACGCGTTGTCCATTTGCAGGTGCTTCCCCACAAGCGTCTCCGATTCATGTTTCCAGTACCTTACTCCCAACAAGTAAAGCTTACAGGTCTGAAGTCGCCTGGATAAGGCCATCATTCTTGATCAGTGCTTTCTGATAAAGTGGTGCTGTCAGACCGTAAAGGAATTTTTGGTCATACTCATTCATCTTGCTGACAGAGGTTGCTGCAATGTAGTTAGGGCCAAAGTATCGAACATAAATGGGAACATTTTTGGAGAAAAACACTTTGGAATATTAAGTTATTTCCATCAGTTTCATAAATAAAACCACAGCAGTAAACTATTGAATGATCCCACGGTGTCTGGCTACGAGAGTTTTGTCTAACCTTTGCAATCTTAAAGCTTTTATCCCGGATTATTTTCAAGGAATAACACCGTCATATCTGAAGTGCTGAAACTTTTCTGGACTTCACTTAGTATGAAATTTGATTATTTCAAGAATGTAGAAGTTAGTACAAGTTCATTAAAACTCATGTAGCAAAGCAGGCAAGGTTTTGCGGTTCTTCCTGTATGCAACATTTTTTTCAAAGCCTTTTACGTTACAGGAAAAAAGAAAGTTTCAGTAAGACGGCATTGCAGGTGAAAAGTACCATTACCAGCAGGGAAAAACAATCTTGTAACAAAAGATGTGTTGGAGAATGGTATGGAAAATTAATCTAGGAAATAATTCATAAGAATACAGTGGACAGTTGGTACACTGGATACCAGGTATGGACATTTGCTTCACTAAGACGAATTGCTTCTTCAAACTCAAAAATACTTGAGGTTCCCACATGCTAGCCATGGAAGTTTAACTAAGCAGGTGAGCGCTGGCAAATGCAACGAAACAGCATCTGGAAAGAACTAAAAACAAACAAACAAACAAACAAACAAACAAACAAACAAACAAACAAAACGCAAAAGTTTGGGGACTGGGATTCGTACCATTATCTTATGAAACACAGGAAGTTCAAAGATCTGGAAAGAGCGTATACGGAGTCCTTAATGTTCACACTAGACAGCTGAACTACGGTCCACTCCCTCTGCTTTATTTAACTTGCATTGTTACCAAACGCCCAGACATAAGCTACACAAAACATATACTATATGTCCCATGTGTAAAAAAAGAAGAAAAGTACTTTTAAGGTGAAATAAAAAGCATATGTGCCATGGAACACAGCTTGACAGAAAAGCTGCAGTTCATGCAAGGTTATCTGAGTAAACTGTGAGAGCAAGGAAGAAGAGAGCATACATTTATATTACACTGTGTGCATGAAAAAAGTATTTTGCATGTCATGATTTTATAACTATGTTCTATATAGCCCTACAGCCCTATCTGGTTCTAATTAACTATAGCACAGCAGCTAGCCAAGAACAGTATATTTTAGTGTCATTTTAATGCTCTGTGAGGAACACAAAAAATTTATCACAGGAAACAGATATTGCAGTCTTACTGGAAAAAAAAGAGACTTAAAAAATTTTTTTAGTTGCAGTGATGATCAAAGCTTTGTATTTTCACTAAATGCTATATTATTTTACATTTATTTCAACTGTTACCACTACAAATAAAGTTATAAAATACGTATTTTAAAACATCTAGTGACAATTAACAGAGCATGAAACTCAATCTACATATATGAAAATTACATCTAGGATTGTGGAATAATTTAGTATATCTTCATAAAAGATGTTTTTATGTATGTCATTCATCAAACCCTTATGGAAATGAATTAAGCAAAATTTATTAAACATTCCTATTTAATGTTACTTTTTCGAAATTAAACTTCAGCTACTGCTATCCACTGAATTTAAAATCAATTAATTCAGAATGAGGCGCCTTAGTAAATTTTTCAACTATGTTCCCGATAAAACTTTCATTTACAAGCAAAATGCATCAAGGACAAACATTTCCAAATGCAAGTACTGACAATGATACATCCCAAACACATTTAGGCATCAATGCCCAAAAATACCATCTTAATTTCCTTTAAGGTCTGTTGGTACTCAACAGCAAAAGCGTTTTTTTGCAACGTTTCAATGGAATTTAGTGTCTAATTCCAGATGTTCAAACTCAAAAATCTTTTGTAGTAGCTTACATTTGTCCAAAAAGGCAATACTGGCGTCAAGGTAAACAGAAGTCTAAATTATTCTTTTAAAGGTTTCACTGAGTTCAGAAAAAGCATTGAGTAGTAACTAACTGACATATCTAAAGGAAACATTGATATTTAATGCAATTATTTTAATATGAAGCTGCTTTCACCCAAAACAGAAATCAGTCAATTAGCAAAACGTACATTTTCTTAAGCTAACCTCTCCTGAGGCTTTACATTAAAGTATTTGGGATACCTTTAATGCAAGGCATGCACCACGTACACTGTAGTAGAGTTCCTATTATGAAAAGTCTGACACAAATTATGTAATAATTATGTTGGGTAAACCATATAACACACAATTAAAAACTGATGGCTGAACTGCAGGAAGATTTGAGGGAGCAGGAATGGTCTGCTCTTCCACTTTGTCCGTAGGAGAATTGTGAGAATCCTCTTCCACTAGAAAAATAAAACATTGTTACTGCCAAATATGCCTGAATATCAGAATGCTTTGAAGTGCAGCATTTGATCACTTCTCTGCTTAAGAACTTTCCTCTCTTTAAAATATAAATAATTGCTGCTATATCCAGGAAAGATTTTCTGAAAAAAAAAAAACAGGAAGAACTAGGCAATGTTTGTGATCTGAACTGTTCCTCTCTCTAATTCTATGACAGTGTAAGCTATAATCACTAGAATTTATTTTATTTATCCTTGTTTTAAGAGCCAAGTCAAATACAGGGAAAAATCTGTAAAACAGTACATACAGTATATTAAAAGATATTTTATGTCCAACAGCGAATACAACTCAAAAATACGTATGCCCTCTCCAACAAGACCCCAGGCAGAATTTTGCTCGTAATGCGTGCTTTACAGTGCAGACTCTCCAATGACTGCAGGTTCAAGCTATCTTTTTGCACTCTATAATCTATACCTATAGGACTAATCTACTCTGTGTCCTACTATGTAGATTAGTCCTATACTGCAAAAATAAATTTACATTGTGCACGTTAGGCTGTTGACCTAACTTTTCTGTCCCACTACTTCATTCTATAACAGTCCAGATGAGTGAACATTTTAACTTCTGACCAGCTGTGACAAAGCTTCCAAAAAGAAATTTTACATATGTAAAATATACTTACTCCAGTTATAATACTATCAGTGGTTGTCTCACTTTTAATTCTTAAAAGAATTCTTAATTCTTTTAATTCTCATGAAAAGTGTCCCAAAAATTTGTCTCCTTTGAAAGATTTCACTTATACCTGCAGACTACCCACAAGTCTTCAGTAGAAGGAATCAATTATAACAGATACTGAAGAGGAAAAGCAGGACTAAGATATACTTGTATGTTGTAATGCAAGTCAGTGACAAGGCAGAAAGGACGTATTAAGGTCCTTCATTTATTTAAGGTCTAAATTCAAATGATCTGAGATATGAATTCATACTGATTATCTCCTTTGTCTGTATTGTTTTCTCATGAGTGTAACTGCATGTAAGAATTTTAAGAAGTTTCTAAAATTGCTATAATGATACATAGTTAACAGTGTGGCTCAATGTAAGGCTACTGTAGAAGTATAATTTGATATGTCATATCTTTTAAATGTTTACCTAAAATGGTTTAAATTATCTTTGTTCAAAGCACACCAATTTTGCATTTTAATTTAAACAGAAAAGCATGCTTTCTCAAATCATTATTCAATTCAAGGTATACATTAATAATCCAGTCCGCAGTCCTCTGCTACTTTTACATGTAACGAGAGAAAGCAGTATATAAAATTATGGATTTACTGATTAAACTACCAAGTTTTAATTCTATGATCATGCAATGCCAGGCTTTTGTACAAAGCTTTTTAATTCTTACTTTTAACTGAATCACTTTTCCTGTGGGTCTCACTCTTTTGAAGAATATGGACTGTCTGCCCAGTTGTTTTCCCAATTCTTAACAAATCTGGAAAGAAATATGGTCATCTCTATGAGTTGTTAATGAAAGTTTCGGAAAAAAATACAAATCGTACAGCTTGATGTTTTCACATTTATAACTTAAAGGATACAAAATTAAATTTCTAGTAGGGAATCTCTGAACGTATCAGTTATCTTCAGGGTTTTTTTTTTTTCGTTTGTTGGTTTTACTTCAGCAGCTGCAGCCTGTCAAGTCCCAGGACAGTGCTCCTCAACACAGAAATCTTATTCTTACCACAGAACCACAAATGCATCCTCCGCTTTAACCCGTTTCACTTCCTAACAGGTTACTGTTCGGTTTGAAAGATCAAACTGTCAACAACACGTGGTAGCTCCTGCGTGCTGTTTCTCTCTTATACCTCTTATGGTAAACAGCGCGCAGGAGCTACCACGTGGCGCTGACAGTTTGAGCTGTCAAACAGCTACCATGTGTTGACCAAGCAGACCAGGACTAGGAGACCAGTTCGAGGAGACTAGGACTCCAGGCAAGCTTTGGTAAAAAATTAATTCCTAGAAAGAGGAGCAGAAGATGGGAGACAAATAGATAGGCGCACCGCATGAGCATATACATACAAGTGTCTGAAGAAATCCATACGCAAATAGCGAAGAACACAAATACGTACTCTCAGATAAAATTTCTAGCCTTTCTGCATTCTCTGGCAGAGTAGTGTACCACTGGTTAGCTATTATAGAACGAACACCAGTAAGGCTTAGAAGCATCGCTGTCTCTGTTGGTCTCTCCAATGCAATACGTGGACAACTAAAGAAAACCAAAAGTAAGAGATTAATAAAATAAGGAAGTGCATAAAACGCTGTGTACAAATATATCAACAATGTAATTAAACATATGATACTTCTTCCTACAAGGGGAAAGGGAATTTTATAAAACTGTCACCATACAAAGAAAAATGCCAGGCCACATTTTTCTTGTATGCTAAGCATACAGTAATTTTTAATATTTCATACAACACCTTATCTTTAATACCAAGAACTATGGTAACGTTCTCCTTACATCTTTGCACGACAGAACTTACTCAGTGGATGGCTCCCTGTCATAGTTCTGTTTTGGACATCTTAACAAATGTCAGTAGAGGAATAAACACATTAACTGCTACAAAATACTGCAGAATATATTTTTATAATACAGTGAAAATGCTGGGGAAAAGGTGAAAAGAACTGCTTGGTTCTGTTTCAGATCCTGAAGGGATAAAGAAAATATCACATGAAGTCAAAGTTTCTCCTTCGCGATGTTTAGGATTAGAATGAGCATGGCAGTAATTCTGAATGCTTAAAACCAAACCACCACTTCTAAAGTGAGATTCAAATTTCTTCTGCTGAATATTTAAATTCAGAAGTGTTTTAGTATTATTGTTTTAGTGATGGGAGCGAAGTGAAACTCTGTAGCATTTCAAACTGCAGTAAATTAAAAGCTGAATCTTGCTTTTGTTAATCTCAGCTTTTCACGGTAACTTCAGCAGAAGACAGTAACTGAAGTTTTCCATGATCTCTTTGGGAGACGCTAGCCATTAAAGTGAGACTTCAAAAGCAAAGAGTTGGAAAACTCATTTCTCTTGTTTCAGGAAGTGACTGTTTTCAGGAGAGGAAAGAGGATATCAACAATAAAAACACTAGGAGTTTTTCAGACAGTCAGAAACCTGTGTATATATGTACACAGGTGCATATATCTCTTGCTTGCAATTCACTCCCACTTACATCGTTGCATTCATTAAGCTTGTGAGAGACTTCTTGCTTATTAGCTATATTTTTTAGGAAGAGCTTTTTTACATTTCTTACTCATAGAATGAATAGTCAGAAAAGTCAGAGGGATTTCTGCAGACCTAAGAGGATTAGATACGAGCTTGAGTTGGCTGCATTAATATGACTGTCCCACCAATGACGTGAATAAAAGTACATACATTTTGATTTGTTCTGTGCTAAGAGTATAATTTGGCTATCTGAAAATTCACCATATGCTAAATAACTCATGATTAACACCAGGACACTAAAACTATCCTTCTTGCTTTTAACATCTTAAAGTTATCTGTAAAGTGGTGCTATCTGTCAAGAATCCATAATGGACATACAACAGAAGTATATGAGCCTTGTCACCCATCAACTTAAAAGCAGGAAAATACTAAGATGCTTTCAAACCTAAAAGCCCTGATTAATAACACTGCAGAGTCTGAAAAGGTCATTTGGCATGCCAAAATAATTTATTTAAATAAAAAACTGGTTGACTGTTAAACTATTCAGTGTATGAAATTCTAGAAGGACTCTTAACAGTTCATCTGGTAAAGGTCTTTATATATTTAGATGTTTACGTTTATCTGTTTTCAAAGATCTTTATATCTTTGCAGAATCTTGAGCTCAGAATTGGCAGGTTAAGGGTCACATAGCTAACACTCCGAATCATATTTTCTCCATCATTACTGTGCCACTCACCTTTGATCCTATTTAGCCCCTACCTAACGAATGGAACAAGAGGATAAAGAGGCTAACTCTGCACTGAGATGTGGTTATGAGCCTTTCTACTTGCAGAAGTAAATGAGAATATTTATGACTTAAATTTTTAACTTTGCTTGGAAGTAAAAATAATCTGCCTTACTGTCGATTTTACAAAAGTAAATTTTATCCTACCTTTTGTGGATATCGGAGTTTGTTACTCGCTGATAACTTTGCTTTGATTGCACCAGATCTAAAAGTATCATCAAATGGCATTCTAGGAAAAAAGAATCCGTTATAGTAACAATATTTGCACTGGTAATAATATCTAACATAATAAATGCAAGTAAAACAGACCTTTTTTAAGTCAATGACTTTCTCAAAGCACAGTGTAAACAGCTAATATAAAATTTATATTTTTCAGCCAAAATTGTCTAGTCACATATTAAGGAAAAGAACCTTAATAACATCATCTTAACATTATCTGATGTAAATTTGCTTTCCCATAGTGTCTAGTGGGTTTTTGCCTATGCCACCTTAGCATAATTAATAATAAGGTCCATGCCCCATCTAATTACAGCTAGTAATTTATATGATTCCATTCTATAATCATAGAATCTTGTAAGGTAGAAGTATGAAAAAGTTATTGACCTTATCTCTCTTCTTCAAGGTAGGACCTTCAAGGTGGTACATCTAAAACATTCCTTAAAGATATTTTCCTTAAAGCACTACAGTGAAATAACTTGGAATCAAAGATATCCTCCAGTTCATCATCCGAATGACCAATAAAAATATACTATAATATTGGACCCAGGTTAGAGCGAGCCCTCAGGAACCAAGCCTGACCTAGTCTTCCAGTTAGACTGCACACCACTGAAAATTACACTCCCGAGCACTCTTTCAACCATTTTTGCCCCCCAATCATTAGTAAATCCCACAATACTGGATATTTCCCCGCCTTGCCTACAGGAATTTCACATGGTAGAGTCTGATAGAGTCTCACATGGGGCAAAACGTACGATTATTACTGCATTCATAAGGCTTATTACCATGCTGTGGCAGGAAGCGAGGTTAGTTCACTGCAGTTTGTTCACGACCGGTCCTGACCTGCTCGTCTTCTTGTCATCCTGAACAGTACCCATAACTACGTTATTTGATTTCTTATTCCAGTGTATTTTCTGGTGAAATTATGTTCCCTGGCCCTCCTTCATCCTCGCTTTTTAAAGACAAGAAGTAGGTTTGTCTTTTCCAAGTACTCTGGAACGTCCCCTGCCCTCCATGCACTCGCCAAGAGAATTACTAACGGCTCATAGATCGCAGTTTCTTAAGTATTCCATGGTAAATATCATCAGGAAACGCAACAAAATTTAACTTCATCAGACCATGCAAAATTTAACTATCTAATGTCTTCTTTCCTTCGGTTAGCTTAAGCTAAGCTAAATGAACTGCTTAGGCACAGCAATAGTTTTAATCAAGACGTTTCAGCGCAGATCATTGTAGGAGCAAAGAAAGCATTACAGATTTTTGCCTGTGGGTGGGATCCAAGCTTGCAAAACTGCTCTGAGCAAAAAGGCCTCCATATATTTTTATAGAAAATGAAACGCCTGACGTTCGCTAAAGAATATCAGATTACATATTCAAAACTTTTTATATGCTATTTATATCATCCTGGAAGATCATCACAGTACTCTAATAACCAAATACGATTTTTCCAAATGTAGTCAGTTTTTTCTGTCAAATCACGGAACAACTAGAAAAGTCACCTGCCAATAGTGCTCTCTATGCATTTGCATTGTATCAGGCTGTATCTATACCAGTGAACTATACAGAGTCGGGGCTTTGGCATGAAGTCATTCGTACTGTCTAATTATTGGCATGTTCCTTGCCAAGGTTTTTCCCCAGCCCAAGTAGCACTGCCCAAATTTTCTGGGACATCGTTCAAGGAACATCACAGGCCATGAACGGTCCGCAAAAGGCAGTCTGAATGAGGCAATCGTGCGAGGAAGGGAGTGCAGCTGTCCGGCAGCGAGCCAAGGTCCCTTCGCTGGCCAGAAGAGCAAGAGGGAAAGCACAGACGTGAACCATGCTGCACTCGCCTGCAGAAATACTGAACGAGCCTTAACTTGTTTTGTTTACTGTTGCAGCTGTAGCCTTACAGACTTAAACATAGGAAACTGCAATCACTCTAAAAAGTGAACCACCATTGTTAATAATTACTCGTAGCCCTTCAGAAAACTGCGGATAACCAGAGCAATTGTAAAACATTCATTTGTAGAGAAAGTGCATCTTTCAGTGATAGAGAACTATGATGTACTTGCAGACACAGATCATGTTCTCTAATAAAAACATTTTTTAATGTGAAGATTGACTCCACAAGAAATTCAATTCAATCTGTCTGCTAGGTAACAGTAATGCTGTTGGCTAACAACTAAAAGTTGTGCAAGTGGTCAGAAAACAGAACTATCCTTTCAGTAATACATCAGTGCATTTAAAATGAGTTTATTCTCCATTAAAGGCAATAAGATGCACTGGAGAATTAATCCTGATGTATTTTAAGTGCAGGGCAGAGGGTCAGGATTGCCAGGTGCTCAGGAACTTTCCAAAAGTGCCTAGACCTGTAAATATCTGGCCTGTAGACATCTGAAGTCTCATTTTCAAAAGTCACTAAAGCATACAGGAAGACACTTTTTCTTGATTTCCAGTAATATTTACACATACAAATGTTTAAATCACTTTGAAAAACAAAGCGTCCCGAAGAAGGTGCCGGCTGCATGACTTCACAATCCGGCATGTACTGTCCTCAATTTCACGTTGTCAACACAAACTAGAAGGAAGCTAACAATTTAGCTGCTCTGACAACTTCAGTTCAACTCTGAAGTTCAGCTTCTTCAGGACGTGCTAGGGGAACAGGAGGACAGAGGAAGACTGGGAATCCAAAATACCAGTCTTGAGGCTGAGCCTTGTGCTATAACAGCAGAAAGATTAATTAGCTGTGAAGAGGCACAAAAAAAATTACCTTCTCAGAGTCTACGAAGGCTCCCTAACACAGGGAAAATCATTCAGTATTAATCTAGTCTTCACGGACAGTCCTGCTTTGCCTGCGAGGGGGCAGATGATGGGTTTTGGAGAAGTGGTGCTGCAGAGGTTGTTCTTAACAAGAAGAACCACTTCGTTACCAAATACTCAGTTCAAGAGAAAGGGAGAGGAGCTGGTGGAAAGATCATCAGATGATGGCTCAACTTTTGGAACTTCAGAAATACTGTCATCATTTGAAATTTCACCATTTGGAAGCGGAGAAGGAATTAACCCATTTGTGAGGAATAAAGAGAAAGCTGTGCAACAGAATAAACTAAATGAAAAGTTTTTTCAGTTAAAATCCTCAACCTTGGAAAAAGCCCTTCATTGCTAACGTCAATGCTTCATAATGATATAGCATGAAATAAATACAATTTTGTGATTACTGGAAAAAAAGAAGTGGTGTAATTAAAAAATATTTTGGAGTTTGCTTATCTCACTTGGGATGTTCATAGCAACCAGTCTGTTGAGTAAAACGTGAGACAAGAATCTCTCCATCCCATAGAACAGAAACGCACTGCAGTTAGTCAGCAACTGCTCCCATTCAGCTTGGCTGCAAAGAAAGCAAGTTATTTTTTGTGTTAATATTTTACAAGAATATTTTTCAGAAAACATCCATAGCAAACATTTTTGAGTTACTTACTCTAGAAATATTTATTAGAAAAGGAAGCATGCAGAACAAGGAGACAAACAAAACTGCAGAATTCTGTGAAAAGACCAGTATCTCATGTAACTGTTGCATAATAATTAGTTTAATAAAGAGGTAATTTAGCAACATCCCATAGCAAACAATAGACAGACTGTATTTTTTAGATAACTACCAGACTCTCAAAAAAAACCCCAACCCGTTGAAGTATGCATTGTATAGCTTTGAAATAGCAGTACCTAGTCTAACATTGAAAGGGAATATTCGTACATGCACCCTTCAGGGTATGAAGGAATAAGATTCTGAGAAGAGGTGCAAATATATTCACCTTAGCTGGCAGCAAAAACTGTGCAATCTGGCAAACCGTTATATCTTTGAAACTGTTGTGAGAAACACTAGGACACCTACATCACTATCACTAGCTATTTAACCTTACTGGAGAAGGTCTTAAAGCACTGATTTAACCAAGAGTTATAAAGAAAGGTCCAGGGACTACTGTGTTGCCTCATTACAGGACTCATACCGCTTGCGTCCTTGAGATCCCTTTTAGGCCTCTATCTCCATGACCTTTAAAATTAGACTACTTCTATAGAGAGCAAAGGGAATAAACTGCATAAAACTGTATTAATTTCACCATCAGACATTTGAAATTGTAAACTGCAAGACGCATCTTCAGTCCTTTGTTTCTGAAATCTGTGCTCAAGTCTCATAGTTCACTTGGTGCGCATGGAGATGCTACGGTTTTTAATATTTGGTTTTAAAAACAACTACAAAAATACATTTTTGCATAGCTAGAAAATACATTTAGGCCTATACACGCTTATAACAATCACCAAGGACTGCACCAGTAGACATTTTGTCCAAAATCAGAACATGTACATGTACAGCAACTCTGATGCAACCAATTTGGCTATATCCCTCTGATGGCACTGTATTCTAGATCCTTAAACTATTCTGCCTACAGATCTGCAGACACTTTTGAAAGAAAGCTACGTGCTTTCTAGCTCTTAGCACCATGCCACCCTCTTTTTTGACTGAGGCCTCGGAGAAGTAGCACCATTATAAAAAAGAAACACAGACAAAACATGAAAGCAGATATAATATTACAAACCTTGGAACATACGCGTTACCAATAACTCCTTCCCACCGTAATGTAAATGGGTCGTGGTATTTTGCTAGGATTTCCTTTATTTTTTGTGAGGGACTTACAGCTTCTGTAATATTAGCATTTTATCATTTTGAGCTTAGCACACTACAAAGTACGATGCACAGTCTTAATTCCAAACATTCAAAAATGACAATATAATATTTAGCCTTTTTAAAACTATCATTAGATCTTAAATTTTTCTGATACGGAAATCTGGTTTTTAAAACTGATGCAATTGTGACATTTTCTCCAACCAGTGGGGAAATAATAATGGCTTATAATTGCCACTGGAAAGGTATATTTTGCAACTGAGAAGGATAATTCAATAGACAGCTCAAAGACTGAAGAAGCACAAAGAATAAACTCTAGATACCCTGAGAAAAGTGTCAAGAGTTGAAAACACCAGTATTGCTCATGCAGTTCTGTTCCAGGGACTCAGAGAAGACTGAAGTAGATAGAGAAAATAAATCAGTTTCCAGAGCCTTTAGTTTAAATCAATTCAGAAAACACGACTCCAAACTGACCTACGTTCTCCAAGCACATTGCATATTTAATGATAATTCATCTTCTCCTTTTTGATTACATTTTCATAATACTTGTCAATTAAAGATACACTCAAGGCCAGATGTTAAGGACATTGTAAACAGCACTAAATTTTGATCTGCTGTGAAGGTGAAACTGCAAAAATATGGAGATGCGTACCATTAGGCTACTGACTGTTCAGGAGTCTCCTCTGCACTGAGATTCGGTTTAATCAGCATCTCAATTAAAGACCTCTGTTAAATCATTTTTGGCATTCTATATAGATGTGAGTTTATTAACAAATGTGACTCTGCTAAACTACTGTGCATAGTTGGAGAAAAAGTGAGTTAAATTGTATTATTAAAATATTTTGTGTCAGTCTGAATTAATACAGCAAATGCTTATGGCCTGGGTGAATACATTCTACAAGAAAATGGCAGCCATTACAGATATCCTTACTCTAGTATCTGTCTATCGTAGTACCCTTCACCTCTCAAAGGAGTGTAAGATTACACGCAAAGGCTTTACTTGTAACATATGCTTTATTTATATATAAGTATAATTTATATTTGTAAAGATTAATCACATAGTTCTGTTAATATTTAAAATATTATACATTTATGTTTAAATTAAGTACACCATATTAAAAAAATACTATATTTAAATCATAAGCTTGAGATATGCTGTATAGGCGTGGTGAACCCCACTGTTCCTGCCCCAACCCCCTCCCATTCAGCACTGTCTGTTCCAAGCCCATTCACAGATTTCATGCAGATTTCTTCTATAACAAAAATTATACAAAGCATCATATCCTTTTAATTAACCTGTATCCTTCCCTGCACTACTGCGATAGTATCTTAATAGTATATATTTGCATAATTAAAAATGTGATAATAAGTTCTTGAAAGAAAGCTCGTGTTTTCAATTTGATAATATAATAAGAAAAATTACTCAAGTAATTATTTGTTCAATGTTTAGTGATATGAAAGAAATAATAAGACAAACTAATTTTCTTTCCTGAATCTGGTTTTATTGTTTCATTGATGCACCACTGGACTGATGACTATGCAATACTGTCCTGATGAAAAGCTAAGCTCTTTTGTCAACAGCTCAATGTCATGACTTCATTTTCTGTTTCCTATATTTCTAAATTGAGTAGGTAGTTTGAGCATTTATTGAAATTGAGCAAATATTACTTAATATACATTACCTGCTTGTCTTCCTTCATTATAGGGATCCACGACATCTGATACACAGTTAAGTGTAAACAGTGAAATGAAAACAATGAAGACTATGAAAGTTTATCTTAATTGATACACTTAGCTAATAGTTCGGGAAAGGATACATTTAAAATTATGGGTATCAACAGATAGGCAATTAGAGGGTAAAACACGGTTAATGGGTGCCTACAATTAGAAAAAACATGTATTTTCTTTTACAAGCAGAATTCTTAGGCAGGTATATCAGTATTACATCCCTTTGTCCAACACCTAGCAAAAGATGTCCTGAAGTTTTGAAGGCGAGACTAAAAGCAGCATGATATTCAATTGCCAACTGAAATTAAAAGCATAAGCTATACTGCATTATATACTATGTATGTATATACACACGCACACACATACATGTGCATATATATATAAAAGATACATTTATAAAAAATATGGTTATATACTATATACAATGTCCCATATTTTTAGGGGGAGGTAGTTCCAGTAACTTTAAGCACCTCCCTTGGTGGATTGTTAAATATGTCACATTTACACAAACAGTATGATTTTCAAAGAAACAACAACTCTGTAGTTACTGCAAAATCAATAAGAAACAAGATTCTTACGGCATTCTGTAATATTTATTCCATTTCAGACTTCTAACATATATAATGACCTTTTATGCAAGTCATCCTTAGTTCTTCTCATGAATGCATATCAAGAAAACTTAAACAGAAAAAAACCAGAAACTACTACAACTCTCTAATAATATTTTTTACAGATTAAGAAGAACTTACTCCTATTGAGTTTATGTAAAGAAGTAGGAGAGTTTACCATTTTGACCTTCTTCTGATCAGCTTTTGGTTTTGGTTCTTTAGGCATCTCTACATGTTTTTTTACTTCAGTTTCTGTAGAATTGAAAAGAACAAGTTTTTTTTTAAATAGGCAGTTTTACAAAACAAAAATGTCTTGAAAGATTATGAGTGTGATAACAACAGATTAAACTAGAGAAACAAAAATTCATTTCACGTAACAGCAACACGAAGACATTCCACAAACCCTCTCGCCTAAAAATAATGACTTGAAGGAGGTAGGAAGCAAGAGACGTTATCCCTTAGACAGGCACATGCTTTATTACATTTAGGAGGATAGCGTTGAACAGTAATTAGTGGAGCACTTCCTAACCCTATCAGAGTATCTCTTCATTGCTGATGTTACTGGAATAACCACAGCTTCTGTGAAATATGCAGAGAGCACAAGAAAAAAGTATCTCTCATTTGAGTCAGACATATAACAATATGTGAATGTGTCTGTAGATTAAAAATATTTTAAACCCAGATTATCCACACTTTCTTCTCTGCGGAAAGGAGGGTTGGAACAGACAAAAACAGGACAGGTTATGCTGAAGGTGCTAAATATTACAGATATGAACACAATATAGGAACCTCTGTGTAGCAGAATAATTTCATGGTACAAAGTGAAATTTTCTAATCCTATCTTTTAGTTTAGACTCACTAGTTTTAATAATGTAATTTGAGTTTAAATGTGTTTTTATCTTTTTATGACCAATATGACTTCAGATTTTTATAACTTCAATAACAGATAGATACATTTGTTTTTGATTGATTGCTACAGAAAAACTGCCCAGTACTTGCATTTCTCGCTCATTTCTAGAATTGATCTTTAAGATGCCATAAGAAAAGTTAATAAAATCAATTAAAAATCTGTCAAACTACTTCATTTAACAAACTCATTCCACTGAACAGATTATGTAGGGACCTCCCCCTCAATTCACTGAACCCATGCTTTCCTATTAGAATCACACAATTGACCACAATCACACAGAATTTCTTTTATATAATTTAGTATATATCAAGTTTTACTTTAATTGAAGGTAATGCTCCTCACAACTGATATATATTTCATGGAAGAGCATGAAGGTCAGGTTTGTGACTCACAAATTTGTTAAGAAAGCAAGTACATGTTTCATCAATTAATGTTTTTCATCTGGAGAAGTCAGGATTCTTCTATACAATCCCTTATTTCAATGATTTCAATGGAAAGTGGATTAAACTAACTGTGCTTCCTCGGAGACAGAACCCTGGGCTCAGCAGACCTTTGGTCTCATCTAGTCTGGCCGCTCTCTGAGGATGCCATGCTTCCAGTCACAGAATCACAGAATTACAGAATAATTTACTTTGGATGGGACTTTCAGATGCCAGCTAGCCCAAACTCCTACTTGAAGCAGGTCTAACCAGATCAGGTTGCCCTGGGACTTGTGCAGCCAAGTCTTAAACACCTCCACGGATGGAGATCTCACAACCTGTCTGGGCAACTCACTCCCGTATTTGACCAGTCGCTCCCCTGTACACCTCTCTTCTCTGCTCTTCACTGTGTATTCCCTTGCAATCTACGCTCTTGGTTTGCTTTTGTGAGCTTTCCTTATATTTGGCAGGTTTCAGTAACTTTCATCGGTATGAAATCGTCTTCTGCCCTGCCAGGCTCCACCTTCAACAGCTGCAAATGGCAGCACTAGACTTCATCAGTAGCCCTCTCCTGTTCATTTTGTTATTCAAACACTCAAAATGCCGCTGCTAAAAATACATCTATCTCAGGTTAATGCTAAGCAGAAGAAGAGGCACAGACATAGGCCAGAGACAGTTTACTGCAAGAATTTGCAGTTATGAAAGCAGTCCCTAAAGGCTGTGGGATCGGATCTAGGTCAGCTTGAAGATGTTCATCATTGGTTGGACAGACAGATAAACAGTAGATGCTCCGATGAAGGGCCGAACAGCGCTCCCAAGTTCTGTTAGGCGCTCTCTACCAGAAGCCAGAATGGTCTGCTGACAGAGAATGCCGCGGCAACTTGAGATCTTACGTATATGAACTCCACCCAGATGACTTTTGCAGATGGAAACCTTTGGACTGTTAGTTTCATCATAATTAATCTGTGAAACATATGAAACAGAATTCCCTTTCACACATTTCTCAGACTTTCTGATCATAAATTTTGCTCATGTATAGCACAAGGACCGCTGAATTGACCTGAGCCCTTAAGGCAATCTTAGCTATACACAGAGGAAGTGGCTCAGTGCTTTAAAAGTTTGTTAACGTTTGATATTTTGAGCAAAGTCATACATTAATGTAAGTATAAATCCTTTTATTTTTTTCAAAACTTCACAAGCCATTTTAGAATCCACTGAACTTTACTTATTCTTTCATAGGTACAGGCCATTTTAAAGTCGCTTGCACTGCAAGTACAATACGTTACTATATAATACATACTATACAATACGTTACTACTCCTTGCATTACCGTACATTACCAATGTGTCTACTTATACTGTGTATTCCAGTCAAAATACTAGGAACTATACTGAACAGTGTTTCCATAAAATACATTATACCATTCATATTCTTCACATTGTAAGTATCTTGTTTACTGCATCACCAGAACGTTTATCTAATAGTACCTGATTCTTCTACATGGACTCGATTGTAGAGAACCTGGAGAGAAAAATCTCTGGATACAGAACATACACCTTCCGCTTGAAAGATACTCAGAGCTTCCAAAGGCAATTCCATAAATAACGCATCTGCCAATAACACCACGCACAATCCTAACTCCGTAGGTGTACCTGAAGAAATATAACAAGACTGGGATTTAGTTATTTCTCAGTACGTATTCCAACAATCTAAGTTAGCTGTACAAACTTTCTTCTGTTGCATGATGCCCGAAACCCATTTTACTGTGGATGAAGAGCGTTATACTAAAAACATTTCTTTTGATATAGCTCCCCCTAAAACCTTGTCAAACTTCCAAGCATATGCATTTGTGAGAGAGAACTCTTCAGAGGGAAGAATATCCCCATATTAATAGCCACATCATCCCAGACCAAAGTCATGTGTATGCAATGTATGCAAGAAAATGATGTTTGGAAATGCAAAACTGTTCTGTTTGGCTAACATATAAGAGTTTTAAAGGAGCTCTTATCCAATGCTGACTATATCATTCTGTAAGAAATTTTGTTTCTGTTATTTAGAAAGAGGCACTGAATATCATTATGGCAACATTTTCCTATTTGGTACAGAGAAACAACACGTACATGAAAGAGTATCCACAGTCTTTCCGGAACGACAGAGGCAGCCAGCTGCCAGGTTGTAGAAATAAAACTCTTACAGACAAAAACAATTGCAAATGTGTATTTTTGTTTTAGTGATTTTTAAATTGGTAAACTTCACTACTCCCCATCATGAAGCAAAAAACCCTGTGAGAGTCCACAAGTATTGTGAGAATCCACAAAGTAAAACGGAGGAAAATACAAAATAGAAAGAGATATCAACAAACCGAAGGAAGTTCTCTCTCTATTGGCCTTTCTCCTGAAAAGACTGATTTGCAATAAAGTCATTTCTTTTGGCTGTCTGAAGCCTGCACAATTCAGAAGACTGCGGACGCACGCAGAAGCACAGGCCACTCCAGCATACGCACAGTCTCTTTGGGAGTACACTAAAATACTACATTCAAGAAAATGCATCCAGATAAAACTGTTAGCAAACCCTTTTTTTCCCCTCCCTGGCTTCTGAAGAACTGAAACTATAATGAAGGTCAGCAATTTTGATATCTGCTCATATATGGGGCTATATATACTTACATATATTATATCCGTGTATTATACTCCAGAGAGCACATACCTTGTATTCCTGTGTGTTTGGCATCCTTATCTTTTACTTTTATTTTTCCCGATTCAGCTGCTGAACCTGATGCGCTCTGTTCTCTGGGAACAGGAATAATGCTGAAAATATTACCAACATTAATACATATACAGGTAAAGGTTTTCACAGGGGGCACAAAGAAAAAGGTGGTGCAATCTCAGTGAAATTTAAAACAAAGAATATGCTCCCTTTGGAGTTCCTATCCCTTGGAAATTCCAACCTTAAACAGTTTAATTCTAATGTTTCACCCTCAGATCAATATCGTATGACTTGAGCTGGAAGAAAATGTTTTTTGGAGATGGACATTAGCATTTTATATAGTTCAGTCCTCTCAGTCTTGCATATACTGTCTTTAAAGAAGTAAAGTAAGTCCGTTCTATAGGTTCTATTCTTGCTAAAATCATTTCTGCACTGGTAGGCTCTGGGTCACAACTTTATTTTCACAAAAGATGACGAAACGATTCTAAATGTCTTACCTAACACCAGGAAAATCAAACTGTGACAGCACCGGTTTCAGGTAGTCTTCCATAATTTCTAATATTTCAGAGAAATCTGATGTAAAATCCTGTCCATTTGCATCTATTTTTCCTGTGGGAGACTATCACACAATAAAAAATAGAATACTTACAAAATGGTATTTAACAAGGACCGAAGGTGTAATACAGTAAATCAAGGCTATATCAGATTAATTTAAACACCATACAGTGGAAAATTCAAATATACCAAATCCATTTCAAAAAACCTAAGCGTGAACACCTTCATATACTCTAATGGAGCCAAAATTAATGTCAACGAGAACGCTGTGGGACACAGACTTACACACTGAACGTGCAGAACACTTTCTGTGATCTCGCAGCTTATGCAAAAGTCACAGGCTCTTCCAGCGTGCCTTTACACTACACAATGAGCTGTCCACTGGCTGTAAAGACAGTCTTTACAGAACTGAAGCCTCTTACGGTAACAGAAAACTTTCATCATCTAGAAGTCAAAAGTGTTCAAAGCCACAGATATAATCTTGATGGTCCAATGAGGTATGTCCTTGAAGCAAAATCTTGAGGCTAACTGACTCGGGTCGCCTGCACTCAAAGAAGCAGTTACACTAAAGGAGATACCCCGTGCCCTGGAAAGAAAATGTCCCGTGTTGGAAACTGATAATAATTCCCCGACTAAGAGTGATTTATTTTGATAAAAGGGTTGGGTTCTACGATCAACGTTCTCTTCTTGGGACACCTGGGGCTCTCCTGTGATATCTTTTCCTATATCTAGAACTAAGGGTATGAAAGCCAGTGTACAAAATGCAAATCTTAAGAGGCACAGTACTTCATTTTTGAGTAAATTGGTCTCAGTTGTATCAACTCTCCACTACAGTAAACTACAGAACATTTCAAAGCTTTTGAATGACATATTGAAATAACAGCAGAATATAGTAAGATTACAGTTTTAAGCAGAGCACAGACAGGATTTATTAACTCACGAAGCCCGGAGATATTGCATTTGGAATAAACTGCAAATTTATATATACAGTGTTTCTGACAGTTTTTAGGACATGTTTTTTATCCTATTTCAAAGGTAAGATAATCAAATATATCACCTCATCTACTTTGGAGACACACTCTTGCAAGTTTTGAATGACAGTCTGTTTAAGGAGACTATCCATCTTTTGCTGCTTGTAAAGACGCGCTTTTTCCAACAACATGTGAAATATATCAGGATTCACGGGAAATCGAGAAACTTTAGCTTGCACTATTAAAAGGAGGAAAATAACACTGTAAGACATTTTCTTTTTAAATCATCATATTTCTACTTGAAGGAACAGTCGCAGAGGCACACCCAATATCTAAAACAATATTTCCTGGCATTCCCTGAAAAATGAAATAACAGTTTACATATTTTACTTAGCACAAAATCTGTACAGAAATATTCAGTGAAAAAAATCTCTTGATAATTATTTATCTATAACAACTTCAGCCTTCAAATATCAATATAAATTCTGTAAATTCACATGGTACATGGTATCTGATTATGAAACACACAATATATTCCACATTTTATATTCCTAAATATAACAGGCACTTACCCATTGGCGGAGTAGGTTTTCCTTTTTGTTGTGCAGGACTTACTTTTGGTTTCTCAATCAATGCACTGTACAAGTTTGATCTACGGAAAGCAGAAAAATGGTGAGTAGATTATTTGGCTATTTAGCCTTAGTTGTATGAAACACTTTTATCTGCTACTGATAATTTAATCTGCTCAAATACACACTCAAGACGAATTATTTATCCCCAGTTTGGGGTGCCAAATTTGCAAAATCTAATGGGAACAAACAGAAGGATATAAGGAAAGCTCTTTTGTTGCTGTATGTGCAGTAAGGGATGTTTTTGTTTGCTTTTCCATGACAGTCGTTTAAGACTTTTCACGGTTGCTGAAGGCACACACGCTGTCAGTTAGGACAGCTCAGTGTATGAGTGATCACCAGTTAGGGCTGCAATAACCACATCATTTGTGGCTTTATAAACCTAAGTACGACTCCTCCTAACATTTGCAAGGGCATAAAGAATGAGAGTTGGAAACTATAAACAGAATTTAGGAGACCAAAAAAAGGAGCCAAAATCTTTAAAGTTCTCTACGGCTGGAGAATAAAGAGATAATTGTGGAAATCAAAAGCACAGAAACAGTTATAAGTAAAGGCTTGAGTTGCCTGCAGATTTTTTTTTATTAATTTGTTCACTATCCTAAAATTTAAATCCTGCAAAATCATAAGCAAAAGGTAATAAACATCAGTATAGTGTTTATTGACTGGTATAGAAAGATGACATTTGTACCAAACAAAATAAGTTGAAATTAAGACATTTTATACCTGTCTTCTGAAAGCTGGAGAATAACTATGTAAAAATTAGGTGGCAATTCATTCACGATGTTAAAATGTTCCACAGGAATACAGAGATGTCTCCATGCCTGCAGAGCAAATCACAAGTAACGTTAGTTTCACGCGTTCTACGACCCACTGCCTCAATTCTTCCACAAGAAAACTGGTAATTCTAGAAAAGAGGGTGCTGATACTTGAAAATTAACACTCAGAGAATATATTTTTCTGCAGTGCAGAAGAGATCAGAAATATTACCCTAAACAAATTACAAATAGCTGTAGTTAACTTTGTCCACTCTTGATAACAACATGATCTTTTTGGCTGCTAGGCTACCGATGATAAAATTTTATCAAATACTAATTCGAATATTAGCAAAGGAGGGAGCAGAATAACTCAACATGACATCCATGTTCATAAAAGTCCTTCACGATTTTGTGAAGAACAGATACTTCACCAAAAGGAACTATATAAAATATCATACCTATTGCTAAAGAAGATATAACTGTGTTTGAGAAAACAGCCAAAAAACGCAAGTGATATGACTAAACCCAGAATCCAGTCTCCAGGTGAAATACTGGTCCTAACAGAGAAAGTACCGTAAATGCCTTTGATGCAGTTAAGTTTAAGCGTATGTGTTTACGCGTTCTTCAGGTCCAAGTCTTCCAGGTGCTCAGGCAAACCCCCGCTAACCTGCTCTCGCTACATCTACACCATCGAGAGGGAGAGACCGGCAGGAGCAGAACTGTGCACTACCCACTTTTCAATGATTTTTACTCCCGAGTAACTCTAGACTGGTCCTCTAGACTAAATGCCCATTTGTGGCTGGCGTGCATCAGGCATCCCGTTTAGGTTTGGCTAGAAGGAATCCAGCTCACGCGCTCACTGCTCCACAATACAAACCAAGCCCAGGAAGTGAGAACAACTGGGAGGTTCACTTTGAAAGTGCGCTCCTGCTCTGAACTAAAAACCACCAATATACTTTAAAAAACACTAATGTACCCTCAGAGAGCACGGCTTCAGCGGCCGCTATGGTTTCTCGCATCTCACGCTGCCTGAAGTCACGCAGCTTAACAGTGCAGATACAAACAGACGTCTGGACTGACACCTGTCTTCCCTGAGCTACTGCGGCAGACGCAGTTGCTGTTGCTCAGTCTTTTCAGGTTGGGCACCTGCTACCTTTCAGATGATTACAGCAACTCAAAAACAGTGTCTTTAAACAAAATATTATCTTACTCCCTCTGCTAAATAATACAGAACATACAGAAAAGAGCCAAAATAAATAGCCTACAAACATGAATTTTTCTCATGTCTTACTGTATCTCTGCTTGCCGCATTTTATCAGTTCTCCTTGACATGCCCAATCCCCAGCAGCTAATCCTTTGTATCTAACTTCCTGGCAGTTTTTAACATCATTCAGTCTCTGCACCTCTGTAACCCGAGGGTCTTCCAAGGTTAGTTTTGGTATCCACTTCTGTATCTCAGACATTTGAAGAACAGACATTCTTTCAGCCAGTATAGACCCAAAGACAGAGTATTTCTCTCCCAGAAAAGTTTAAAACACGATTTGCTCCAGAACTGTGCTTCATGAATTACGTTTTTACTGGTTAGTTTATTTAAATACCTGGTTCGCAACATCACAGTTCAGATGATGCCCAGAAACTCATGAACAGTTTGTTTAAAAACAGAACAAAACAAAACACAAACTAATTTATTGGCATCTTTTCATAGAGTAACACTTGCACGGGGAACAAGGTTTCTCAAGCAGGATGGTCAGTTACTGTCTGGACGGTGACGGGAGTCTCTGTTGCAAGGGTCCTTTGCAACGATACCTTCAGCTGGAGTGGATGGTTCAGTGCACAATGATTTCAATGTATTGTGTATGCAGACAGGCACAACTCCAACATCTAGCTACACCAAAAGAGTAACTGTAGGACAAGCCTGACTTTCATCCTTATAACTTTCATCACTTTCTATTCATCACTTCTAACTGAAATTACATAGCTTTTGCCACATAGATAACCTATTACAAGCAAAACCACAGGATAACACGTGCCATGCTCATAAAGCCAGTATTTCAGTTCATGGCCGCATCAATCAAGTCAATACTTCAAATTCAATGCTTCAAATTAGGAAAAAAAAAATGTTTAACAGAGTCCAAAGTAATCAGACAAATATTATTTAATTCCAGGAATAACTGTAACTACATATAGCTCATATACATATGTCTGTATGTGGGCATGTATCTGTATAACATACATATAAGCCTCTCATAAGTAGCACTACTCAAAAAGTTACCCTTGAAATAGCAGTCAGTTGCTGTTCCACATTTTTTAGAAGATCACTTGTATTTCTGTTTCGTTTTAAGTGATTCTGAAGATGCAATAACGCTGCCAGCTGAGAGCTGCTGGTGTTAGAAGTAGCTGTTAGAAGGATATTCCTCATCATCATGGATGCTGAACAGCTCTGTAAAATATTTATATTAGTTTATTTCTCCCCACCGAAATGCATACGTGTATCTGCATAGATATGTTAAAGAAATAGCCTGTTGGTTAGAAAGTGAAATGAACCAGCAAAAGCATGCCTGTTATCGATGTTTACAATATAACGCAAAAAGTTTGGCAATAACTTATGACAATTTCTTAAAAATTAGTAGCTAGAACTGATGACTTTGTCTGCCTTTCTTATGTATGTTCCCGCACTCACGAAAGTCATGGAAGCTCTGAATGGACAGGCAAGCGCCCACGTGCCGGACTCAGTCGTCCAAGCAGGCTAAATCTTTTCCGTGCTTCTGCAAGGGCAATACTGGCCTTTTACTATATTAGCTGTCACATCCCTTGTTTTAACAGATTTCCCACAAAGCGCGGTCTGAAGTGTAAGACTTTACATTCTTTTCTTCCAGCAAACCTCCCAATCCATCTGAAGAGCTGATCATTACATTTTTCCTAAGCACCCTTAAAATAAATGCTCGCTTGGGGAGCTGAGCCTTTTTTTTTTTCTATTAAGGCAGCCGTCACATTAAGAAGAATGCAATTTGGTTGCCCTAATCAACAATTCCAAAGGGAGGCTGAGGATTGACATCAACTGATACAATTTTGTGATAGTTTAAACTTTTTTATTTCCAAACCTTTTTGGATGAGATAGTAATTGAATTAGCAGAACTTTTTGCCCAGTAAAAGACACGGCTACTCGTGGTTTTGGGGCCTCCTAACGCTTTCTACTTTGCTTGTTCACAATCAAGTATGACAGCAAACCACAAACATATGGGAGTTTTGCAAGAGTACAGGAACAAAGGACTGAAGCGTGAACTCCTGTATTAGCTGTTTTCTGACTCTCCAGAAGACTGCCCGTTTTGTTCCACACACGCAGGTGGAGGTATCTGCAAATCTAAGCGTTGCCACACAGGCAGCTGCTTGCTGTTTGCCATAATCTCCTGTCGCCGCCTCCATGTGGGAGGAAGAAAGTTGGTGGAAAAGGCATTTCTATACTCCTGCAATGGAGACGACGGTGTAGGAAGCATTATTTGCTCCTGAAGTAGGGACTAGGAGGCGCACAGCATTCCTCATCTTCTCTGTGATGAAGGCACACACTGACACGAATGATTCACGTGCCCTTGAGCCATCTACAGGACCGTGCTGCGTAGATGTTCATTTGAACATTTGATTGAACTATTTTCCTATCTCTTTCAAAAGAATGAATGAAGAAATCCAGAGAACCATTTTTTAAATCACTTGTCAGGGAAGGATGAAACTTTATCTTGCGGTAATATCTTACTCTAGCTAAATACAGTATGATAATTTATTCATATTAAAATATTTACGTGAATGCAACCATTAACGAAAACTTCGAGTCAAACGACAAATACTAGAACTGTCAAAACGCCACTCACCAGATGTTCTGGACAGTCAGCAAATATGCTTACAAATGTAAAATAAATTATTATTCTATAGTATATATGTCTCTATATCTACACGTATATAAAACTCATAATACAATACACAAACAATATATATATAAAATGCATTGTTACATTTAATTACCTATTTTTAAAAAAGCTGGTTCTTATACAGTGAATTAATGATCAATTATTAGGCAATATGAATAGACATTTTTGCTTATCTAACTCAAAACTCTTCTGTACTGGAAAGATGTATAGTTCCTTAGTTGCATTACCTGATGAAGGGCCAAAAACTGGCTTGCTGAAACTGGATCGAACTGCCCGAAGCATTCAACCATTTCAAGACTAGCAGGAGCCAACACATCAATAACGTTATGGCGGAACGCAATGCCCATGCACTGCAGGAAAACGTCACTGGACTGAGAAAGATAATTCTGAGACAACCTATGTCTCTTCTAGACAATAAAAGAAAAGGCTTTATATTAAAATGTGCATTAATATTAAATATTTGCTATATGTATACAGATTACGAGTGTGTTAGAAAAGGTAAATACTTTTTTGGAGACAAGTTGTAATGCTTCTTCTTCATTTTGAGGCACTTAATGTATGTTCAAAGTATGTAAATAAACATATGAATTATTCTGTAGACATCAACATTTACTATATAATATTGAAAAACAAATGTTTTAAGAATTGTTAGAAGAGATATTTTCTCCAACATAAAACATGTACTGAGTGGAAGAGTATTTAAATTCCAGCCAGTGAGAGCTGTTCAGAACACAGCATGGACTGAATTTTCAGGCAATTCTCAGTACGGTTGTTTCTGTTAGCAGTAAATTCTATTTAATACAAATAAAACACAAATTTCTTAACATGGGTAGTTATTGATTATGCTCAATAAAAACACTACTAATTAGCAATACAAAATGTACACCCCAATTCCTGGTGTGCTTTGAGCTGCAGTATTTATAACAGAGCTCAGCTCAGCAAGTAATACAGCTTGAATTTTGTAAGAATTTTTATAGACGTTTTGTGATGGAAGGTATCTCTTTAATTTGTTTGTTCTTTGTTTGTAAAACGCTATGTTCCCCTAGAAAGGCATGGCTGTGCAGCAGAAAGCAAGGCTGCTCGTCCGTTTGGTCCTGGCTGCCAACACGGCTGGGTCAGTGGAAATCTAGAAAAGGGGAAATTCCTTGTTGGAATTTGGAAGCAAATGGGAAAACTCCACAGGAAGGATGTTCCACAGCATGTACTGAGAGGCAGGGGGGAGATACACAGCAGAATAGAGATGGAAAGGTGGTGTGGGGGTGAGTTTTTTCCTTTAACGCCAAATTTATAAGCTACAAACATTTCTACCATCTGTTCAAACAGAGCAAGGTGACTAATATTACTCTATGAAAAGGAAGCACTCAAATTATTATACAAGCAAAAAAGCTAAATACCTTTAATTCCTGTGTTTTCCCCCTGTATTTATCATGTTGAGATTTATTAGCTGATAAACTGCTGCTTGTCATTTCCCTTTCACTACGTTCTGCTGACATCAGGCAAGGTTTTGTGGTGCCCAATTTAGCTTCTTCCTACTCATCGTAGTAGAAAAAAGAATAATTAATCATTGCATTAAGTGTGGGAGGCTTCATTTCCAGGTGGAGTCCAGGTGAAGATGAAACTCACCTACCTTAAAAGAAGTCACCTCACTATATGAATCCCTTGTGGTGAGTGATTTAGCAATACGCTCAGGCATCAACATTTCTTAATATGTTATCATGATAACATGACTAACACTGGCTTGCAAGGCCCCCCATATAATCTCTGAGATTTTTCTTTTCTGATGTTTTTTCCTGAGTTCATTTCTTAATGAACAATTTAACTCACATTGAATCTGTAAGGAGTCAGCTTTCCCTTTCTTACGTGGTGTTCTTTGCACAATACAAGACTCGCTTTTCATATACAAGTCATTACGTTTTGTTTGCATGGATTCAGAGTCCCATCTCCCTAGCCCTTTAAGGCATTCAAGGAATTTTTAAATCTGTCTTCGACAAATATTGGAACTATCAAATCTCAGGGAAAAATAAAAAAATGATCAGTTATGATTATCTGAGACATGCCAAATACCTGAGGATGGCATGTAGGCAGAGGTGCTTTCCTGAAATTGCTTGTTTCAGGATATATATACCTATTATGACTTGCACGCAATCTGTAAAACCTAGCTTGAAATAAAGAGTAGTATTGTAAGAGCATATACAGAAAAATATTGTAGTAGATACATAGAGGAAATAATTTAAATATGTAAAAGAATGCATACCATAACATTTGGCTTCCAGTAGATCTCTGAATGCAGGGGATCCACATTAACAGCAAGTAAACGCAGAGTTTTTCCAGTGAGACACAGGCATTTGGATGTGATGTTAGGACAGCCGTTACAAAGCCTCTGTACGTGTGCTAACTGAGCCAGGGTAACATGACCTACGGTGTGTTCCATGTGCTTCCAGTTCTGGTAAAACATACAGACAGGATTATATGCCTATATGTGTATACACACACATATACACACATAGAGAAACATACTACATATTATTTTATATACAATACATATATATATATGCACATATACACATACAACATATTTGTTAACTTTGATTACACTTTCAACTACAAAATAGCTGTCTCGAAGAGATGTACAAATTCATCAGTGATTCACAAATGCAAACATAGGTATTTGCTTTCGATATGAAAGCTAACCATTATTTCTCTGCTTTACTCACGGACCCTTGTAATCGGGTACCCTTTAGATCTTTCAAAATTAAATTATTAAACTGGTTTTATTTTGAAGTTTTACTAAAAATTTTCCATGAAGGGAAATCCTTCTTTATGTACCTTTCTTCAGTTTGCCTCTTTAATGCAAACAGTTCAGATTCTGCATGGATTTTACAAACACAGATTTTACCACCAGGAGAAATGTTACGATAATCTGACCCGACCTGCACAATAACAGGCACAGAATTTCACCAAGTGACTCCTACAGCAAGCCTTGTCGGAGCTAATCTTTTAGGAAAACATACAATATTGATCTACAAATGTAAAGTGATAGAGAATTTGGAGAAGAGAAGGCTGCGGGGAGACGTTTATAACGTCATGAAGGCAGTCAGAGCTAGGAGAGCCCTTACTGTGAAATTAGTGGGAGACCCGTCTAAAACAGATAGGAGAAAGTACTTCTTTACACAGCGGTTAACTGCACATAGTGAACTTCCGGCATCTGCCATCACCACAGCGTGTGATGGTGGAAGCAGATATTATGAGCAGGTTTAAAAAAAAGAGTTAGATAGCCATGGAAGAAAGAGTTACTAACGGAAATAGGTGGGAAAGTACCCTGTAACATCCTTGAGCAAATGACTGCTGGCACTGGGCAGAGGACCGCAGAGAGCGATGGGGCTAACGTGCCCAACGTGCTTTCCTGTGGTGGCGTTCCCTATCGCCACGGTCAGAGACAGAACGCTGGGCAAGGATCACTGGCCTGATCTAGTGGGGCATTTCTTAGCGCTAATTCATCAGCCCAGCTACTAAGCAGTTCTTAAAACCAACTCCTTTTTTCTTTCTTTACTGTTAAAAAGACGGGTACCTATATACAAGCGAAAAAGACGGTAATGTAAAAAACGCCAGTCCATTATGAAGCCTCACGTCATTTCCCTGCAACTCTTGCTCTTGCGAGTGGTCTTTCTGCCTGTGCATTTGGGAGACAAAATCTTTCCGAGCACAAAAAACAGCCCACCACAAAAACACACACTGGAACTTTCTTTGCTGCAGAACTAAACAAATGGCCTGGGGATCCCTTTCCTCACTGCTGGAAAAAGGTCTGCTAAGGAAAGCAACCCTATTCTATTACACCTTTTAAATGTAAATCATAGGAAGAAATATATTGTATTACCTGTTCTGTTGAATTATCTTCAGTTTTTACTCTGATGAATGCCTCCAAAATTTTATGGAATGATGTCTCTCCTACTTTTTTGAGTTTTTTTCCAGTACTAATAAGATGAAAAATATCCAGAAGAATTTCCACAAGTTTTAGCTTCCTGTTAGCCAGTTGTCTCATTAATGGGGTACTAATACTTGTAGTCTGAAATACAAAAAAAGGAAAGTAGAATTCTAATTTCAATTCTTTTTTGCAAATTTACCTGCTAAGAAGTTAGACTGTTGTATTTCTTTTAACTAAAGAAGCAAAAGTTTGAACAGTAACACCTCAATAGATCATAGATATTGCTATAAACATAATTAAATAACTTAGGAGATAAACTTCAATGTCAAATATATTACAAAGCAATGAGATTAGCTGCATGAAAGAACAACAGCCAAGTTTTGCTTTTCATGTTTTATGTCCTTGGTAAAAGCACACAATTCCAAAGGAGCTGCAAACGTGCACATAAAAACAGGATTTTAATATTACTGCTTTTGGTAGCAGTCTTTTCAAGCACAGAAGTATTCACCCTTTGAAAAGATAAACCAGAAGAAAAGCTAGAGGGTAGAGCATGAGCCTTTTCCTTACTCAAAATACACTAAGAATTTTGACCATGGACTTTTTTTTTTAATGTAACGTTCTGTGTAATTATTTTTTTCTCCTGAGGAATATACACTTTACTGTGCAAAATTTTAAACATCTGAAGTATTTAGAGAACAAATTCATCAGAATATCTCCAAGTTTAAACTTCTTCTTTTGTAGCTTTTACATGAATTTCAGAATTAAAAAAAAAAGTGCCATAGACCAAACACATCTCTGTTTGCCTTCTATCCCTGCGTAAGCTGTAGTCTCTTCGTGAATGGAATGTTTCCTCCCGTATTTCTACAATGCCCATCACTACAGGAGGATAATCTCATTTGGGGCTCCAAGAATTATCTAAAAACATGCATAGTAAAACTAAATTCGATTTTTTTTCTCTTAATAGCAAAAAATATAGTCATACCTCATTGACTGCAAATAAGCTAGAAACATGATGAAACACTTCTTCTGCTTCAGAAACTGCCCTCTGGGCTAAGTTATAAGCATCTAGATAGTGACTATGCTTTTCTTCTTCATTTCTTGCCTGCTTAGCAATCATCCTGGAAAAAGCAGAGAACCAAAAGAGCTAATGCAAGAAGGTGTTTATTTTTACGAAACCCACAATATTCAATATATATGCTAAATAAGTTAAATTTGCACAGGTATTTTTAAGGGCTCAAACATGAAAGGGAAGTATTTACACATTGTTTTTCAAGGTCTTGCTCTGTGACCTGGTTAAGCCCCCTCTGCGCTGCTGCAGCACAGAAAGATGCCAGGACACCAACACAAAAGCCAGGCGCTGCTCCGGAGCAGGTGCTCACCAGGACACAGAGCCACCGCCGCCACCGCCTGGTCCCCAGAAGAGGGGGGCGTTTGGAAACAGCTGGGAGTCAAAGCATACCATGTTTTGTATTTTTGCCATTATAGCAATTTCCAGAGAACCATTTCAACAGCAAGAACTGTAAAAGTCTATAAATACTTGAGAATGATTGGTCTGGCTGCCACAATGCCCTCCTAGGTGACCGGAAGACAAAAAGCTGGCTTAGCGCCTTCGACACTGTTTTGATCTCAAAGGCAGCACAAATCACCAGCATGAAGTAAGATTAACTCTGCCTTCAGTGGAAAACATTTCTAATTCTGCAGTATCCACCTTTTATTAGAATTAAAAATGTAAATAATATACGTGGTGGATTAACTCAGTTTGAGGAAAATCTCTCATCCTAGGTATAACCTTACCTGTGAATGTTTGCACATTCTAGCAAGATCTCAGCACTGCAGTTTTTATACCCGTAACGGGAGAAGTCTTTCCCAATTTGAATAAGTTTATTATAAGGTTCCTGTAGCGTATGTGGTAACTGAGAAGACTCAGCATTAGCAGTCATATCACCTTGGGCAAAATGTATCTGAATAAGTGTTTTCCTAGAAACAAAAATTAAGTACAAGAGCTCAGTCACAGAGCACAGTTTGTGTTTGAAAATGGATAAATTTCTCTCTGCCCTCTTTTTTTACTATATAAATTACAATAAATCTGGAAGAAATCTCCTTATTCTTTAAATTTGTAATCTACACATTATAGTAGGTCCTGAAAAATATCATACATTATTTTTTCAGATTGCAACTGAGGCATCAGCTGTTAGATTTATCTAATTTTTCAGAGTCTAGTAGGCCTCATCAGTCTTCTAAGCACAGATGAATTGAGAAGACTATTAGTCTTTCCTTTCTAATACAAAAGTTTCAGATTTTTGGAAAGAGAAGGAAGCGCGAGTGCTGTATTTTTCCCTCTGTCTAAGCATGTAAAGCTGTCTAAGCATGTCCTCTTGAGCTACTGGGTTCAATTAACAAAACAAAGTCTCTACTTTGGATTTCAGCGTCACCAAACTCATTGTTTAGATTCAGCATATGAAGACTTTGATCACGGTAAGGAAAAGGCAGGCCAATGCTGCAAACCGCAGCAGCACTGTGGAAATAGCTGAGCTCAAACAGGGACCTCTGCATGGGGAAATTTATCTCGCTTCTTTGGGTAATCTACACTGCAAACTACTCACAACAGATTGTGGTATCTGAGCTACCTTAACTTCACAGTTCACAGGGCTACACACAAGAATGAAAAAATTAGAAAGGAAATTTAAATTTAAGAATAGCAGGGTAAGTAGAAATTACTTGGAAAAAAAGGCATTTGAGAACACACAGAATATACCGTACTCAAATGAAGGTGAATATTATATACCTTCAATGTAGCTGTGTACTGGAGGCTGGACATACTTTAATAAAAAGATAGTTACCTGGCTTCAAGGGATGCAATTATAAAATGCAATTCAGATTCTCTGTTAGGTCTCTTCAGTAAAGTAGATCTGAGTACATTCACAGTGTGTTCCAAAATCCCACAAGCCTGCAGATAACAATTTTCATAATGTTATTTTTACAAGTCCATGCATAATATTAAACATTAATTCAGAAAGCTTGTGTTTTCTGCAGAAAATGTTAAATATCTTTCCCTAATAATCAGTCATCTCAGGAAACATTAACGAAAGTATTTCATAGATGTTCATACATTTTATGTATTTTAATATAAAATGTAATTTTTTAAGATAGCTTGAGATATAATTGCAATCAGGTCTCTTGGTATGACTAAGGGGATGGAGCACATATGCCCAAGGAAAGGACAGCAAAGTTTGGCCTGTTCAGCCTGAAGAAGGCAAGGCTAAGAGGGGCACTTTATTTCTCTAAAAAAAAGGTAAAGAGAAGATGGAGTCAGCCTCTTCTTGGAGGTGCATAGCAACGAAGGAGGGTCAAAATACCCAACATGGAACAAGAGAAATTCCCAACACGTATTATGAAAAAAAAAAATTCCCCATGAGGGTGGCCAACACTGGAACACAAGCCCGGAGAGGCTGTGGTCTTTCCATTCTCAGAGATAGCTGAAACGTGACAATATATGACCCTGAACAACTTGATCCATCAGTGAGGTCAGATTTAACTTCAAAACTGGTCCTGCTCTGACTGGGGTAGGACCAGATGACCACTGACCTAAATAACTGTTTGATTCTATGATACTTCACAGGCATCCTCCTAGGGACAGATTCCTGCGTCCTTATTTGCACAGACTAGCATGTTAATATCCATAATTCAACCTTACGGTATCATAGCTTTGCCATCTGAGGATGTAAAAAAAGTCCCTGACTGACAGTTTTGAACGAAAAAGCCCCTTAGATGATGTTCAAAATGTCACCTACAGATTCGCCCATAATTAAAAATTTTGTTACTACAGCGATACTGGTTGGAAGCACTGAAAAAAAAAACACTTCACTAATAGCTATCCTGCTAAAAATCGCAGTAAATACTCTCACTAGGTAACTAGGTATTTCTGCCTTTTAATTATTGTAAGATCGTCCCAAAACACACTAACCTCTTTATACAGGAGAGGCTTGCACAGATTATCAGTAAAGGACAGAACATCACAGGCACAACAGCACTATCTTAGCGCGGAAAGCCATGAAAGTTGAGGGGTTATATAATTCCTGTAGTTATCTTTCAGGGTCTAAAAATAAGTATTTGAACTAGCACATACTAGGAAATAATACTGAAAGATATAGTCTTTATTAAATATGGAAAATAAACACACGTCAATGTTAACAGACTTGTCTGTCTACAAGTAATAAAAGCATTCTAGCCAAGAGAATCAGATCACGAGAATTTTAGTTTTACATACGAGATTACAACTGCTGTTATTTTGATAGAAGGACACACAACTTAGCACAAACATGTTAAACTTTTGCGGGTAAAGTCTTGTTCTTTCTGGTTTACATCTGTCTGAAATCTGTAGCTAATGTTTTCTGAATGCATAACAGAGAAAATACTAAACGCCATATTCTTGTTTTTATTGAAATGCAAAGGGGATAACATTTCTCGTCACTGAAAGCTAGGCACCACCGCAAACAGGCAAAGAATAATACTTCCTTACCATGCTCTGTTTTCCTTCCTCTTCTTCCTCTAGGATTGCCTCTATGAGACTAAGGGTGCTGTTGTACCAAAATTGTTCGTTTCCTCCTAGAAGCTGTGCTTTCTCAAGGAGTGCTTTTGCTTGTCCGTGGTTTTTTTCCAGGTTAGCCAACACAGCAAATAAGTATAAGCACCTCGACACATCGTACGGAGCTCTCAACTCCTAGGAGAGCAGATCCATTACTGCTATTCATATTTATTCCTATTCATATCTTAGATCAAACTTATGAATAGGCATAGAAACAAGAAATGAAAGGTGGTTTCCTCATTCATCCACAGAATTTGTTACTTACTACTTATGTTACACTTCCTTGTGTTTTTTCAAAACACAGAAAGCGGCCACTTCGTATCAAGAACTTTTTTAAAACTTCAAATATACTTTACTTTTCTTCATGTTCCCAAATCTTCTACTCCAGCAGTCAAATAAGCTATTTTTCTGCTACTATCTTGTATTTATATATTTGCTTTCATTTGTTTCTGATGAGGAAATGTGGTGATGAAAATAATTGTAGTGAACTGGGATCTAGATATAGCAGAGCTTCAAAGAATTTACAATGACACTTTATGCTAGTTATAAAGTATATACTAGCAGTATACTAGATACAAATATAGCGTACGGTATAGTATAGGTAGCATACTAATGCACAGACATAAACACAGGAACGATACGTCTATAAAATATGTTGTCCCCCCCATAACGCCTTCTGCACTTTTCTCAATGAGCAACAGTAAATGTATGCTTCAATAACAGAAATACATTATTCATGTTAAAAATAGATTAACAGTTTTCACATACGTGAGCAAAGTTATATGGGGGCCTAATGACTTAGTAATTGTATCTTTAAAAAAGTAAAGGATTTATTGTAATAATTAACCACCATGTTCCCTCAGCTTAACAAAATTTCTAGTTCCGATTAAAAAAAATAGAAATTCCCAACACTTGCATACAATTTTGCAAGTTGACTATGAGAAATGACTGCCTCAAAATGAACACTTTTTTCTACAGATTTCATTAATTTTTCTTTTAGTTTTTTATTTCTGCTGTACCTGAGTTGCAGTGTGGGCCTCTGAAAGCAGCAGTCTTGCTGCCTGATACAAGCCTAGCTGAATTAGTACTTCAGCTTTTTTTATCCATACGTAAGGAAAAGAAAGTCCACTCAGTCCTTTTCCTGTTACCGCGTTTAACTCCAACATCTGAAAAATAATCAAATATTACCCCTTCATAAATTGTAAAACAAAATTAGACTGAATACAAATCGATATCAATTATCCTATGCAATCCTTGATATATCCTACAATCTAGCTCTATTTTCTAATTTAGGAATTCAAAGTTAAGCCACAGGACAAGCAGGTTTATTGTGAGATCTGGATTTCATAAAACGCAAAAGGCATTCCAATAACAAATATATACTGGTACAATTAATTTGGTGGCAGATAAACTTCAGATCTGGTACCGTATGGAGGAAGCTGACCCCCAGTAAGAACTAAAATAGACAAAGAGAAGAACAATTTGCAAGAGCTAAAAGAAGTGATTCAAGAGGGGTTAGTAATAAGAAAAATGTATTTGAAGTGCGGAAGAAAGGAAGAACGTACAAACAGAGCAAAATGATGTGATGAAAACAAGAACAGAATTGCTCTAAAGGGCACGAAACTGGAGTTCTGCTTTAATAACAATAAGCTAATTGTTTATCTTCTTAAAGAGGGAACAGAAAAGACGAAACCAAAGCGCCTGCATGCCTTTAAAACGATGTATGAGGGAGAACAAAACAGTATGCAGTGATGCAACAGAGAGGGGAAGAAGAGAAAACAGTCCCAAATTCCACTTGCTTGACCTTGTATGAATACAGATTATATCCCTGCTGTTCAGCAACACATGGGTGATTTGTCAGGCAAATCCAGCTCACATTCAGCTGACGCCTGTCAGCAGAATTTAAATAATTTTTTGTGAGTTGAAGTATTCCTGGAGTATAAAAAGATTTAAAAACAAACTAGCACACAAATTAACATCTAAGTGAAAAATAATCTAATAAGGAAACAGGAGTAAAAAAAAAAACAAAAACCTTTTCCTTTGAAGTGACTATGTTCTCATCTTTACTGCCATTCAGCTGAGCATCTTCCAAAAATGCTTTTTCTTCTTCCGCGTTAAAAAGCATATTTTTTTCTTTTTTCAACGCAATCTCTTGCCTACACCTAAGTTGTAATAGAGAAAAAATAAATTGAAGTATATTTTAGAAGTATTTCATCTTGATATACTAATATATTATGCAGCTTTACCATACATTCTGTAAAGAAATATGAAACAATCATGCACAGTATTTTAGAGCACAAACAAGGTATCACGTTTGTGTTAAAAGACTGTACTTTTTAATAATTTTTTTTCTGTTAGTTCTTATCAATTGTAGGAAAAAAAGCTAAATAAAGCCTCTGTAGTAGAAATACATACATTACTTGTTCTAATTCATTGATGAATGTTCCTCCAACAGCTTTCTCATGATATGAGGATGCCTGACTCAGTTTTATATCTGAACATATCAGAGCAATTCTAAGAAAAGAAGAAAACATATTTAAGAAATAATCAGAATCTTCCAAAAGCTGCTTCCTATGAACACATTATAAAGAGGATAGATTTCATGTTTCCTAGACCTTTCGTCTTATATCTTGATTAATACTGGCAATGGCAAACATTTAAAATAAATTGGGAAAACACTGTAGCGATATGGTCTGACTACAGCATGCAAAAAAATCTACCGACATATATGCTAAACTGTTTTTCTGTGTTCAATAAAGAGTAATATACTCATGCATTTCTATCCCTTCATCTATACAATACAGGTCAGAGAGAAATAAAATGAAATAAAGACAAATCTTGAGACGTCAACAAAAGATTTGTCTAGCAAAGCTTGGCTGCAAATGCATTTCCTATTACTAAATCACCTTTGTTATTGTAAGACAGTAACTCCGTCACCAACTGGTGACCCAGATAAACACGCATCCATTTGTATACGTGAATATTTATGTATTCAGTTCTGTAAAATAAGTTTCAGAAGCTTTAAAAATACATTCTTTGGCATTCCACAAACTATCTGGAATTAAGCAATTATTAATTACTGCCTATAGTAACTATTAAGTAAAGATTAAGCAATACATGTCCAAAATATGTAATAAAGTATTTTAATTAAAATAGCAGTAACTTTGAAGGCATAGGCACTTGCATTCATATTCACTATTTTTTTTAACCAAAACATTCAGGAATTAACATGCTTAAAAAACCAGAATTTCAGTCACAAAGGTCAATCTCTTAAAAAAGAGAACGATTGCTCTAATTAGGGATGCTTATTTGGGTTCTGAAGTTGAAGACACACTCACACTCAATGTATTTCTGATGCAGGACGGGAGTCTGGCCTTAACTTAAAAGATAGTTTATTGACTTTTGGTGGGACTTTGCTTTTTTCAGCTAGGTGACATTAAAATGTTAAAAAATGATTCACGTGAAAGTGGCTTGAGTTCCTAATCTTGTGTATCTTTCCTAGTGGAGATTAGGTTTAGTAACAGATAATCTTATTGGTTTTAATGCTACAAACAAAAAAAAATTAATCTAAACTCCCTATTAAAATTTATAAAAATGAATAATACAGAACTAATGAATTTAAAAACATTACAAATATAACACAATAAGTCTCAAAAAGTATTATTTACTATTTAGTGAAATAGTAATAGAAAGTCCTCTCCCTTCTGTTCCTCTTTTATTTAAAATAAATAAAGGATTCAAACCGGAGATGGTAGAGATCCGATAGACTTCTGCAATCCACAACTTCACTAGCAATGACTTCAGCCAGCTGAAAGATGGGAAGAGTCAAGTGGGGACAAAAAATTTTCTGTAGCTCTTCAGCTAAAAGGTCCATAAAATACAAAGTGCGAGTCTAAAAAAAAGTTGTTTTATTCACTCAATTAATATAAACACCATAAACACCATGTAGAAAATACATTTTAAATTACTGATTACATTTGCAGTTCAAAACTTTAGTTACAACAACAACAAAAAAAAACTTAAACAAGCTTTCAAACTGGAAAAGCAATTAGGTATACAGAAAGCCAGTAATTTTTTTCTCTATGTAAAATTCATTTCAGAATATTGAGGAGGGACGAGCACGTTCAAAGTATTAACAACATCATGGCATGCATTTCTGATAGCAGCATGAACATACTTTTCACCTCACAGAAATAAAAACGAAAACACAATATGGTTCTCCGCTACTAATCTTTTTCCTAAATACCAACCACTTTTGAATTTTGAGGAGTATACTTACAGGTTTTAGAAAATTATCCCTGTTAATACCGTAACTATTTGTTTTCTGTTTGAATGCCTCTCTGATTTCATCGGGACAGTCGTAAGTAGCCCATTCTTCCACGTTTGCTGGCAAGCTATCAACCGATTCTTTTCTTTTAGGCTTCTCTTTCACAGCAGACGCTTGAACCTATTATTACAAATAAAGACATTCATAAGGCCCAAGTTAACATTTCTGTTGGTATTAAATATTCAACTAACATAAAGAAGATACCTGTTTAGTATCCTTTGAAGTTTTGTCTTTTTTTTGACGTTTAGGCTGTGGGTTCTGCAAAACAGCCGCATTTTGACCAATGCAACAAATAAAAGGAGAAAAAAGAAAAAGCATTTGTAAATTGATGACCTGTCAAGTCTGTGAGACTAAGAGTGAAGATATGATATACAGACACAGAGAGACAACCTTCACAGAAGACTAGCCTTTTTGCACAAAAGTATCTCAACTATTTAACTCGTGAACCCAGGCAAACATATCTTAGAGGATTGTTTGTACTACGCGTGAAAAGGGTTCTTACTTGTTTCTCTTCCTTTTTGTCCTTCTCTTTCTTAGGAGCAACTATTGACGGTACATTCTGAGGAGTGCTGAGTTGTGAAGACTTTGATAATGCTTTCAGAATAGGTCCAGATGCTGACAGAGAAACCTAGAAAATAAAATAATTCCATTTTTTCCCTGAAAATTGCTAATTATCATGATTACTCAACCTAAGTCACCATCTACAGCAATTATAAAGTGTCATACAACTCTGTTTACTTAAGATCTTTCTTAACAAAACTAAAATTTCAGATTCATAGATAACGCCACTATTTGTGCAAGCATTTAGGAAGATCACGATAATGCACTTAAGCAGTTGAACTGGTACGACCAAAGAAATTTACTCCTGTTATGTCAAAAGACGACATCATCCCTGTAATAAAGACTACTGCTACTTCTTAACGTGTATGGTTGCAAACTCAGCTTTTTAAAAATCACGAGTCGAGACTGCTGAGGACTCGATACGGAATGAATTTCATATGAAAGTGACTTTATAAATATGAAACAGAGGAACTATGTTCTCCTCCTGGATTGATCTACTAATGAATGTTATGTAACAGAAGTTTCTAAATATTTAATCATATGAAAACATCCAGAGAAAATCTCTCTGCACTCGCAATAGCAAAGTACAAATAGCCTGAAATACAAAAATATATATATTAATTTTAAAAGTTGAACATATTTTGTTAGAGAGATCAAGAGTCATTAAAACACAAAATATGAACAAAAGTAATGCTAGATGTTTCACAACTTGTCAAAATGTCAAATTTAAGGTATTACGCATCTTTTACCATTCAGAGGCATCTGATTAGGCTTGGATTACTCAGGCTTTCAGCTAAAACTTTGGTGCTTTTCACTGATTTATTTATGGAGTGCTAACATTTGAGAGCTTGCTTTAGAAATGAACACCTTCAGCCAAGTCTGCTCTACTTTTTATTCCAAAACAAGGCTGAGCTGCTGTCCTACAGTACTTTCATTCCTTTCATGCCACATGGGGTTTTTTTTCCCCCCTAACAGTACTGTTCACCTGCCAATTACTGTCATTGTCCTCCAGCTGACACTGACAGTGGCACTAATTGTAACTGTCGACTTCTAAGAGTTTCTTCAAATAGCAATGCTATCTTCAAGTAGGTCTTAGTTTGGTAATAGGTTGAGACAGTCAAGCTCAGTCAAGCACGGGATCTTCACAATTCTGTTCACGTGAAATCTGAAAATATTAACACTCAGATTTTTATTTTTCAAAATTCCTGACTTCCAAGAAGTGCTGCTGTTTAAACCGATTTCAGAATGAAATCCTGATTATAATTCCTACGGGAGTAACAAATTGCAAGCTTTTACAGCAATCTGGAATAAAATTATGCACGCGCTATAGCTTACTGACCTAGTTGACACGACCCAGCTATACCATTAAGATTAGTTCTATAATGACTTGTGCCATTACTATTATCCAGAATAGATTTTGTCCCTTCAGAGATTTTCTCATACTTAATGCATAAACATTTCTCCGCTATGAGTCCCAGTATCCATTGAAATGAGGCACTCATCTCACTGAGAAACTAATGAGGTTTACTTGATTCAAAGTGCTGTAACAGTGAAAAAGTGATTAAAGAAAAATATTCAATGAACACTGCTTGTCTATAGTTTTTCTCAAAATTTACCAGACAAATCAACACTTGAATTTATTTTAATTAAGTCAGATAAGTCCTTTAAGTTAAAGGACAGATTCTTTGAAACAACCTATGTGAAGGCCCTTCTTCAGAACTGTCAGTAACGTCTTCAGCATGTATTCTGCCATTGCTAAGTTTCTTTCTCTGACTAATTAAAGATACAACATTTTAGAACCTTTTGTAAGAAAAAAAATACAAATATTCTCCAAAGAAACAATGGGCCATTGCTTCTATCGTAATGGCTGTTCAAAGAACATAATTAGTGAGATATTTGCTAGTCTCTTGAGAGAAACAAATTTCTTGTTTGATACTTAAAACTGAAAAAATAACTAACGATACCATAAAATTGGAAATAGCACAGTGAAGACACAGTGAAAATATCAAATTAAGAGCTGACAGTGTACTTACATGAGATCAATTCAATATCTGCTGGACACGTTTAACTTATATTCTCACCTGCCAGATACGAATGATGCAAGCATACGCCATCAAACAGTGTTGCTGATGAAAGGGAGAACTATGACCAGAAATTATAGCCATTAAAGTATGTGCTCGAAATAAAGCCTCCAATTGTTTAATATTATTCAGATCTTCCAAAGCAATTCTGGGCATCATATAATTTCCTCCAATGTCTATTTTCAGATTTTCTGTAGGTGATAACTTCATTACAGGATCTTTTCCTGTTAAAAAAAAAAAAAATATGCCCACAGTTTCAGTATTTAAAAGTTCATTCAAAGTTAAATTTCTGAAGTGAAAATGAATATGTAAAATATTAGAAAAATGGAAACCCACCTACTGAAGATGTTCTTCCTTTGGTGATATAATGCTATTCCTACCATGTTTTCAATTATTAATAAGGTAACAATTATGTAAATTAAATCATAAAAGTCTAACAAAGAAATGAAGTCCACAAGCAAGCACACCTTAACTACGTCTTCTTAATAGTAAATCTGTGAGAAAGTCATTTTAACTCATCTGCAGCCACTTAAACAGTGTTCCAGTCAAGTCAAAAGTCCTCTCGATGCTGACGTGGTCTCTGTAGCAAACAGTGACCAAAGACCACGTCCTAACTACCAGTATGCTGGCCAGCAGCAAAAGTATATTTGGCCATCATTCACTTCCCCACCAAAAACGCCCAATAATGCACTGAGTCGATTTCAATCAAGTAAGTCTAAAACATATCTCAAGCTCATCCCTGCATCTGTAACGAGATGTCTCGATGGCTCTGCAACTACAGAAGATGCTCTGCTACTCAAATAATCTTCTCTTGTGCTGTAGAACTCTAGTCATTTTTCAGTAATACACTCAGACACCTTACAGACATTCCAGCTCTCCCTGAAGTTCAGCTCAAAACCAGGTAATTCAGAGGATTTTCAGCCTGAAGTACTATAAAGCCACAGTTCTCTTTCAATGGCAAATTATTGCACTACAACATAAAAAACAGGGCAATGACATGACACCAATCGAATAGTCCATGACTGTCACGGATGAAGTTATAAAAGCAACAGGCCAACCCAGTGAATTTTGAGCATGACTAACGCAAGATAAGCGACCGAGGGAAAGAAATAGTTCACCCGATTGATTTTATAACGTCATATTTTGATTTAACTGTTCTTGTTGCATTCTTTCAGTTTCCACTGAAAGTTTCGTACAAAATTTCTTGAAATGTAAGTGTTATAAGGAGTCCAGCAAGCATAAGCAACTATGTGAAATTGAATGGAAATATCCTTAAAGAAAAAATAAAAACTTTAAGTTGCCAAGGGGCAGTAAAAAATAATAAGTAATACAGAGAAATATGAATAGAATATTGATGCTGTAACTTTAATTACATGAGTGGTAGTAGAGACATCACAGATATTTCTTTTTCATTGCAAATACAAGTATTTTTCTGATCCAATTAATCTATCTACATGAAAATTAAGATCAAAGCAGAGCAGTTGCTGATTAATGCCACACAGCACAGTACTGTTTCAGATATTACTCTTTTCAATTAAATAGCGGCACCTTCTACCAAAATTGGTCACTGAGACCGCACCAGTGTAAGTGGACACAAAGAAAAAGGACATTGTAACCGAACAGTTTTTGCAGAGTTACAGGAGTGCCTAAAAGCTTACAAGCCTTTGAAAGTTATTCTTGGAAAATGCATCCTAAAATACTAGATAAAGCCAAAGAAACAGCAATGCACAGAGGTACCCAAATGTTGGCCCAGAAACCATTTCCTGAAAGCACATCTGACCCTCCATACAGCTGCGTCTGCAATCAGCTGCTTAGCACTGCCTTCTGCTCGTATCTGCCAAGGCAGGAACCCCCAGCGTCGGGCAGGAGGTAGGTACATCTTCGTGGTAACAGCGGGAGACTGAGGGCAGCTCTCTATAGCGCACGCCGACTTTGCAGATAGGGTTAAGCTAGCCTTGAAAGAACGATCGAGACTATCAGCGAAAGTGCAGCCATACTGCTGTGCGGTTCTTCACATGCGCTAGCGAAGGTGTAAAATAAAACAATCATCTCCTGCGTTTGTTAGTAAGAAATTCCTTTGAAGGATATATGTATTTACACACCTTCTTCTTGAGAGGACTGCGCAGAAAATTTCATACGTAGCAAGATATCTATTGCCCAGCGGAGAGGTGCAATAACATCAGTAAGAGGAAACTGGTTACAATATAACCATTCAGCGAATTCCATCAGATAATCAACTTTCTGCCATTCACTTTCTTGTTTCTGTAAAAGTGATAGTTCAAGAGTTAGTTTACATTTGATGATGTAAAGCACCAAATATTCAAAAGTTTAATACAGTTTTAACAGCAACAAATAATAATTTGACAGGCAGCAGTTTTATTGGATCACAATCAGAAAATTATATTAAACTAAGAAAATTCTATAGTTAATCATTTTGTTTTATCAAAACTTTCAACAATTAGCTACTCAGACATTTTTCTTTGACAGGACTCAATGGAACTTGTACTGGATTCAAGTCATACACGCTGTTTTCCAACTGAGGAGCAATTTCAAAGATACAGAAATAATCTGTGGCCAATTATCTATTGTATTCAATTAGCTAATTAATAAACTTTTACACTTGCCGTTACTAAAAGAATTACTAACATTCAGTTCCATAACTAAATGATCGCAGGTATGTACTAAGCTTATGCAGAGTTCCAGACGGAAGATAAAAGTTAAAAACAAATACGTGAAACGGTATTATACATTTTCCTCCTTTTCACTGACAAGGCTTTCAATGCTAAAAATACCTAAGCGGTGAAAAAAGGTAAGACTAAAAACAAAAAAAAAAAACAAAAAAAAAGAAATTGTGGAAATGATGAGCAGCCCAACAGCACTTAAGAGAACGCATGGTGAGGCTGAACAGACCGCTTTCCCCCAGCTTGCACAACCTGACAACAGAAGAAAAGTAGCTTCATGAACAGCAAAACTAAGGGATGCTGATTTCCTACAGAATCCTAGTGTCTAATAAAACATAATCAAACCATCACTGTCATTACGGCGTTCATCATTGATCTTCCCTGTTTACATAGGTATTTTTTTCCCTCTGATTTCTCATAAAAGTTGTGCTCCTACAGTAGCCTTCGTTGCTGAGTCTACAGAAAAGGTCTCAGCATCTCCTACAATTAGCTGCCATTTCAATTAAAGTAATAGCACGTGACATTTTTCTCAAATTTGATTGAAGCTAAACAAATATAATAAATAAAACTCAACAAATTTGGGGCGGTGGGTAGAGTGTAGGGATTTGGAAAGACAAAGCAATTATGCAAATCTTACTTTCTTAGGAAAGCAGGCTAAAACTAAGGACAACATGCGGCAATAAACAGAGCAGAATATGCTTTTTGCCATATTGCCATGACTTGTTAAGCCTAACTTTGGATGAATTTTCTATAGCTTCTGCTACATAGCTGATCTGTTTTAGTACACAGCATGCTGCTTCTAAACAAGGACGGTGTAAGCTCTCATGTCTTGCAAAATGTTCATGGCTTGAAAGCATTCTGTTAACTTGAATGGGCGTTGGACTAAGTCTCAAATTGTGAAATTTGCAGCGGATATTTAACAAAGAATTATCCTCAGGAAATGTAACCAGTTATATAACACCTTTTGTTTACGTAAAAAGCCACAGATTGTTTCTGTTATGTGCATATATCTCAGCTTTCAACTTACTGATTCTTATTTATATTTAAAGGAACAAAAGTCAAATTAAGTGAAAAGAAAATTAACATGAATATTCAATAACACACATTAAAACAGTGTGCACATATATGGCCTACCAACCGGGTCAATTACATACTTCATAACACCTGCAATTTCATGAACTGCTTTCAGGAACATCATTTTCTCGGCCTTAATACTAAAAACTCACAAACCTGTAAAGCATCGATTGCATTTTGAAAACAGTTTAACTGTCCAACAATACTTCTGGAGACTGTTACCAGATGGTGCCACATGTGTGACAAATAATCTTCACTTTCATCTCTGAATTTCTGAATGTCCATCATAAAATTACATCCCAGTCTTGCCTTCACTATAACCATATGTTTAAAAATCAGGCTAGAGACGGAAGAAAAATATTACAAATTACTCACATCTATACCTGTAAAGTAACTTTGTGAATAGGACAGATATACTAGTTCACATCAGTACAGGACAGAGATGTCAATGTTCATAAACCGACATAACTTAGTGCATAGATCGTTGAACTTGTCTAAGACTTTATATAAACAGTATCCTAGACAATTTAATTTCCATCTAACATAAAGGGATTTACAGCTAGGAAAATTAAAATTTCTGTTATTACTAGGAAATCCATATTCCCTATTCCCTTTTCTTGGAAAAGTTATATAGTACCTATACATTAAGGATTAAAAGCTGAAATTCACAAACGTTATGAACAGTTTAATAAGAAGCAATGTCAACAAGTACCTTTTCATGGAAAAGACACACCACTATTTTCAGTATACGAAACGACAGCCTGACAAAAAGGTAATCATGACACGATTTTAACAATGCAAAATAAAAAAAAATACTTAAAACAGAACTTCCGAATCTTATACTGCTCACGAATTAGGATGCTCATTTTAATAAAAATACATCAACCAACTTACAGCCTATGTCTGGTCCGAGGCAAAACCTGAATGGCTTCATCTAGCACTTTTAGTGCTGTCTCCCAATCAGCTTTATCAGCATGTATGTGGAATAATAACCCATATAAAGAAGTTCTCAGTGTCAGATCTTCCTCAGCACCTTTGAAGTGTGTTCAAATGTTAAATGATTTATTAATATACTTTAAAACTAGAACAGTCATATCACAAAATACCGGGGTGGATGGGGGTGTTCGTAACCGAACCAAAACAAAGAAGAACATGCCTGGGAGAAAGTATCCAAGTGATAATTCATTATTTAGAAAATCCTTTGTACACCACTGATGCAAAGGCAGCAGATCCTTCTTCTCCTAAACAAAAAAAAAAAGAAAAAAAGAAAAAAAGAAAAAAACAACAATGTCCTTTACTGTTTGGTTAGCATACAGCTCAGAGTATTGTTGTGCTTCTGTTTTCTTTGTAGACTAAAAAATAGATTTAATGAGGTAGCAATATGAACTATTAATCTGAAACGGAATATGAACTGTTAACCTTACCACTTGAATAGCTGTTTGTGCAGAAGATGAAAACTACAACCATTTCTCCAGAACAAGTTCTATAGTACAAATCACACAGCAATAACCAGACTCCGTAACGTTCAGCCAGTACTCCTACACTGATTAAATAACACGAGGCAGTGAAGTACTCTCTCACAGAACCACAGGACGGCCGAGGCTGGCAGGACCTCTGGAGACGGTCTGGTCCAACCGCCCTGCTCCAGCAGGGTCAGCTGCAGCAGGTTGCCCAGGACTGTGTCCGGTCAGGTTTGAACGTCTCCAGGGACAGAGATTCCATAACCTCTCTGGGCAACAATGAGCAACAGCTTGTATTTTCAAACTATATGGTTTTTTTAAATAGGACTTGATGTCCCATTTTGCTCTTGTCCCATTTTGCTTAGCTGGCTTTACCTGTGAAATTTTGACCCTCACAATTCTCACCCAAAGGTGAAAGAGATAATAACCCTCCATCCACAGCACGGGTTTGCACCTTCAAAGATAAATTCTCTGTCTTGTTTCACAGACAGATCCATACAGAGTCAACCGATGCTGACCACTTACTGACCACTGACTACATAAAGGACCATGCTAATACATTACCAGAGCTGGAGCTACAACTTTTGGATAACTGTTATAACATCAGCCTCAAAGACTTAGCAGATTTGGTCAAGTCAGCATTTGTTTCCCTGAAGACACAAATCATCTCAGCTTTACCCCGAGGGTAAAGGAGAGCTTCAATGATGGTGGTAGCAAACAGAGAGCAGCTAATGTGTCATTTTGTTTTAAGAAAGCTAGTAATAGCAACGGTAAAACTTTTGTAATATTCGTTTTTATGTTTTGCTCTACACATTTTGAGTTTTTAGGCTGACAGGTATCTCAAAGGAACGAACAGCCACTGCCCTGTTGTGCTGAACTAAAAGTTATGCTCTGGTTCACCAAATATGTGACTGCATTTAAAAAGTCCTTAGACGTAACCTGACCAAGGATCACTGGAGACCAGTTCCTGCCTCTTACAGTGATTACCAGAGCATGCAAAAAAAGAATCCACTAATTCCTGAAATAATCAAATACAAAACAACCTGTTTATAGGAAGGATTTTTTTTCTAATATCAGAAGTTACTACGCACTCTGACTCGCAACAATTACTAATCTTTCAGAATAAAAAGTCCGTGATATCTGTATACTTTCACTATCTACATAAATGTCTTGGGTTTTTTTTTGTTTGTTTTTGTAGATTTTATTAAGGTTTGGCTCTGAAAATATCCTGGGCCAGGAGCTCTGCAAATAACTAGACATTTAGAAATGTGTCTACGGGCAAATAATGTTATCCATATCTTGTCAAAGTTCGTTTTAGTTTAAATTTCACACCATTGTGCTTTCAAGTAAAGAGTGCTTTCATCAATTCTGTCTCCTAATCACTTTGAATCAAGCAGACCAGTCACCATCTCTGATCACTAGTGATCTATACATGACTTGAGGAGAAAAATAAAATTAAGTTTTCTATTCTTATACTACACTACTAGATGATCTGAGATGCACACTGAGATGTCACACTGGGACCACGGAGCTCGAATGCACAAGTTACAACTAAAACTTTCAAGGCCTGATTCTACGCCTGTGGAAACGCATGGAAAACTCTCATCAGCTTCAGGGACAGATAAATCAAATCTAGAGAGAGAGAGAAATGTATGAACTCCCGGGAATTCTGAAGTAAGAAAAGGAAAAGCACTAAATGTATAGGCATGTTTAAGTGCGCAGAAGAAACTTCATGTGACAAGGTCTGCTATGTGTTACACATCACCTACATATTTAAATACTGTATATTGTTTCAAGAGGAAACAGTTTCATTCAGTTTTATGCTGTTCATAAAGGAAATCAGTAAATATTTAATTTTATCATCGACTCCCAGCACTTCTTGAATTATAACTCCTTCCTACCGCCAAAGTGTCAAATATCCCGTTAAAAAATTGTCTGAAGATAAATAAAATAAAAATTTCTTTTTGCAGGTAGAAATTACATTAGAATCTGTAGAGGAGAGGAACCTTAGTTTAGCTGCAGGTTTTTCTGAGTATGTCTTTTAAGGTCTATTATCATTCTCACCGGAAGTGACAGATCTTTTTCTGGATTTTCTTTCCAATGTTTTCTAAATATTCTCCTCTGAAAGCTTCACAAAGTGAGACACTACAGCCTTTCACACATTAAATTATTTTGAGGAAAACAGCTGCCAGCCTGACAATGGCCTAAACCAGAAGAACAACCAAACGGAGAAAGAGCATGTGATTGCCTGTATGCGTGAATGTGTGTGATGGGAACACAGGTAAGAAAGCTTGTATGTGTTGGAGTCCTTTTTCTCTCTCAGGAAAGATAATCTGGAAGAAGGTACCCATGGCTTCAAAGCAAGGCAAAAATTTTTCTTTACCATCAGAACCAGTCACTAAACACAAGCACAGCCAATAATAGTTATTAGATATTCTTACCTGTTTATTTTTAGATTCTGCTTTAATTATATTCTTGAGAATTACTTCCGCGGGTTCTTTAAACTGTTCTCTGTCGTATGGAGAACCTATCAAAGGCAAGCAGGTATTCCAAAAGTGTCTAGCTGCAAACATTACAAGGGAATAATTTCCTGCTTCACCTGCGTATCTGAAGAAAAGAAAGTACAAGTTAATGGAGGAGAAATTCCCACTCTAACCAAAATAAGGATTTTTCTGCTACAAACAAAATCTGTGGCTCACCTGATCAAGGTATCACCACATACATCCTACCAACAAAGGGTTAGCGTACAAGTTTACTACAAAATGTATTTTCCATTTTTATACGAGAATGCCTTCACATATCCAGCAGAAGTAGCAATAAACAGTATCATATTGATGTGTTCATTGTATTCTCATGCAACACTAGCTAAAGCGCCTTCATTATAAAAATTACTAGAAATCTACTTGAGATTTTTTCACTGGTATATACGTGTTAAGTTCCTAATCTCCTATTATGTTAAGTTCTCATTATAAAACATTAAAAAAAGGAACAAAAAAAATTCTTGAAATGCTACGGATTTTGCATAGTACAAAGTATCACTGTAACTTAAAAATACACCCTAAATGCCGGTAGTTGTGTGCAAATTAAGTGTTTTGAACATATTCCATACAAAGGTTACTTTTAATTAATAAACATTAATATTCTACAGACTCTGACATAACAACATCCTATTACGAGCGAGCACAAATTTTAGAATTTATCTCAAATTAATGGGTTGGTACTAAACAATTATCCATTGAATAATGCTACTGTCTTCAAAAAATTAGTTTTTGAATCTGGTGATCTTTGTCATTTTCTCACGCAGTTTCACCGTTTTCAGAGTTTGTGTCTGCTTGCATATATTTTATCTTAATGCTAGACTTACTAAGGCCTAGCTTTTGCTCATCACCTTTTTTCTGCCTTTCGGAACTTGTTGAGCTACCTGTAAATGCGTAGTCTTTCCTGAAAAAGGGCTTTCATATTATGTAAATTAAATAATACAGATTTGTTTGTTTGCAACATGACATCACCTTAGAGTTCTGTTATACTGGCTATTCTGGCTTCTTTCATCACTCTGTTTTAACGATTAATAGAAGGAAAAAAACATTACAATGCCAACAGCCTCACACCAGCCATCACATTTTCCTCTTTTAAGAGTTCTAATTACCTACTTTTGCTCATGAAATAATTTTTCTTTCCAAAAAGGAAAAGAATTGATACCAAGGTCATCGCATGTATCGCCTTCTCCTTCCTACTCATTACTTAAAGTCATCTTTCTACTTTGGGTTCATGACATATACTTCACAGATACTGAATAATTTTCACAATATTAATACGATGCCTTCCAACACCGGAGCCTGAGCGCTGACTGGCTGGGGAGCAGCTCTGCTGCCGCACAGCTGGGGTCCTGCTGGACAGCAAGCTGCACACCAGCCAGCAGCGTGCCCTGGCAGCAAGGAAGCTCCACGGCACCCTGGGCGGCACCAACGGGAGCACCGTAGATCGAGGGGAACAATTACCACCCCTCTCCTCAGCACTCGTCAGACCACATCCGGGCTCCTGCATCCAGTTGTGGGCCCCCCAGCCCAGGGAAGGCATGCACAAACCGCAGCGAGCTCAGGGGAGGGCCACCAAGCCGCTCCGGGGCCGGAGCACCTGCCCGGCGAGCAGGGGCTGAGGGAGCAGGGCCGCTTCATCCTGGGAAGAGGTGGCTTCAGGCTGACTTAACAAGGAGCTTGTCGAGAAGACAGAGCCAGGCTCTTCAGAGTGGTGGATGGCAGGAGGGGGAGTGGCAGAGAGCATAAATTTAAACAGGAAAGGGTCAGACCGGATATAAGGAGAAACTTCTTCGCCATGAGGACAGTTGAGCAGTGGAGCAGGTTACACCAAGAGGTCGTGCAATCTCCACCCTTGGAGGTTTGCAAGACCAGACTGGATAAAGCTCTGAGCTGGCGCTGCTTTGAGCAGGAGGCTGGACTAGAGACCTCCCGAGGTCCCTTCCAACCTGGATTATCGTATTAGCCTACAATACTAAAACGTCAGGTACATGGAAGACATGATACTCGATAATTTTACTAAACTGCAAAATATTGCCAAATCCTTTGTTAAGCATTTCCACTTAAAACTGTTTTGATTTTTACCAGTCTTGGGAGAGAAGAATATGCTGATCTGGTCCCAAAATCTGTCAGTCAAAAATTAACTCTGTTTTACATTAGCCTGCTCTCTCCAAACAAAGCATACCTGGCGCTCTGAACAAAGGCGTTTGACGCTGTTACACGCAGCTGTTTTTTTCCAGACAAATTTGCCATTATACTCTTCCCCTGTATACAGGCAGCAGTACTTAACATTTCTTGTCTCATTGTGTTTTCAGGCCTGAATAAAAGCAAACAATTCAAAACTACTCTTACAGACTAAGAACATACCAGTTCCTATTAATAATGCTTTCAAATTGTTACTAGATAGATGTCCTCACCTTTTTTACGTGCAAGTGTGTCTACCTACTTTTCTATTAAAATCAGAATCTATTTGAAAAACGGAACAGTATGTGAACAGATACCAGAGATAAAATGGCATTTTCTTAGCTCTAATGAAAATAACTGTGAAGGCAGATGAAAAATTATCCTATTAACACTTAGTAAAGGGAGAAAATATATTTGGGTTTTTCTGCCCATTATTCACCATTGTATCCCAAACAAAATATTAATCCAAAGTCCAATTTACAAGGCTGGCCTTTAAAAATAGAAATACGGAAAATTAGATATAATTATTGACATTTTCTTTTGGGCTTGGGATCTCTTATGGCTGGTAGAAGTACGCACAAGGCTTCGGAGAAATCGACTTGAATTATTGTGCAGTAAATTTAGAAGTGGAGAATATAGATGTCAGTACCAGGAAAGTGATAATCCATAAAATAAAATTCCATTTTGATATCTTTGGATAAGGCTGATTTGATAAGAAAATTGGTAATATAATTTTCAAATTTTTTCAATGTCTTAGTTACAGTGTGCCATATGCAGACCTGAACAACGTGCCATGTACAGACCTGAACTGTATACAGTTACGAAGAAAAAGCAAATAACTTTATAGGGGAACTCGTGTTTATTAAATTAGCATGTCTAGTTGACCTAGTTTCTACCTTTCAGTGATAACTATTATGCAGTTATGATTTGTGACCACAAGAGGACACCAGTCTTCTACAGTTTGATTCAACAGTGAGGAAAATTCGAAGTAAACTTATAAAATCTTCTTTTGTCCTTCAGTGGTGCTTTACCATAAAAAACACTGAGTAAGTTTATCTTTCATTTCTCTGGAGACGGCACTGAAAATCCATGACTACAATCCTGTGTCAAAGGCTCAAATGTTATCATTCAAAAGTTTGCAGATTGCTAGATATTCAGCAAGTATTTTCTCTATTTCTCCAATGCTCTGAAAGTATGTATTTCATTTTTAAATATCTTATTTAGGAGAAAAATTGGTTCTACGTCTTTTTTCCCCACAGAGTGAACAACGGTAGTTGACAGAGCAGAATTTTTTTCAGGGAGGGTCACAGAAAAATAAATACTAAATTATATTCAGTGTTCCACACATTTTTTTCTATCTTCCTACATTAAAAAAAATTGAGTTGATTCCCTTTCCTTTTGACTAACTTGCATTCAGTTTTGGGGGATTTATATAAAAGCAGAACGATCTAGTAATACCACTTTTTCAGAATAAACGACTCCACCAACAGATCCTCTTGTAACTGAAACTTTTTTTTTCTTGAGATCAAAGTTTTAAACTAACATTTCAGTAAGACCCCGGGTTTCTTAAGAAATATTGCCATTGCTCCTATAAAAATAGGCAGTATGAAATAATTGTGAGCCCTGATGCATGACTGCAGAAGACAGTAAGAATTTACAGGGAACAGCATGACTTGGGGCTAGACGTGAGATCAAAACTTGGAAAACAGTAGCTGCCATCACCTATCATCACTCGCAGCTCTGGCTTCTTCCTTGACCGGTGCACATCTTTTGCATATTAGGACCAGTGCAGCACTGGAAGCAGTTTGCATCAGCAAAAGCACTAGAATAAGCTACTTGTTGCTTGGAAAAGACAGAAGTATGAGAAGACTGTGACAGCCAGAGAAAAGCAGTGCTCTCTAGGAAGACACTCAAGCACATGAATATATGCCCTGCTGACTCACATGGAATATAAAATTCACATACCTTCCTGAACCGAGACCAGAGCCACAATTTGGATCTTGCACTGCTTTTTACTCAGGCTATATTGCAGGGTTAAAATGTAGCCTGAGGTGCTTAACTATCTGCTGATGACAGAGTTGGCAGAAGAAAGCAACTTGGCTTTCACCTGTAACTGCACAGTTTTTTTCTTTTTAAAAAAGATTGTTTCACGTGTGATTACATAATGCGTATATGGGGTAAATGCATCTGATTCTTCAAAACATAGTTCAAATATACCACATTACCATGTAAAGTTCAACATACTTACATTTCATGTTTCTTAGTATCTCTATTACAGCCAAAATTCTCAGCTGATTGCAAGATCCTTTGGAAACAAGTCATCACTACTTCATGTTCATGCGATGCGTATGCAAAATGCATAAGTCGTGTCAGTGTCTGCAATTCCACTAATGAATCTGACCAGCTACAATCTAAAGCCAATTTCACTAGCTGCAAAAAATATTTTTAAAATCTCATTATGCTTTTAGCATGCTCTTTTTATGTATGACAGTTATTTATCCTTTTGACACCAGCCTACTCAACATACAATCAGATCACTGTAAGACTTAAAAAGATAACTGATTAATGCGCCACATATATTTACTTCCACAGCACATACGTGCAAAAACACTTATATCTGTACTTTCATACCAGCCTGCCCAGGCATAGAACAAGTACATAATAAAATAATGTAGAAAACTAGACATTGACAAGCACAATAAAATGTACAATAGACAGAGAATCATCATTCACCCTGTGGTAAGTATTATGGTTGTCAATGGAAATCTAGCTACAAACGTGCATGCCTTTTGACTAGCACTATCTGTCAGCAATCACTGTATGTCCTCGGTCCTCTTCTGACAATCAGAGGGGAGTAGGAGTTCTGCAATTCAAAGTCCTTTGTAGTTAAGCCAAAGGTGAGAACTGGCTCTACAATCACAAGAGCAGTGCTTTATGGATATATATAGTTTCATCACAATACCTAAATGTCTTTCTTGCTTTTGTATGTGTCAGTCAGAAAGTACCATCTTCTGAAGATAATAGGAATTGTTACTGAATTGATTACAGAGAGGCTGTTACAGTGTTGCTCTCCAAAACTAAGTCACTGAACCAATAGCTAAAGCAAGCTCATAATATTTGGTAGAAATGTATAGACCAATTGAAATTAAATACCTAAATATTTGTAGAGACACAGATCATAGTCTTTCAGGAGAAGGATTTCTACAAAAGTTTTAGACAATTTCTTAAGATTCCTAGTTGACTGATGGGGAAATACGTCTCAGTCCTTTAAGAAAGCTCTTTACAGCAGGAAGCATAAATGAAGAATATGGTAATCAAACAGGTAAAACTACAAAATTAATTCTGACATAACTTGCTGCTTGGAAAATGTGGAGTATAAACCTTTTTTACACCACCTTTGTTCCTCTTAAAAAGCCTGGTAACCAGTGGGGCCACAGGAGAAGCACGGCACTGTTCAGCACGAGTAATAATGGAAGATGAATCCAAAGCAAGTACTTTAAGAAATTATGTTAATGTAGTTTTGCTTTGTATGAGACTCACCAAAAAGCCACCTAATTTTTTAAGTAGCAACAAGTTGTAGTTTTGTTCTACCTTGCAACATCCAGAAGTAAATTCACTATAACATTAAGATTTGTCTTGAAATTCTGAGCACTTTCAATACATTTCCTAAGAGAAAGTTTTGTGTTCTGCACAAAAACAAAAGATCACAAATTTGGTTCAATACAGAATGCATCTGACGGGTTACGAGCGTAATCTCTTAGGGCAACACAGGATAACGTAGTAGTGGCATGCTGCCTGTTTTGTGGATAAATGCAAATGTTCAGTCACAAAAATCTTCCACCTGCTATAACTAGTAAACGTCTTGGAATGTTTGAAATAAAACAATAGTATAAGAAAGGTTTCACAACGAATTATTTTTGTCTCTATCCAAAATTGAGACTGGAATCACATTTTTACCATGCAGTTTCTTAGAACTCAAGAGTTAATAATATAAAACTAAATACCTGAGATAAGCTAGGAACAGTGAAATCCATGAGACCCACGCCGTTACACGAATACATCTCCAGACCAATAAGAACTCTTGCAATAGAATTTTCCGCTTCATCGCTATTCTGAGCGGTAAGAGAAACGTCACATTTATAGATTTTTTGCAAGTGGAACATTATTAAAGACAGTAATTGAGATGACAAGATATAGGAACGATGTTTGGAAACCTCATTTTTCATTAAATAAGTCTGCTTCTCTTTATTGTGCCATTAAATGGTAAATTTGGGTATTTTGCCTTTTTTTTTTTTTAAACTAACAATGGGGAACTCTGAACTACTACACTTTCAATATATAAAAGCATAGTAACAATACAACGAGCATAAATTCCATACATCCCTGAGGGATTCTGGTTTTACTTGACATGTTTAAAATAAAAAGAAAGGAATAAAATACTAATTTTCAACTTACTAATTCCATATTCTCTCTCTCTATAGAGAGAGAGTTCATATTAAATGTTGATATAAATATCGCTGTTTTATATCAGGTGTTTTCATGTAGCCATTTTATTACTTTAAATGTATCAACTGAAAAACAGCTTTGTTACACAGTCATCATAAGACAAACATCGTAATTATTCTGGGTACCTAAAAACAGAAGGCAGAATTAAGAAACGCAGACTCGTTGCTATGCCTGATGTGAAAATGTGTTGCATTCTGTACTGACTTATTGGAATACTGCCAATATTTATTTTCGTCTACTATTCAAATATATTTAGAAAATACACGTTGATAACTAGTATTAAATGAATTTATGCATTTCATTATATATTTTCACAGAGAAGCTTCACAGTTGAACAGGATTTCAGAGAAATAATACCTCCTCCTCAGTCACAAGTTTAAGTCCAATCTGCTGCTGATGCAACTGTTTTGCTTTCACCCACGTAGCAATGATCTGCTGTCGTACAGCAATGGGTATTGTTTCATTGGGCACAGTTCTGGTTGTCAAATTTAGGGCAAATTCACAAATCTAAACACCAAGAAGAAAATAAGAGTGAAACACAGAACATATGTGCACAGCTTTTTATATGGAATATATGTTGTCCATCAGCCACATTAATTAATTACCGCAAATGAATCTCTATGCCTAACAACATCTCTGTAAGCCAGCCAGCATGGCAAAGAAAAGTTGCAGTCCTTGGCTGCAATTAGTAAGGAGCTTCAGCATGGATTTGGGGAGGACCTGCGGGAGGGTAGCTTGCTTTTTTGCAAGAATTTCTAGATTTAAAATTTATATGTAGTGTAATATATGACAGCAGACGAAAAAAGACTGCAACAACGAGGACTTTGTACCTCTAAGGCTGCTTTGACATCAGGAAGTCCATTGGGATCTACTGACAAAAACTGGATGACATTTGCTTTCTCGGGTCCCTTTGCCGCAGCCTTTCTATTTCTGTCTGTTGCTGCATCTATCTTTTTGTTCTCAGCAAGTTTTGGCTTTGGAATCCAGCAAAGAATTAAGCCTCGAGCCAAAGCATTACATAACATCAGTAAAACTACAGGACTTCTGGAAAAGAAAACAAAAATCAGAAGTGCATACTGCATCAGATCAAGACAAGAGGAAGTAATAAAGTCATTAGCATTACTTTATAATCTAGATTTTTCTTAGAAAGCAAAATTTTGGGTGTTACCAAGAAATTACCCCATTGGAGAGGCAGTTATAAATGTCAGACATAGAAAAGCACAGCTTTCATGTTTTGCATCACATTCTTCTCAGGTCTTTCTGTAACTGAAACTTCTATTTCCTCACAGAAAAAAAAAAAAGTGTTCATATCTGTGTCAGACATGGAAAAATATCAAATCTCAGTTTTAATAGTGGGTTGTTATGCATGATAGCAAAGGCTCTTTCCTAATAAATTAATCTGAACCAAAGCCCTCATGTGAAAACGTTTTTTATTTATAATACTATATTATTTTCCACGAGAATCAGCTGCTGAACTGGAACTACCAGAATTTTCGTCTGAGGAAACACAAACCAAAATATGATTGAGAGATTATTGCTGACTCTATGACATGCTAGTATAAATACCAGAATTAATAAATATGTATTACTAGTCTTCATCTTTGCACAAACTGCACTCTAGGCTTTGTTCTACAACGCTGTTACAACAGTATTCTTTGCTGCTGCTTCTCACAGTTTGCCTAGCACTGAAGTCACCGTCTGGGATTCGGTCCCACGCTGGGAACCTGGACGTCAGCATCGCTCTGTAACAAGCGATCAGTCCCCCACCACCGCAGAACAGGATCTCTCTCTAAACCACTGTGAAATCTATAGTTCCATTTTCATGGTCAATTATAGGGCATCATCTCTTAATTTTCTTCTTTTTCTCCTTTCTTTTAGATTTCAGAACCAGTAGTAACTAACTTCGAGCAGAAATATTTACAGTGAACAATGCAGAGTCAACTTCAGAGCAACCGACAGCCAAGCAAATACCTTCCAAGCTATTCTGCAGACAGACACAGGGAAAGAAATCTTTCCTGATTCTTTTTGACTAGGTCAACAACACGCTATTTCACGTGTACATGTTGCTGCTCCACAATAAAGGGAAATCAAAAGTCTTAGTCTAAAATTAACATAGTTTATAACAAATATCAAGAAAAGAATGTATAGAAGGGTTCTTCCTCAAAGCACAAAACGGAGTTTGTCATCTGAAATATCCCACATACATCAAGGTCATACTTCTAATAAAAGACAGCAATAACATTTACTCAACAGTACGGAGTGATTTACAATGTTTGCAAAAATATTTTTTGAATTCATATCTTTGTTTCAGAAAAAAAGAGCACGTTCATAAGCAACCTTATCTACTCACCCAGTGTGCCCAACATTCTTGATTGCTCTAAGAAGAGTCTGCAGATACTCAAGAATCTCCCTCTGTCTTCCTGAAGTGATAAGATGTTTATTGTAGTTTAAGACGTACACCGCAGCATTGTGAACAATCCAGGCTTCATTTAACTCTTCTCCTATTTCGGCTGCACGTTGGAAATTTTCCATAGCATACTGGGATAAGTAGTCAATCCATAAACTATAAAATTAATATTATGAAGCTATTTTTCCAAAATTTCAGCACTGGAATAGATGTATCAGAAGGCTAGATATGCAGCAGTATCTCGATAACCAAAAATATTTTTTGGAATGACTTGTGGGTTGCATTTATTAGATCTCTGTCTATTAACATACTTAGACAGGGAGATGAATCAGGAGAGGAATTAGTACCCACATAAAATGATCCGTCTCTGACACTCAAATACTATTAGCTTAGAAAAGCAGTAGCTATAATCTGCATTTCATGCTTTATCCACAGTGCTTTTTATAAAGTGTGCATGAATCCACACGTTAGTGCTAGAAATCATTAAATACCTATGACAGAGCTTTAACTGAATACAGATGCAAGTAAGGCGTTCCTTTCAAGTGTTTAGGAGGTGTCTTTTTCACTTAACAAACGCATGTCTTCTTACGCTCAAAGACATAGCCAGATGTTCTGAAACACTATGTTAATTTTTAATAGAATAACATATTTTTATAGCCTATGCAATAGTATTCTTTTATGTATCAACCCATTTTCAAGATATATCCTGCACCTATCATTTAGAAAAAACAATATTTAAAATAGAATCTTGACGGACCATGCAGAACGGCCACGGTTAAGTCACGAAACCAAAAAGCACAAACTGACTCAAGAGTATTACTGTGTCACCAGCTGCACGGGTCATATATAGTGACAGACAAAAATGCTTTTTCTCCTGTAAGTTTTTACTTTAATTTGACAAAAGAGACAGTGGCACAACAAGTAAACTGGGTAAGCTCAAAGACCAGTTTCGGAACAGAACGCTCATCTTCCACGTCCCTTGGTTTATACTTTTTCCTGGTTTACTCAACGTTTCCAAGCAGCCAATGAGAGAAATTTTACTTAATCTTCAATAATGTACAGACAACGTCCAGTTAACTGTATTTCGCAGCTCAGGCAAACAATGCTGACAATCCTGCTATTTGCTATATCATGACGGCCACTATAACAATACGGCAAATATTAGAATGAATGTAAACAGTAAAGAGTTTAAATATCATCTTGAAAAGTCTCTCCCCCTCTTCGTTAGCAACAAATAACAGCGTGAGACTAGAAAAAAAAAGAAACTTGCTATAGCCTCCTCTCCCTTATTCATTCCTGTTGATTGGAAGGAACAGACTAGTTTTGCAAACTTGAGTAATTCATAACATGTTTACTCAGGTACTCAGATACCATTATAGCTAGTTATAGGAGCTACTAGGAAATACAAAGAGTTTATTGATTTGGGGAAACATTTTTAAATATAGAATTTCATGGTTTAAATATATTACAGATTTTTAGTTTTTAAGGCTGGGATATTAGCTTCTCATTTCAGAGAAATAAATGTTGAATGATAAAACACGTGCTTCAGAATGAAAGTAAACCAAAGAAAAATGACTTCCAAAGATTTTTGTTTAGGTTCTCCTCCTTTTCCCACCACCCTTCCTACCTAAAAAATGGACCATGTGATGACCATGAATTTTACTAAGAAGAAATAACTTTCGAAACTATCAAATATGTGTGATTATAAAACACTCTGCTAAAAGTCCTAGAACTTGTTATGAATAAAAACACCTGTATGTTTTCCATTCTGCATCACTTTCAGGAAGACTTGGAACATATCCTGCAGGATGCTGGCTTGCACCTTCTGGAGGTACAGCACGATCGTTCAGTTCAATTCCCTGCAATCTTAATAAATGAACAGTTGCCTGGAAAGATACAAAGAAATATGTTTTTAATCCAGTTTATCACTCTGAAAATAGACTGTGCCTTATTATTTGTGCCACTATCTCTTCAAAGAAAAAATACAGAATGCTTTTTCAGATTCTGTGCGGGCATACAGAAATCTACCATGAGAAATATAATGTAAAATACTTCATAACCTTCCAGTTGTTTACAGTTAATTTTATTAAATAAATTATTCCATTAGGAAAAATAATATGAAAAAAAAATCTTTTATTTTGCTGGAACTTTAAGATTCCAGAAATATAACATCAGGTGTCAAAGATTTGCAATAAAATCCTTCGTAAAAAAGTATTTTCACTACTCATAGTGAAACTACTGCTAGAGTTAGCCTTCTGGAGTATTTTTATAAAGTTGCTTCATCAAACTATTTTTTCTTTTAGTCCCTATGAAGATAGAAAATAATCCATAACCCAATTCAAAGTTCTAGTGCCTTAAGATGAATATGGCTAGAATTATGCATAAAACTACAACTAAATGAAACAAATACGAATGACAGCACTTCATTTACCTCCGCATTAATGAATCTTATTTCTGCTAATATTCTGAGTAAATCTCTTTCAAAAGAGAAGAATTTAGCAGGATTGAGTAATGATTGCCCTGGCAAGCTGCCACCTTGATCATCATCCACAACTGTACTAGCTTTCTTCTTCTTCTGTACTAAAAAAAAAGTTCCATTATTATTACTAGTAGGTAAATCAGAAAAAAAAAATCACCTTAATTTTAGAATTAAAAAAATCTTTATATAGCTGTAAATTCACAATAAAGAGTTAATGAACACAGATTTTAAATCACTTCACTCAGGTTTTTTTTTAGGTATTGCAATTTATTGCACTCAAAACCCATTCTCCACAAGTAACATATTGGTTACCTGTGATTTTATCTGTATTTAAACTTCAATATCTGCAGCAAATAACTTGCTCCAGTCACAATGTTCATACAAAAATTGCATTTATATGAACATAGCCCACATTCTCTAGTTCAATTTTATTATTTCAATGGAAGTGGAGCACTGGACATGTTGCAATAGTAGAGGCTAAAAGCTCAATGTGCTTAAATCACAGATGAGGTTGACTTTCCGGCAACATATACAGCAATAAAGAGAAAAGCAGCCCATAAAGGAAGACTACCTTTGATGAAGAGACTACAGTGGCCAAATACTAATTTTGTGTCTGTAAAACGCCATAACTCCCAAAATATGAATATGGACAACTGAAGAATCAAACCCTGGGTACATAGCTCATCTCTCATGGAAGCTCTTTCGTATCTGCTGTTTTCCATATCCCTCATGGTAAACCTTCCTTACAATTTCACGGCAGAGTCGCTTCAGTGTTGTCAGATCCTTTTGCTTCTTTTCACGCTAACTTTAGATCTTCCTTCCTGAACCCCTCTATATCATCCATAAACACAAGTACTTTCGATAGCACAGGCCCAAAGCTTAGGTGTGACAGCATCAGTTGATAACATTCCCATTGAGTTATCATGAAAACGGATAATTCCAAATCTCCTTCCTAAACTTTTCTGTACTCTGAAAGCAGCCTTCTGAGAATTAAATTTCTTTAAAAAAAAAAACTTTCCGAAAAAAATGTGTGTTCTAACAGTTGGAACGCTGTATTGACACAATGGCTGACTCCTGCAAGTAACTCTAATAAATGAGAAAAATGTTCCTTTTAGAACGTTCAAAATAACTTGGTCACTCACTTTTTTTAGGTTTTGTTACCTTCCTAAACAAAGTCTCATCATACAGGAGACAAAATCTGCATGCTGTGCGGCAGACATCCCACACTCCTTGCTTCCGTGCAACTTTTGCCAAATCTGCCCAAAGTCTAATTCTATCAAAGAAAAAGGATGCATACAATTATTTTATAAGCAGAATTATTCTCTACATTTTAGGATCCCTTAAAAAACATGTCAATTATAATGGCCAACATAAATCTAAAAAAAATTATTATGCAGTGTTAATAAATGTAAGACACTTTTATCAGTAGCAAAGATAACATAAGTAAACTGGAGTCTAGCTTTCCCTTAAAATGCAGAAGGAATAGAGCCATTAATTATTTTATTCATTTTAAATCAAAAATCCTTTTGGCTTATGAAGAGGGGGAAAAATGGTTATGTTGGATAATAACTATACCGAAATTTCAAAACTTGTTCGTGGTATAGCCCTAACTCTCCCGCTTACAGAATAAAGTACACTAAATTAAAATTAATATGCTCCATTTCAAAACCAAGGTTGACAATTTCAAAATGCCTCTTGAAAACAAGTTTAGAGTTCAGTACACTGCCCTAGAAATGTTTAGTAAAACATGTAGCAAAAAGAGAAGCATTGCCTTCTTAATAATAATAAAATAAAATAAATACTTCAAAAGAAAACTGAGATTTTCCTACAATTGAATTCTTCCTGCTCTCAATATGGACCAAAAAAAGATGGTTTCGTTAACAAAAAAGACATAGCATGCAGTGACCATGCATGAAGAGACACTTCAGGAATGTTTCAGTTGCACATCAAGTTATTCAGTCTTCCAGCTTTAATCCCCCAATTCGTCTGTGTGTTTATTTCAATAGGATAGCTGAGTTTTTATGTGCATGTGAGAGAGAGAAGAGAAGAAGAGTAAGAACATGATTATGCCTACTATGTGAATGGAATGGAACTATTCAGACACAAAGCTAGATGCTTTGCCAGGTCTGACTGAAGCGTTCAGCCTCTCACAAGTTATGTCCAAGTAACTTAAACGCTGCAATAAGAACTCTTACTTATTTTACACATTTCTACACAAAACATAAAGAGACAATTCTTTTCTGTGGTAATTACCGTTCTTTGTCATTTTCACTTCCCGAGCGTTTCAAATGTCCATCAGCTTTCTCCACACTTTTAATATGATGTTGTGCTTTCGCACAGAGGTAACTTATCTGACTCCTACTTTTACCTGAGGACACTTAAGAAAGAAAAAAAGCATTTAAGGCAATTTTGAAATACTATAGCTGAAACAATTCACGTGAAGGGAATTCATTTTCATTCAGAGCTAGTTTCTGAACCATTTGAAATCCAGCCCTTTTTTCGGTCCTTCAAGCTTTCCCCAAAACAAACAAACAAAACAAAACAAAACCCACATCACTCTCTCTTCCGTTTTTTCTGTCTCTTCAGGTATAAATGTCACGTGCAGAAATTGACTTACACCTCTTAGGCCCCAAAATATCCAAAGTGCCACTTTTCTGGGAGGACACGGATTGCTCTACTCAAGCCCCAATCAACAGGAAATGGATTTAGTAACAATCAAAGCTGACGTTCTTGCTGTATTTTAAGAACACTGATTCATTCAAATGCATTTTTCATAGGTCTTAAAGGTATTTTTTTTAATTCTAGAATACCAACATTTGTTATGCTTAACCAACAAGATACAACTATTTGGGCAAAAATATTAAACAGAGAAATAACCAACAGGGACAGAAAAAAGATGCAAGGAAAGAGTGAGCTGGGTCTTAAGGTAGCAAAGGGCTCCAACGACACAGATACATCAAAAAAAGATCATTTTTGTGGCATAACAACAAAAAGGAGATGCTCTGTATTAGAATACACGTAACTTGGTGTGACTGGAAAATGTGATGAGTTTGGACATTCCCTTGACTCTAAGCTATAGTCCCCGACATAACCTAAACTTAGTAAACTTTAATTTGATCTCTATAAATAATCTGCCATGTAATGGCAATAAATACACAGAAATATAAGAATTTCTGATATTAAAATATATGTAAGCAGGTTCACCGATATTAACTATGTTCACTTAAAATGAAAAGGGGAAGGTATAGTTTCTTATTATTTTTGTTCAAAGTACTTTGCGATATATTAGCCAGCTAATGATAGGGTTGTCTTACGTAACTGTATTCCCAGATCCACTGACTGAAACTGTTTAGCGTTAATACACAATGACATTGATATCACAGAAGGTTGTAGGGTAAAGAACTGCGGATTTAAAAAAGCATATTATTTTCTGGATCTGTGGGACAACTCCTTCAAGTAAGATAAGCATAGGCATCAAAAAAGAATGAAATGCTGATGTATTTATCTGAGCACTGTACGTATGCAAATATGTAACTTAAAACAATCTACAAATCTGATGCACTGTCCTATGTACTTTAATAATACAGCTGCTTATATATTTTTTCACTTCTTCAGTAAGTTGGTTGTAATTTAAATGTCATGAAAAAGCAAAAATCTTACTGTCTGACAGCCTTAAGAGCTGTCAAATCTTTCAAAATAAAATTTTACAAAAAGTTTTACCAAATAGAGATAAGGTATTGTAATAATTATCTTTTAATGATCTCACTCCTTTTAACTACTTACATTAGAATTTTAACCACTTACATTAGAAGGCTAGCATATAACAAAGGTTATTCTGAAAAAGTCTGGACGTAATTTTATAGCGGTCAAAATTTAAGAGCAAGTAGAAATACATATACATATACTAATTCTTCTTTGCATAAATATAAAGTGCCTGCACTTTATCAGCAGGCAGTATTTGCTATTTCCAAAGCTTATTTTTAATTTATATAATTTTAATTTATGTAGCAAGTTTATTATATGTTTACTGGAAAGTTTTGTCCAACTCACTTATGTCGTACATGTCCAGTACTAACGACCTAAATCCATCTGTGAAAATGTTTTTAAACAAAATAATTTTCACGTACTTCAACGTAAAGCATGAAGTGGAATTGCTCATTCTGTATGTAACACTCTTACTTTTAAGCTATTAGCTAATCAAGCTTGGAGTCAGAACAGGAAGGGGTAAGCATTTGGGCCCGAATGGAGAGGGCATGAGAGAACAAAACGGCCTTTTGTCAACCCAGCAGACCGCTTTGGCAGCTACAGGACTCCGTCTGCAGTTTTCCTCTTCCCCCAGCGTAATCTCTAAACTGGGAGCACACTGCAAATACTCTGGAGGTTAGTTAACTGGCCATACCTGTTCTACACCGCCAAGATACGAAAAAAAACAGATCAAGCAACATGGAGAATCTGTTCCCTATTGACTCTTCTTCAGTAACAGGCTCTAGAGCCCCAAAATTAAGCTGTTTGTGGCATTAAGAATGCAAATAATTATGAATCCATGTTTCAGAAAGTAAAGTGTGAATTCTTATCTAAATCTCTGTGCGCAATCCATAACCAAGAAACAAATTAGAATAGAAAGACAATCGCAATATATAAAGAATACACAGCGTAGTATGTAATTAGCACGGAGTATTATGAGGGGAAATTTCTGAAATACTATTTAACAATGACATCGGGTAAGAACATCTTCAGGAGTTGCCCAAAGAGAAAATAACATTACAGCACAAAGTGTTATAAAGCTCAGCCGAGCTCCAAGGGGAAAACAAAAGCCTTTCCTCTTATAGCATTATGGCATAAATCTTAAGAGCCCCTAACGAAGTCAACAGAAACTTTGCCACAGCGCTGGGAACTGTCACTCCACCCAGAACCATAACTCTCTCTGTGCATTGCCGCTAGCTATTACGACCCACCTCCAAGACTGGGCACAGCAGTCACAGTCAGGTGTCATAATTTTTAGCTGCGCGCGCGCGCACACACACACACACACACATATTACCTTTAGCTTCATTTTCACTATCCAGGACTATTTGAAATGAATCAGGAGCTAGTGCAAGACCTGCATTTACCAGAAGGGACCTCTTTTTCCTCACATTATCCTTCTGCTTTCCTTTTTTAGCCTGTGTCAAGAAAAGAGCGAATTGTTATAGGTACATTCACATCTATTATAACAGTACTTATATTTGTATTAAATTGCTACTTAGATACCTTATTTACTAAATATACCAGAATGTAGATCATACAATTTGGTACTTTTTGGTTGTAGAAAATTAGAAAACCTTACACATCACTCACTCTACAGTACTATTGTTGTTGAAAGTGACCACAGAACTTAAGTTGTTCTTGACAGGAGTACTTCAAAAGTAACTGAATGCTAAGTATTGTTCATGTTCCTTATGGATCTTCACAGCGTACTCTTCATTGTATAACCTGTCATTACGTTATACTTCCTTAAATAAAGAAAAATACTTATTTAGAAATTAACAATACAGTATTTTAATCTGTGGTGCAATAACTGAACGTTACCAGGAAATATCAAAATTCCTAGTGTACCCAGAGCTGGCGGAAGTTACAGGAGGTCTAAGTGTTTTTATTAGATATAATTAAACAGATTAAGTTCCTTGTGAAGCTTGCACTAAAAAAATTTTAAACTTTAAATTTCTTTGCCCTAATGATAACATACCTATCTTACCAGCAGCCTTCCAGTACTGTGTTTTAAATTCAGTGAATACCTCTTAATTTCTGTGTATATCTCAAAACTGGTATATGGATGACATTTCTTTTAGCCAATTAACAATCATTTGCCATTATGACTTTTGTTCATGTGCAGAGACACCACAACAGAATTAGATGCAATAACTCTGGATCATGACTCTTACTGAGACATTAGATTATATTATTTAGCATTTGTGCTTTCATATTCACATTGTAAGTTTGACACAATGCTGATTTATTCAAAGGGTGGTTAGTTCTCTGGCCACTGCTCCATCATTATTAAAAAAAATTGTCCCATGCAATGAAATCCTAACTGTTGACAACTATGAACAGGCAAAACTGTAAATACCTGAGCTGCCTTTTTTGTAGATGAAAGTTGTGGCACATTAAAAGTTCATTTTTATTTTTGGCAAAAACGAGCTTGGAATATAACTGGAAGAAATCCTCTATCCCATCCTTTAAATATTCAGAGCGTGAAGGAGTGTGACCAGCATAGACGGAAGTCATAGAGCTTGTCAGGACAACAAAATAATGTTAATTTACTGAAAGCAAGCAGATGTTGGCTCCACCAATAAGCATATCTACTAAACAGCTTTCCTCTACCTGAATTTGATAAGCAAACTCTATTTCAGCTACTGAGTTTACTCTTTTAAGATTACCTGTTCAATCATCATTACTGCCTGATCCTCTAGACGCTCAGGGGACCTATACAGCATAGCGCACAAACAAAGGCGGTTAAAAGTCACTCTTAGATGTTCTTGATACTGCCCACTGTTATCCAGACGTATAGCCTTCTGCAAATGGTCTATGGCAGCCTCAATTCTATCTTCATCTTCTTCGATACGAGCAACTTCCATGTGAACTTGGCAACGTAACAAAACCAACATGCTAAGGAATAAGAACTCACATGTAATCTGCTGTAATGAGGCAAAGTAGAATTCTTTAGACCTAAAAATTACCCAAAAGTGTGACTGTAATTAAAAGCGACTCCTGTGTGCAAAAAGACACGCCCTTTTTAACTGACTTGTCTCTTTCATTTTCACTTTTTATATTTCACTCTCTGTTCATGACTTTTAAGTAGAAGAGAAGTAATTCTGAAGATCTAGTCCTGACTGTATTAGCTCAGCACTTTCCAAAGCACGGCTCTAACTTTCACCTCACTACAGGTGTACGCAGCCGCTGCAGGCCGTGTCTTTGCCCAGATGCTGCTGAAGCCACTGTACGAAGTCGGCACGTCTGCAGCGTTCTCCAGCCTCAGGCGCGCTGCGCTCCCTACTTGCGGCCTGCCCAAAAGGCTATTCACGGCAGCTGTGGGGCTGTACGTGTTGCTCTAGCTGATCTCCCGACAGAAGGCAGAAACCAGAGAAACGAAAGCCATGTCACGAAGACCAGAACAAAGGTAAGTTGTCACGGCCTCCGGGATATGCGACGCCACGTCACAGAGCGCGCGCACGTGCTTCCCCGCTAGAGCCAACCTGGCCGAGCCGCACGTGCTGCCTTTATGCTGCTGACCAAGGTAGCTACAATTCCTCTTGCAACCGGAACCAAAATGAAGGGCTTTGATGAGATGGGCAAATTGATAGGGACAAATGACTGATATCAAAGCCACATATGTTGCCATTGTACTCCTTATCTACAAAGTTTCAGAAATGCCTCAGTAACAGTATATAAATACAAAACAGGGACTTTATATGGCCAGTGTACAGCTGCTTCTTCAGGCTTCTGCTTCTTCTTTTTAAAATTAAAAGATTGTATTTTCAAAATATTGAAAACATAGTCCCCATTACTCTGTGAATACCTTGATCAGAAGCTACCTAGTGTTCTGCTCAAATGACAGCCTACGTCCCTTATAACAGTAGCTCCACCACAACAGTTAGGATCTTTCTTCTTAGCAATCAGCAGCCTAAGTATAGGTCCAAATTTAATTAAGAGTCACATACTTAGGCTCACTAGTTCCACTCAATTTGACAAAAAAGGTGAAATTATTTGGGTGCTTAAGGTTAAGTATAGCATAATCTGGGGCATTATAATAGGAAATGTCTCAGATGGTTATGAAAGTATCTAAAAAAATTATTTGCTAATACAGTAGGTCTTTCACTTAAAACAGCTATCACAGAAGATACAGAAAATGCTGTCTTGCAAGGAGCATCTCTTCTGATACATAATGCAGAAGCCCTGATGTTTTTCAAAAAATCAATTTTAATTGTATGTTTTTACCCAGAAAAAGTCATGTTAATACCAGGATCCAGACCATATTCAAGCATATTTACTCATACTGCAGCACTGCAATTTTCTCACATAATTTTGAGTACATACAGTATTTTTTGCTTCCTAACTTAACCTATAATATTTGCTGAATGCCATTAAAAAAAAAGTGAGATTTTGCTTGAAAGGAACCCAGTTTCAAATGAGGAATGAGGAAATGTACACAATATACACATTAGTTTATTACTAGCTACTGGAAAATTTTCAAAGACGCTTAGTATCATACAGCTTGGGCTTTTAAGTGAGTTTGACGCCACATTTAGATGGCTTAGCCCAGTATTTAGTCCATATTTTCTGTCAGTCATCACAGCTTTCAGAGTAACAAATAAAAAAGTATGTAGCATAGAGAGTTACCTGTCAATCTCTTCCAGGACATCAGCCACTGACACCAACGGCTTTCGCACATGTTGATGCAAATTGTGTTGGAGTAGCGGTAAGCACAGATTCCACTGGGTAGTACAAACAACCTGAATTACATTGGGATCTCCCAGTCGAACTGCATGTTGCAAGGTTAATTCCAGAGTTTTTATCAATCTCAGCTGAGCCTATGCAAGTGAAAAATTACTTAGCATAGATTGCATGTAATAAATATGACTTTTTGTATATTCCTCCAAAGTTTAATCTGAGGGCTGCTTTTCCACAGAAAGTCACCCCTCAGCCTGCAGATTGCTGAGACTTCCCCAAAAGGCAAGTCTAGTTCTAAGTCATGCTTTTGCTTGCTTGCTTGCTTGCTTGTTTTAAGTCTTAGACTTAAAGAATTTAAGAATTCTTAGAATTTCTTTTAGGTACTCCATGCTGCTACTACACATTTCAGGAAGAGGTCTGTCAGCTATTCCCCTTTTTCATGATAAACAGAAATTGATAATTGTGAATTGAGAGGGCTTTCCCTCTCGTTTAGGTACTAAGCTACAAATGCAGCGCGCGATGGGAAAAAGTATTATGAACAGGTTTTGACATACTGTCATTTAAACTATGTTCCTATTAAATTTGAAAGCAAATACTTACTTTTGTAAGCAGACACTAATTATTAAGTTCTTTATGGAGATCACACAATAAATAAACCAACAAACAGTTGCATACACCATGATAGGGACATTTAGAAATACCTAAATGTCCTATATTTTATTTAAGGGTATTAGTACGCTTTCATAATCTGAAGGATACATGAAAATATGAAAATACAAAAGATGTAAAACAGGAAAACACAAAAGGTGACTGGCATTTCTGCATCCCAAAATAAGAACACTTATCGATAAGATTAACTTTATGCACTAGCGCTACTGATTTCCATGTGGCATACTCACTGTTTCTACTTTAGGAACTTTAGGTATCTCTATTAGCCGTTCTAAATTGCTCACTGAAGGCACCTAACTAATCGCATTCATAATATTGTCACTTTGGGCTCCTAATTTTGACGCTCTGAATCGTAACCGAGTCATCTGACTCTAGAAGTCTAAGAAAATCCTCACCCATGTGACAACTGCTCAGGAATAACCTGCCATTTCTCTGAAATAAGAATTTGTATGGTATCGCCGATAATATGCATTAACACACCTCCTGTAAATGTAAAATATGAAAACAACAGAGTATTGTCTTTGCATGCCTCAGTCCAAATTCTTTCTTGTGAAGTAACATATTTATGACCCTCTTCTCTCAAACTGAACGCTTACGGGAGGAGCACATGACTGCTGCTTGTTTTTCTCCGTACTCTTTTTGGCAGCCCAGTTGGAAAGAATATAAAGTTTAAAATAATTCCATTTTGCTGCTCAGAAATTAAGACACACGAGTTCAATGCAACTTTCCATGTTAAAAAAATTAAAACTTACATTTTTCTCTCCAAGTTAATGTTAAAGAACATACCTCAACAACTCCTTTGGTATAAGTCATAATTTTAGTGCCAAGTTTCTGGACTTCATATTCACATTCCAAGCACTGTATTTCAATAAGTCTCCCTGGATCCTATGAAGCATTAATGTACAATATGCCACTTTTAATAAATAAAAAGGAACATGATACAGACTAAAATCATGCGAACAATCACACTCCACATCCTACTTTCTTACTGAAAATCCCACTGTATTAGCTTATTAACTGGAAAAGTAAAACAGGGTTAGAATTTGATGTTTGAATATTAGCCACTTTAATTAAGTCAAAGTTGCAAAATATCTTTATTGGGGTTTTTAAAAGTTGTTCATTGCTAGCTTTGCAATGAGAAAACTTTCCCTATGATACTGTAATTTGATTTCCATTCCAGCAGATTCTTGCTTCATAGAGGTATTAAAGAGATACATGTTTGGAATAAACAAGAACTAGTTGAGTCAGAAAGGAATCATCTTGATACATCATGCAACTTCTAAGTGAAAAAAAGAGGTGAGATTTTAACACTTCCGGAAAGCTCTAGCTATTAAATCACACATGTCTCAGATACTTTACAATTGGTTTCCTATGGAGCAGTAAAGAAAGCCAGAGACCATCTCCATTCATCAGTCATTATGCGCTGTTATCAAATTGCTCAGTGAGACCTTTGTCATTTTAACATCCCTATGCCTGGAAAATAGATGAGATCTTGTAAAACTTAAATGAATGTAGCACTGCTAATATGATGAAATGACAAACACCGTGGCTGTATACACAGACAGAATTTGTTACGGCTCAAAAATCTGTTGGCATTTGGCAAAAGGCAAAGAACTGGAACTTAATACAGATTTCTCTCACTCTGCCATAAAGGCGTCTCAGTTAAAACAATGCCTGGCAATCTTAAGATGGTTATTTTTGTTCACACTACTTCCAAAGGAGAAGAGAAGACTGAAATAGAAGCAAGCCTCCCCCCTACTGCTGCCATGGAAGGATACTTGCTATTGCTGTCTATACAAATACTCAAACTAAAATCCTCATGAATCCTTGATCCAGAGTATTTAAACATATATTCCAGCCTAATACTATGGAATTGTATGTAACCTTAGATTTGGTGGAACTTTTCAGGAAAAAAAGGGGCTTGAGGCAGACATGTGGAATGGAAAATTTCAGTGAGGATAGGTAAAATCTATCAAGTTACAAGTAATAGAAAGTAGGATCGTTACAGTAAAAAGTTGGAGTGATACGTTTTGACAGTATTTGCCACTTACAGTACATTTGCTTACATGCATATTTCGAGCAAATAAAAACGTACGCATGAGCTCAAACACCAGCAGGCACTCTTTCATACCTTACTATGCCTGAAAAATTTATGCATTCTCTGAAAACAGTGGAGAATAGCTCTGCCTCCCAACAGGGAAGGAACAGAAGAAAAACAAAGCTCAGATCTGGCTGGAGGTTAAGAATCAACAACGACATAATACATGCAAAGACCAGTTACAGGGGAGACCACACAAAACTTCCATCTGGGGGTATGTTTACAGTATCTTTAGAATATAAATATTACAGAAAATTAAAACCTATCAAACGTTAGCAAATAAATCAAGTAACAACTTGCTGGAAAAGGAATCATTCCTCCTGAAGCAAACAAGGAAATCTGTAGGAACAAATACTATCAGAATAAATCCACACAAATGAAAGATTAGGAAATGAAGTTTGCGGCACAGTATTTCTGGATTTCTCTTTTCAGTGAAGGATCAACTGTGGTAACTCCTACTTTTGAGAAAAAGTAACAACTTGGGGGCTATTTTCTGGCAGGCTTTTTGAACTGCTCCATCCACCAGCCCCCTAAGCGTGGTCCACACAAATGCTCTGTTCTCTTCTCATCAAAATTAGGATTCACATGCTGTTCCTCAAGGTTGATGCTGTATTTATGAAGACCAAAGTGAATGAATATAACATTAATTGCTTTTAGAGCTGACATCTTGGTGACTGATTACAATCTCAATGGGTGGACTGGTTAAATCTTCAAAAGGTGCAGGCAACATTTAAATTTCAACTCAGGAGCTAATTCCAATCAAAGAATTCCACAGAAGACTTTTTTAAAAATATAGGCAAAATTTACGGTCAACATTCATTTGCAAAAACTTACTCTACTGCTAATTATTCTATTCTGCTTATTTTCCACTCTCTGACCATCTTTTCTCAAGTTTACAAATGGATCACCTGTGCAAGTAACAATTATTAATCAATATTATCAGAACTATAGAGATGGACAGTAGATCTCAGAACCATCAGTATTATTACTGAAGTACAATTACGATGGAAAAAAATCAACACTAATACTGATACTTACAGTAATCCCAGCTCTCTTCAAATCAAGTATACAATCATAAGCAAGCTTGACGCAGTTTGCTTTCACGGAAAAACGAGCCAATTCCAAAACCAAAGGAATCCTTCAAAAATAGAAGAATGTCACTTCAAATGAATCTGATATTGTTCTTTGACAGAATTAGAGTAATGCCATATGAAAGTAACTTCATCAGTGCAATATATTTGGGACCCTTGAACTCATCTGAATATCAGAGGGCATGTGACTTAATACTCACAATGCTCATAACCTGTGAGTAAGGCTCACAGTACAAAGAATGAAGAGGGCTAAATGACAATTACAAAAAGTCAGCTGGTTTTTGGAAAATAATTCGTGTACTTTAGCACAGGCTTGCAAAGATTGTTTCTGAAGAACAAAAAACACAATAAAAAATGAAACACATTCAACACAAAGACAGTGAAATAGCACACACAAGTTACATTACTGATAATTCTGTAAATACAATGCCATCAGCTGGCACACATCTTAATATAATAAGGTACAGCGCTCAACTGCTCAGTAACCAAGAACATATCTCTCTCTCTCTCTCGCACACACGCACACACGCACACACGCACACACGCACAGCAGAAGACGGGATTCTAAATGTTAAGACTCTCCGTAAATAACCAAATAAACATAGCATATTGTCTGGACTAAGAGAAGTAATGAGATACCTGGACACAGTCAGAGAAGACAGATTTGGGGTAAAAATGTAATATTACTTCCCGATGAAACAGTTTTGATATAACTACTGCAATACAAAGTTCATTTTTTTCTGCATTACAAAATTATGCTGCAGAATTGGCAAGGGCCCAAAGAAGAGCTAAAAAATAACTAAGGTCTGAGAAACACTTGTCCAACTGAAATCTAAGACTTTTTAAAATCTCATTTATCAACAAGTAAAGGTTAAGGAAAGATTTAATCATGATATACAAACAGTTATACAGAACAAGATATTTAATCTGGGGCTCTAATCTAGCCTAATAGGTCCTTCATCTTTTTTTAGATCACCTAAGCATTAATGCAATACAAACTATTTTAATGACTCCACTTTCTTCAAAGGCAACGGGAATTTTGTCAGTGACTTCAACAGGAACAGAAGCACGTTCAAATTCAACTTTCAGGGGGCTGTGACAAGTGAAACTCACTTTTTATGGAGAACAGATGCTGGAGGTACATCATATTGTTTCAGAAGTTCATATACAGAATTCAGATTTGTGGTGGTGTCACTTGGAAGGTCATTTGTGTGCCACTGCCTGCAATACATTAGGTATTGATCATAATTTTTCATAAGACAATATTTCATATTTTAAATGCAGCATTTCAGATTTTTTATTCAAAGTCATAACTTTATAATGGATGGTTCTTAGCCCATGTAAGTGGGATATCTGGATTATAAAATATCAAATTAAAAAAAAGTATCACATCAGCAATGCCTACTTAGTATTCTGAGTAAGTCACTCAGTGATGGCGAGATATCAAGGAAGGACACTCCAGAATGAGAATTAATATTTCATGTGGTAAATTTTAATATAAAAGCAAGGGAAAATAGCTAAAATCCTTTCCTCTGATATCAACATAAATTATTTCACTATTACAAAAAACAGAATTAGTGCTTTAGAAAGGGGAAGTGTTGAGACTCTGAAAAAAATCAAAGAGGAAGTTATGAAGTCTAATTTTCATAATTGCTTCATGCCTTTAAAGTTTATAACTTTTTAAAAGGATATGCTTCACATCCTTGTGACTCATTCATTATACTTTGGGTGTGATTTCCCCACTTCATCTTCACTCTCGTATGCATGACTTGTGTACTGAACTGTAATTTCATGGACACAGCAATGTCTCAGCCTCCTTTACTTTCTTTTAGTCTGGAATCTCAGTACAATCTACACGCTACTGCACATATTCCCAAATAACTATTTCACCTTTTAACTGAGGCCTTTTTCAGCACTGGACTGAGTCGCTACTCACAATGTCATTCTAGGTTTCTTTTAGATAACAATCTTCGTAGTGGATTTTTCTACTGAAATAAGAGAGACCAGTACTCGACCCTACATCTATCAAGCACCCCCTATCAAGCATCATCAATCAATCAAGCACCCCCCCATCAAGCACCAAAGTACAAGTGGAAGGATAGATTTTAACACTTACAATTTTATCATCTGCATTTTATAAATAATTGACAAATGGATGGAATTTTCTATTTCTTTCTCTACCTGGGAAATATCCATTAGCTGGTGATATACCTATAAAATAATAATTGAATTATTAATCAACTAAATAAACCAACAAAGGACAGGCACTCAGATAAAGCAGGTAAGATAGCATAGTAAGATAAAGCAGGTATGCTGACTGCAGACTTTTGCATGAACTCTAAGAACACTGAAACTACTATGATAACCTGTGCTGTTCTGCATATATACCACAAAGAACATCACCTCATAGAACTATACTAATTTTCACATGCTGATGATCAGAAGTATTAACAGAAATCTCAGTGTGGAACTAACATCTGAGTTAAAATTCCAACTAATGCACCTTCAGTAGCATTTTATGATAGCACTCATTCTGAAATCATCTCATCCAGGCACAGGAAATGAGCCCTATTCAAATATAGCTGTAACTATAAATTAAATATAACAAAAACATAAATAATTATAATAAACTGCAGTCACATCAATTTAACTGTACAGTTACATATTAAACATATGCACGCACATCTTTTATTCTGACTTGCACTGACTGCCCACAGTAATCACCTTCCACAGTCTAACAAAGATGGCAGTATGATTGCCGCTCTTCATGCTTTTCCTGTAAGGCTAGTCTAGTCAATCGTTTTGCTTTTCACTGCATCTAGACTGTGAGGAAGGCTGAGAGTCCATATATCCCAAACATTGTTTAAAAATTATTTTTAGATATGTCCATTCCCTGCGTGATTTCCTTTCTTCCTCCCCCCTTATCCTTCCCCAAATATTCTTCCTCTAAGATTCACCTCTGCGTATGCTCTGCAAAGTACTTTTTCCCCCAATGTAACGTTACTTAAACTATAGCAGAACAGTAAGTTATTGTACAATTTAAGTATTCTACTACTAAAGCACTCAACAGGGTAGATTAGACTTTTGTAGCCCTGCTGAGATACAATTGCCCAGGTGCAATTTTAGAAGAACCTTATTTTTCTGTTTAAGGCCACTGTTAGGTAGTTTAGTTCAACAGCGCTCATAAAAAAATACAAAAGGTATGCTGACCTTGCCTAAATGTTATCGCTTCATTAACATCACACCTCTGAAGGTCCTACATTGGTTCTCTTCATTCAAGTATGAGAGAACACCTATTTGAAATACTCTTTTGAAACATAATAATTGGAAATTTAGCGAAATATGACAGCAGACTTTGAAGCAGGGAAGGGAAAGGAACATGATTGCCTGTAATTCCCAAGCCTTATCTAACGCTATGGATTCACCTACTTCTGCTCGTCATGATGCGAACTAATATCCCACACTCTGATTCCCAGAACTCTTTATGGGGGTCGGGTTGGGCCATTTGAGTATTTTTCCACATAAGAAAAGGCAACAGAAGCTAAATAAAGCCTGGCACTTGTATTTCCAATGGCATAAGGCAGGTAAAGTTACATCCGTTACACCTACTGTGTTAACTATACCCAAGCAGAATTATTTGTAGGGATATCAGTAGTCATCCCTGTAATACTATGTTGCAGTAGTATAAATACCATGGAGCATCTTCACCCTGCAGTTGGGAGCTCTTTAGCTTGCAGTATGGAAAGTGTAAAAACTGTACACTGTATCATTTGGTAGTTACAGTGTTTGAATACAGGAATCAAAATATATAATAACTATAATGATCTTCTGAAACGTAGCAAAGCTCTCAGCTTTTGGAGTTTAATATATTTTACAGTATTACCATTAGAGCAAATATTTGCGAGTATTTATCCGGAGCGTTTTCTTTAATAAAGATTGCTGCAGTAGAAGAAAATTCTTCCGCTTCTTTCATTTCTGAAGCATCAAGGAAGCACTCAAGTAAATTGCTGCAGATCAAATGAAATATTTGTATTAAATATTTACTAATGCTTTCACGTTACCCAAGAAAAGTTCTCATTCATATTTTATAGAGATTCTATATATTCAAGATTCCATTCCTAAATTCAGCGGTATGCAAGTGATTACTATTATGCGCATTGACTCCCAAAACAGAGATATTCTCTAACTTCTATGCTTTTGTTTCTTCCAGAAGCCTATACAGCTATTAGTGTCCATTTATTACAAACAAAGTCGTGGAAAAGGAGATTTTTGTGAACACTCTTCACAACAGGCCCCTAGAATTAAAACAATTAATGATCTGAAGTCATAAGAGAAAGACATTTCAGTAAGCTGCATTCTAAGATTCTCCCTTAACTATTTTAAAGGTTAGTACCTTTCTGCTATACCCATTATGGCAAAATTTATTTAAATGTAATATACCCCAAAAGTATTAATTTCTGCAGTCACTTTAGATACAGCAGATATAGCAGAAAGTAACATAAGACATGTCTATTAAAAAACTCTGTAGTTGTAACCGTCTTTTAAAACAATATTTAATCAGGTTTCCATTTTCTTTCACAAGCCATAAGGACTTTTTAGTCATGCTTAACGAGAATATCCTTGAAATTAGGAAAATAACTACAATGTAACTCTTCAATCATTATTTTTCTTTATTAGATATCAATTGCTAAAGGTGCTGACTAGAATTAATTATTTAATCCAGCGTAAATTATACTACACTTGCTTCTGAACAGAAGAGCTATGCAGAAAAAACTAGATATTTCTTATGTATGACATGACATTGGCTGACACAAATTTCAGTTATGACATAGATGGAAATGCGGAAGTAAGGCATTTCTATCAGACTCTAGGTTATTAATCTTTTCCCTAGTACTACCTGACTAAGTATTATTAGACTTCAAAATTTAAGGCTTTTGCATAATACTTAAAATATATTTTCTGAATCCCTTCCACCCTTGTTTGGAAGTTTAAATCTTGAATAACAAAAATCTGTTGCTTTAAATCACAGAATCTTAATAGCCTTGTTTATGCAAGTTACTCCTCCCTCTCATAACTTTTGGACTCTTGTTTTGAATAAGACTAGTTAAAAGAAGACCTATTTCATCTAAGTTTTGACACATCCGGCCAAGTGGTTATTCAAATTAGTAGGAACAGCCTTTCATTTAATATTGCAAACAATATCCTTCAGGTAGGACTTGTAGCCTAACTGCCCCTGCCATTAACATTTTAACCTCCAAGTACATATTAAAACAAAGAACCTTTTATAATAATATGTGCATATTTACATATCTTTTAAAAGTCATGGATTACAAATTCTATAATAAATATATTTTAAAAGCTACCAACGAAAAACACATTATTAAAGACTACCTCAGGTGGCAGCCACACGCACAGAAGGACTGCAGAATATCGATAAAAAAATACAGCTGGACTTACATCATGAGTTCTGCTCTCCATTCAGTGTCTTGCTCTTCAGTTTGGTTTAACGCTTTAACAATCTGAGATAGGCTGGGAATAAGGCAATAACGGAATCCAGGCTTAAGATAAGGCCTCACAGCTTCCCAGTAAAGGACTGAGGCATTATACACCAAAAAATAATATCTGAAAAACAAAAATCAAGAATTTAGGATTTCACGAATTTTGATAAACATAAAATTACAAAGTAAGTATTTCAAGACACTTCTAAGAAACAACAATTGGAACTTTTCCCATGTGTTTAAGATAACAATTAATCCTGACTCAGAACTGAGGGCATGAGTACTAAATTAAAGAGCAATAAGGTAACTCTTAAGATTACGCTTTATTCAGTAATTAACTAACTACTTAAATAAGCTAACACAGTGCTCTCCTTCTCTAGAGCATAAATATAAAATGAGAGGAAATGCTCAAGTCTTCCAGGCCTAAACACGCTGATCCATTGTCTCTATAATATTATTCCAGTATTCTTCTTACTACTTAGTTGCAGCACAGCAGTTACAGAGGTGCAGCAACACAATGGAAGAAGAATCCACAAAAGCAAAAAAAAAAAAAAAAAAACCCCACCAAACTACCCAGTTAAAATATGAGACATAATCAACTATGAAAACCTAACTCAGTAACATTTCCTCAGATTTAAAGAGTAAACCCAATCAGTAGGGCCTACCTTGGATCATGCATTGCAAAGTCTATTGCTTTCAAAAAAAACATCACAAACTTTTCAAATTCTTCCTAAAATAGAACAAAAATTGTTTAGGCAATTTTGGTATCACCTTTATAAGTCACCACTATATTATTTTCATATTTCAGTATGTTCATATCTCTCTTTTTTTATTATTTTCAAGCCATTCTCAAATAAAACTTGTGACCGTAATCAGGACTGGTAACACTGCCTACTACTATGTTTGCCTGATTTCAATGTTTAAGACTATATTTCCAGTTTCTTTCATTTCTGCCAAACTTTATCATTAGGACTGAAGTCGTCCAACAATCCAAAGCTGAATTCCTTTTTTTTTTTTTCTTTTTTTAAAGTTTTCAGAAAAGAAAGTTCAAATATTGCTAAGACCAAAGCCAGGAAAATCATATTGGTTCATCGTGTTAAAAAACTTCAGGTGTTATTTTCTCTGTAAAAGTTCCAACAACCCATGCTCACAAGAATATGGCAAGAGAATGGTGTCTCATGCATTTTCCTTTTGTCTTTTCCCTGAAAAAAGCACTCAAGTTGTAAGTCTTTTGCAACTCATCTATGTTCTCAGTGACGTCTTGGATATTAGCTATCAAATTTCTTGGTGTTTCTATACACAGTGAGCAGGTTCCTGCTTGGACCTTTCCCTGTAATTGCAAAAGGCTATACTGAACCTCTTTCTACTGAGACAAGAGGTCCTTCTCTATGGTTTCTCTCTCACAGCCAGTCAGCACCAAGAGAAGGACTTGGCATGAGTGAAGGTGATCAGGCAGGACAGGGGAAAAGTGAAGAAAGTAGAAATAAGTAGCTTAAAAGGTTGGACAGAAGGATGGGATACTTGCGAAATGAATTGGATATTAAGAGCACAAATGATGATAGGAAAAAGCATGGGCATTAGAGCAGACTGGAACTGACTGGGGAAGAGACTGTGGCTGAGAACCAAAGATGATAAAGGGGTGTAACGGGAAAAAAAGCCTATGGTGAAAACAGAAGGTACAAGAGGAGTACTAGAAATGCCCAGGCAGACGATGGGAAAGGAGTTGGGGAATGTGAAAGTTGGTGAGGAAGAACGAGATCGGGAGACACTACAATCTGGAAACATAAGGAATGGATTTGTGAATGCTTGAGAGAAAGATGCAGTAGAAATGGAAAAAAGAGAGGAGGAACTGGATGGGCAAGAAGGGGATGATGCCAAAGGGCTCTATATAGTGTGACAGAACAGAGCAATTGAAAAAGCAGTAAGAGAGTTGAGACTGACTACTGGACTCTGGGACTGGCACAGAGTCTACAGAGCAGTGAGCTAGGCAAAGAGAAGACGAGGACCCTTGAGGTACTGGGCAAAAGCAGAAAGCCAGACTTGGGCTCTAAGAACAGAAGAGTGCTCGTCAACTAATAAGGATTCCCACAGGATGGAGAACAAATTTACTTGTTCTCGAAATGAATGAAGGTTTCTAGTGCCACATCATGAGAAGTTACGATACAAAGTGTATCTTGCAAGCACATCACAGTACATAGCACAAGAGAGCCAAGTCAGGATTGCGCAGGCAGGCGTGGTTCTTAACATCCAAGAAATTAGCAAGTCAAGAAGAAAACAGCAAAATTGGGTGAGATTTAGAAAATGAGAAAGAACAGAACATACTTTGTTTTTTTCATTTAGAAAAATAAAAGGCTACCTGGGAATAAGACAACAGTTTTCAAATACATATAAAGTTATATAGGGGCCACTGATCAGTTGTTTTTCACACAGAAGGCAGAGGTGAATATAGGTAAAGATAAGATGTTAGGGAAAAGTTTCTAACTTAAAAGATAATTAAAACATTATTCAAGGAAACTACAGGAATATCTATCGGGGAAATTTGTAAATACAAACAACGCAAACATGTGGTAAGGCCATTTTAGGTCAGGTATCAATGACAAATTGTGAAAGCATAGCGATCACTGCACCAGAAATAGTGAATTTCTGACAACAGAAAACAGGTCCCACTTCATCTGAAACTCAGCAGGAGGTGAGAACCACTACATCACGCAGGGATGCAGTATCACTGCAAATTAGCACCTAGAAACTTCGAGAACCAGAAGCATCTGCCGAGCTCCTACCAGCAAGCTCAATCTCTAATGTCAAAAAGCAAAAGACAAACCGAAGTACTACATTTAAAGGCTACTGATCAGTGTTGGAGGCACTCTTAAATCTGCCACAGAAGAGAGAAATGGACTGCACGACCTCACTCAGGTCTCTGAGGGCTGTAGCCCTCCATTTCCTTTGAGTCCGCAAAATATGTAGTGTGATCTCAAATAAAAGATGGTGCCATTTTTCTAGTTAAAAAGCTAAATTTCATCTGAAGATATACTGACATAAAAAGTAAAAAGGTTGACTTTGAAACAATCAGCCTTCTGAAAATTTTTCCATGTATTTTTTCCCAAAGTATTTGCAATATAGCCCAATTCAGCTGATAGCTTTGTTTACTCCCAAACTCCCCATTAACATACTTTCATATGATTTTTCCCACTCTTGTATATTTTAAAGGACTGAAATCAATACATAAATACCCAAGAAGAAATATTTTTAAAATTGGACGTTAATATAATGTGCCCTTCATAATTTCTCACCAAATTATCAGTAGAGAGTGGAGTGTGCAACTGGCCTTGGCACAAGTATGCTCTGCCGATGAATTGGTTTACAGGAAATCTTCCTTTAAAATACATCTGCAGACAGTCACTGCTCATTTCCAGACACCCCAGCTAAGATCAAAAAAAAAGCATTTTAATATTTAAAAAAATACAACAGATAACTGGGCAGGAACTGTTAAGTTTTTTAAAATGCATGCCTACTCAAACAGTATAACGTATAACAGCATATCTATACACAGACAGTATAGCATAAAGCTGAATACCAGATCTAGTACAAAACCATTACGATTTATTAAAATCTGAAGTTAGACCTTTTTCATTCCAAACATGTAGGCTCCTTTATTTAACTCCTGAGTTTCAGTCATGGAACGCCTTACAGCATAAAAAAGCTTTCTGCTTTTTATAGCCATTAAGAGAATTGTTAATATATAGGCAAAGTTCTTAGCAGAAATTTTTACGAAGGACAGATATTAGCCTGCAAGATTTTGTACGGATGCCAGTTCTGCACCTCTGTCTCCAGACAACAGATAGAATTTGAGTGGCTTGCAGCTAGGAAATAAAAAGTTCTTTTATTAGCTGAAGCTATTCAAGCTCAGTCTGCTTGAATTCCAATCTCTTGTACCCATGGATTGAAGATTCATAAATATTTCAAAACTAAAAATCTCTATGATGTTTTATAGAAGTCAGCTCAATTAGCAACAATCATGCACCATTGGAACGTTAGTTTTCCTTGCTTTTGCACAGTAGGGACCATCCATGGAAAAATTTTTGTCAATCATAACTGAATTGCTAATGCTAGTTTTTCATAACAAGAAAACAAGACATGGCAAACTATTTTATATTGCATTTTTTGCACCAATTACAAACTTCACAAACCACAGTTTGCTGATTGATTCTAAAGAAGGGATGACCTTGGGAAGAGGTTGAGACTTAACTGAAAATGCCTGTTTAAACAATTTCTCTGCCAAGACAGAATACTGAAATGTAATATTGTTCCTAGGTACTTCTGGCAATATCCTTAAGTAATGACTTGTACCACTGTAAATTACACCTGAAGTCACATAATGTCTTTATTTATTACAGATAAACTGCCTGAATTACCAAGTAAAGCTACCTGAAATGCTTGTTCAGCACATAAAACATACAAGTCAGTGCTGAAGTTCTCTGATGAAGCGAGTGCAGATTTTCCTTGACTGGCTGATTTGATCAACTCATAAGCATTCTTCAAAGCTTGGACATCTGCAATAGAAAAGACTACAGAATGCAGCAAATAAAAGTATGCCTCCAGGCAGACTGAAAGATGTCTGATCGCACGATTTTCCATCAGCTCTATGGCGCACTCTTTCTCTTTTAAAGAAAGGAATTGAATGCTCAGGAAAAAATAAAACAGATGTTGTGCAACGTTAATCATATTGGTAAAATGAAGCATTAATGAGTCCCTTGCAGTTTTACATAACTAACGTAAGCAAACAAGAACGTGAATTATTTCTCAGGCCTGATTCAGTTTCCTCAAGTCAAAAGGACTCTGCAGGGATACAGCAACCCGTGATTAGGTCCTTAAAGCTGTGATATGAGATCAACCTGACTGGAAGAAAAAAAAAAATAAGTTAAAAACATTGTGGTAGGTCAGTTATTTGTTTCTGCAGCTAAGAAGCGCGTCTAAAGCGCTCGAGGGAAAAACGTGTTCACACGCACGCAGAAGCAAAGCCGGTTACGCCCAGGCGGCTGGATGTTTCAAAGAGGAGCGGGGGGGGGGGGGGGGAGCGCCAGGCCGTTACCTCGGCGAGCCCCGGCGGCGAACAGGCGCTCCCCGATCGCCAGGTCCATGGCGCCGCCCGGGCCGCCGCCGTTACCCGCCGGCCCCCCGCTCCCGCGCGCCCGGCGGCGCCGTTACCCGCCGTTACCCGCCGCCCCGCGCGTCTCCCGGCAACGCCGCCACAACACGCGCGCGCCCCGCCCCGCCGCCCCTCCCCCCCGCCAGGGGCGCGTCGCTGACAGAGCTGCGGCCGCGGGCGGCGGCCGCCGGCTTCGTGCTGACGGGGCGCGGCGGGACGAACCGAGCCTCTAGAGGGCTGCGGCTCTGGGCCGCAGCGCAACGAAACGCCAAAAGCCGTCCGGATCGTATCTGGCGGCGCAGACAGAAGCCGTTAGCTAGGGATAACTGCCTTGCGAGGCTCCGGTTTTGTCACCTCTGCAGGTCACGGCAGATTCGATGATGCAAACCACCACGGGCATGAAGACAGTATAAATGCTTACACAGACGCGTTCAGCTTTGAACTGCAGGCCCTTTCTACCCGGAACTAAACCGACATCGGGTAGCGGCAGGGCACGCCAGGCCTGAGGGAGGGCGCGCGCGCTGCCGACAGCTACCGCGGACCCTTAGCTGACAGAAAGGTGCACACCTGGAGAGGGTGAACGCTGATCAAACGGCAAGGGCAGCAAGTTCTAATATTGCAGGCAAGAGGCCCAGCCGCTAAACAGATCACGGTAGAAGATCCTGCGCTTCACGAAGCACTGGACGCGGTACAAACGTGTGTACGAGGGCCTGCAAAGAATCCGGCTGTAGACTCCTTCCTGTTCTCCACCGTTCTCCTAGCTACTCCCGACCTCACAGCCCATGAAAATGAATAAATTGTCTCGCTTGTATGAATGTTAATAGACAGGAATAAAACAAGCGTTCCTGAATTGTAGGTAATAGCCAGAATGGCCCCGCTGTAGCATGAACGTCTCAGAATATTTCAGTTACTCATCCTCATGAAATATCTGTGACAGGAGTCTGGTTCTATTATCCCAAAAGTTAATTAAAAATTACTGATTGCTGCATAATGCAAAACGTACCAAGTGGTCACACCGGTTGTGACATAATAGTGAATATAAAATCTATTAATTCTGTAATAGTAACATCCCCAAGAAAATACATGAAGGATAGCAACAACTGTTAGGGTTCCAGGTTTTAAATAGAAGAAATAGAGCTGAAAACAAGCCTATCAGAGAAGGATTCTGCTAAGAAGCATGTACATTTTCCTAAAAGGTCAACAAAAAGCACACAGGTTTCTAGGCATAATCATCCTGGTTACCTTTCTGCCTGTTCCCATGATTAGTCAGGACCACGGGGAATATCATTTTGTGCCAGAAAATCTTGATAAAGAGCAACGGGAGGGTTTTCCTCTACCCAAATGGGGTTTTCAGGTCTGTGAAAAAGCCGTGTTTATCTTTTCTTTCCTGTTAAGGCTACAAATTCAAAATATAAAATTTGTAGCAAACCTGTAGATCCGCTTTCAAGTTAGTTCTGTGGAATACAAGCGTACAAACTGCACGCATCTGCAGAAAAAAAAAAAACTGTTTATGTAATTTAACATGGCTCAGGGGAGTTACATTACTAACCCAGCTGAAGAAAGGACAAGTCTCAGAGTAAATGGCAAAACTTGAGGCCTCTAGTAAGCAAATACATTAAATATCTTCCACAAATGTATACATATTTAGCAAGAAGGATGGGTAGTTTTAATACCTAGCCTTCCTGAGCCAGGACAGTTTGTCTCATTTAATGTGTCCTATATTAACACTGAAAGGGCTACTCACCTGAAACATAATATAGTACCAAATTAGAGAATACACATTCATTTTGGTTTATTTTACCTATCAAAGTGAACAACTAGCAAAAGGTCTAGGCTTATGCATAGTAAAAGAACATACTGAAGGATAAATTTAAATCGACGTTATATCAAGTAAAATAAAGACATCCTACCAAAAAATTCCCGCATAACCCAAGTGCCCTGTACTCTTCTAAAACACAAGGTTGATTGGTGTACTTTGCAAAAGTTAACACATTCAGGCTTTGTCAAAGCTGAGGAGAGGGTTGTCATAATACTTCAATTTATAAAGGGAAGATCACGCACTTCAACTACCTGATCAGTCACTCACTTAAAATAACAAAAAAAAAAAAGCAAGTTAAAATCAGCTACTTGAATTCACTTGGAAATGAGCTGAAAGGGTTTAACATCAAAGAACCATTAAATAAAAAGGAGTACAGAGCTGGACATTTTACCTTAGCTTAGCTTTCTAGGTTTTTTTTTTTTTTTTTTTTAACGCAGGCCTATATAGAGTGACTGTGGTACTCAAAGCTGAAAATGAGGGTATTTGTCTTCCTAGTTGCTATCCAAGAACAGCTAGGACCTCCTGGCAAGTTATGGATAGAAACAGTATTCCTGATTACTTTTGCCTTTTGGTTAATTGTTGATAGCTCTTGCTAAAGGGTCTTGGTGTGCCCTTACTGATGCTTCAGTTATCTCTACACAAGTAAGGAGATTACAGTAGTTGTTTTAACCAAAACAGTTAAAACTGGGCTGCTGTGGGCTGACAGTGCCTTGGCACCCAGCAGGCATAAGTGAAACTGCTCCTGCATAAGCTCATAAAAGGTCAAAAGAAACTTCAACAAAGGATAGGATATTTCACATTTAGGTGCCTTTTATACAAATTCCTTGACATTTTGAGGTACTGGATGATGCACCCGACTCCAGTCCTCCTACAGTCAACATGAGTCTTTCTCTTGACTTTGGCGGAGAATAGCACAGACCTCAAACAAACCATTGGCTTCACCCATATGCAGAAATTTCTCATTGTAATTTCTTCCTGACTCTTTTGTTCTTTGGTTTGCAAATTCAAACATCTCGTTTCCTGCCTTGCCAGACAACCCTTCTCCAGGGGGCTTTTCCATAGTGGTTGGTTTTTAGTTTTGTATCGTATAAGAGAGAACAGCCTAATGTGTAAAGAGTCTTCTCTAGCATTTTGCCATCTACTGCTGCTTTCTTTCCGCTCTACAATAAGTGTCTCAAGGGGGCTTAAGGCCAACTGCACTAGCTGGGCTGCATTTGCAGTTCCATCTCATGAAGTATCCTAGAATTCATGTATGATTCTCAGGAGACTACACGTACGAAATTCCATTTATTCCTGGGCTGCATATAACATAAGCTCTTCCTTACGTGAACGCATATGAGGAAGAGCAACAGAGGGGAGAAACGAAATTTCTAAGCAGCAGAGAGACTTACTTAGACAAAGTGGAAGTATTATCTATAGACACTCTATATTGCATCTTATTCTTTTTGTTTACAAATTCACCACAAACAGATAACATGTATTCATTTAATTTCCGTTCTTAGTTGTCGATGAAGAATTTAGATCAATCTATTTGGACTTAAATTTTTACGGTAGGTTCCTACAAAGCACTCTTAACCAAATCACTGGAATAGTAAATCTTCTGGGGAGCGGAAGGACATATTTTAGGGGGAGTAGGAGACAGGACATGATAAAGAGATATCAGATGACACAGTGCATCTGTTGTCTATGCTGCCACTACTTCTTGCCGACAAAATAATGGCTTACCCTGTTTCTCCTCCCTCTCCGCTTCCGATGAAGATCTAATATTTACTGAACACTCTAAGAACATACCAGAGCAGATCAAGGTCTAGCCAATTACCCCTCCTTTGACAGAGGTGAATAGTAGAAGCTGAAGAGTTTGGAGCAGGGAAAGCTCATTGTGATATTTCCTTGGTATACTCCCTAAGCTTCCAACAGCTCATGCCTAGCAACCTTGAACATCTGACCCACTTACAGTACCTGTGTGTTTAAAAATCTTTGATGTGTTTTCCGTCATGAATTTGTCTAAACACTCTTTGAACCTACGTAGATTTTTGGTATTTTTGATATTCTGGGGCAATGAGTTTCAGAGTTCAACTAAACATTGTAGGAAAAAGAACCTCCCCCAAAGTACCTCCAAAAATGTCTTCAATTAAAAAAACTTAACTTTACAAGCCAAATTCAGCCAGGCATTAGCCCCTATGTAACTTTAATTAAGCTCCGGCATTTGTGTGAGAATTTTCATGATGTCAGAATTAACAGTCCTCCCCTATCTGAAACGCTTGTAATAAAATGTCTAGCATAAGTGAAACGTGTTTCTCTCCAGGCAGCCACACTGACCACATGATCCACTGTTAGGCATCACAAAAAAGAGACAACTGAGAGACTTATTCAACTTTTGATGTGTCAATGAGAGCAGAACAGCCTTTGTCATTTTCAGGGTATACACAACTGCTCTAAGGCAATTGTTAGACCACAACACGAGTACATTAACATTCGATACTTTCTATTTTTTTTTCAACACCCAGTATCTACATTTATCTGGAATTAACTTGTTAAGCATGCTAAAAAAGTAAAAAAGCAGCAAATTAACCGCTGCATACCTATAAGGAAGCGTCTCATTCTACTAAGAAATAGCATAGAAAAGCTCGCTATGAAAGGACACTTTTAAAACAGTAGGTACGCATCAAGTTCGCGCTGTAACGCTCAGAGCTGCACGGGCCCGTGGATGTCATCCCAGGGCTGCAGCCCGCCGCGTGGGCTGCCTACGCGCCTGCGGGAGGAGAGCAGCAGGCTCCCGCTGCCCGGCCGCGCGGGGCAGCAGCCAAGCCCGCTCCCTGCCCCGCTGAAGCCAGGCGTCCTCGCCAGCGCCTCTGCCGCCCGCCGCTCCCGCGGCCGCCGCCCCCGGCAGCGAGCCGCCGGCTGCCCAGCGGCGCCCGCGACCCCCAGCTCCGCCGCCGACCGCATCGCGTCACGGCGGGGGGCGGCCCGGCCCCTCGGCCCGGGGCGGGCGCCGAGGGCTGCCGCGCATGCGCGGCGCCGCCCCGCGCCTCAGCTGCCCGGCCCGGCCGGAGGGGCGGCGGCCGCGCTCCTTAGCGACAAGGCGACGCCATGAGCGCGGCCCGGGGGCTGCTGCTGGCCCTGCTGCTGGCGCCGCTGCCCGCCTGCAGCCCCGCCGCCCCGCCCGGGGCCGCCCCGCGCCCCCGCCCCGCCGCGGGCGGCGCCGGCGGCCTGCGCGACCCCGGAGCCGCCGCCTCGCCCCGCCCGGCCGGCGGCAGCAGCAGGTGGGCGGGGCCGTATCGGGGGCGGGGCGGGGCGGGGCCGCTGGAGGGCGGGGCCGCTGGAGGGCGGGGCGGGGGGCGGGGCCGGGCTCCCCCCCGCCGGCCGCCGCTGGGGGAAGGACCAAGGGGAGCTGTAACATGCGGGCGCTCAATTCCGTTACTACTTCTTGTTCCGGGACATTAAGAGCGGTTTCTGGATATACGAATAGATAGTATCCACAAAATTACTGCGGTGGAGAGGGTTGCTTTCTGGTTATCAGTGCAGTTGCACAATAACTTATGTTAGCAGATGGAAAGGAACGCTGTGATCTTTTGCGGGCATTTAGTAATATAAAATAAGAAACTATGCAGGAACAGCCTCGTTAACAGTCTGCTTGTGGTCTGCCAGCCAGGTGTGCGTGGAAAAGTCGCTCATATTCAGATCTAACACCCCTTATCCTACTGACATCGTCACTGCCCCTGGTGGACGTGCTCTGCTCTTCTGTGTGCGGCCGGATGACTGTAAGTCACCCTGCTTTCCATGCACTGAATTCATAGATTGCCTCTGCTTAGGGAATCTCTTTTTACAGGTGTATGTTATAATTGTTACTAACTATTTGGGCTGCTGTAGTCCCTGAGAGACCATAGTGAATCGGGATCCCACCACTGAAGACACACAAAAAGAACGAGTTTTGTGCTCGGTTTAAGAGTAGGGTCTCTCTCTGGCTAAACAAAAATCAGCTTGTATCAACTGCTTCTGTATCGGAGATACCTCACTTGTTTTACTATGCATAGAGTTGGAACCCACTCTTGGGCATTCATCAGGGTTCATTAGGATCTCATGTTTATACACTTACTGTTTTCTTTTCTGCATCTTTTGTCTAAGAGTTTTGACCCACCGTCCCATCTACTCCTGAACTGTATCATAAAAACGTAGAATAATTTAGGTTGGGAGGGGTTCAGGAGGTCATCTGGTCCAAGTCTACTCAAAGCAGGGCTATTTTCCTCTTATCTGGTCCTGCTCTCAGCTCTTCACAGGTGTTACCTGAATGTTTCGCATACGGGGAAGAACAAAGAAACAAGAGGTGAGTGGTATGACAGGCAGCAGTAATAGCATTTTAGCCATTCCCATTTTCAGTAGGTCTCAGAGAGAAGAGTTTTGATGAGGGCTACACAGCTACTGACAGTGCCATCAGTGCCGTTCCAGCGTGCATCTTGGAAGTAGCTAAATTTTATCCCTTTCCCTTGCCACTCACAGTATCATTAAAAATAAGATTAGAAGGATTCTGGATCTGTAATCTCTTCCACCTCTTTGCCCAAAGAAAGGACCATCAGTCCAGATCAATGGCACCAAATTCTTCTGACTGTTTAGACATGCGCTTGTTTAATATTTGGGCCTTTACCTGTCACATGATTAGGCCTACTGAACAAGCCCTAAACATTTGATTGCTCATGTACGTTAGATGTAGTACATCCAGGAAAAAATGAATTCACTGCTCTCAGCCTTTTTTTCCCCATGCTTGTTTTCAGAAGAACGTCTAGGGAAAGAGTCTGTCTGGGATGAGCTGAAGGATGCTAAAGTTTTCTGCTAGAAGCAGCCTGCTCCCCTTTAGTCCTCCCCCAAGGAAGCATACAGACAGTTATGCTCCCATCAATTGACTGCGGGAGAAGCCTTTCCAGCATGGATGGTGACAGGGGCTGCCACTGCCAGAAGTGTAATCAAGCTTGCTCCAGAGACCTCCCAGAGGAGGGCAAGTGGGACCAGTCTCTGAAACTAATGAATTGTTGTTTTGCACCAAGAGGTGCTGGTTCATTGTGATGCCAATAAGGAAGGTGCTCAGTCTCCGTAAAGCATCACTTAAGATGCCATTTATTGGAGTTAACACTATAAGGAAAAAGAAGATCAGTACACATAATCTTACATCCCTTCAGATGCTGGAAACCCAAAGCTGTGCATCATCAAATGGCCCTCTGATCAGGATGCAGCAAGTAGATGATCTACACCAAGTAGATCCTGTCCACAGAAAGACTGCCCAACACTTTGGTCTTTCGAGCTCTCATAGGATTTTCCTTAAAAGAAAACTATTCTGTTCATCATTTCTACTGTCAAGCAAAGAAGAGGTTCACATGAGAACTTACTGCTGTGTCTTTTTATAAAGACAAGGACATGCAGGTGGTGTAATCACCAGTGCCAAGTGGGAACTGCCTTCAGTTGCCTTCTTCGTTACAATTAGCCAGCTAAGTTTATCCTGCGGCCAAGGGATATATGCAGCACAACACAGGCCTGAAGGCCAAGCCATACACGCAGCATAGCACGATACAGTACAGGCCTGCACCTGCCCAGGTTAACTGTCATGTAGATCACTAATTCCTTGATGTAACGTACAATGGTTTTCTGGTTAGGATCACTAGTTATCTTAGTGGATAACAAATAGATGATGGTGCACAAATTGACTGCATCTCATTGAAACCATTGCTAGCAGATACCAGGGTAATAACGTTCAAGTCTTAGTAATTCCTCTTTGATACTTCTAAGATGAAATCTTTTCTTTTTCTGCTTGCCACTGATGGCTCTCTCCATGACTGTCCTCATTCTCTCTTGATGACAGCACTCTACTTCAGCTGTCTTGGAAGTGTAAAACTGAAGTGTAAAACATCCTTTGCTTCATTCAGTCATCTTCCTTGCCTGTTTTCTGGATATTACCATCCTTCATTGGCTTTATTTTTCTGCTTTAACATGCTGTTGTTCTCTGTCTGGCAGTTATTCACAACTCTGTTGTTCCTCCAACCTTGCTAGCTCATTGCAGCGAGTGTTCTCCTTCCTTTGTGCCATCTGTGGCCAATTTCTTCATTTTGCCATTTTTGGAAAAGGCCAGTATTGCCTTTTCATAGCCTTACGCTAAGGGTGGAGTTTCACATTTGTCACGTTATCTTCACATTAAGATGCTTTTAGATGCTGTACTGACTCCAAAAGGGACAGTTCGACTGCTCAGTACATCCTTAGCAGGGACAGGGAGGGAGTGAACTGCTGTCTGGTTGAATCAGGCTGTCCTGCTGATTCAACTGACAGTTCACCGAGAGAAGAGAATCATTTCCCAGGGACAGCTGGAAATATTGGATATTTTCAGAATACATACAGTACTTTTAAAGGTATTTCTGTTTCATAAGTATATGTAAACTCTTTACAGGTCTTAGGAGAATATTGCTGCTACTTCTGCTTCCACATCAGCGGAGGAACTAATATGAGTGCATTTTAAAGCCACAGGAACCATTATCCACTAGCCTGACCTTTTTTTTCTTGTTTTCCTTGTTTATTTTTTCTTTTTTATGTTTGCTTGATTTCAGCACCAGCTGTCAATTCTTTTTTTCCTTTTTCGACTAACTTAAATAGCCTTGCACTAGCCTAGCTAGTGTGCTTTCTTGAGCCAACTTTACACTATGAGAAGGTCATATTTCAGTCTTTTCTCTTAAAAGTTAAGCAGTTTGAGTATCATAAGTTTTGCTGGCTTTTTCATCCAGTTCTCAAGTATATTTTGCATTATGGAAGTGTTTGAAAAAGTTGTTTTTACTTACAGTATTGTTGGTCTGCATTATCAAGTATTAGGCTTTGATAATTGAAGGACAGTATGACCTGTAACCCTTGAATGTAGATGTAAGACTTTGCATTTGGACATATTAAAATACTTATTGTTCAAAGGAGTTCATCAGGATGAGTCTATATAGTATGTCCTTAATCATCTGCCATTTTATGACTTTTTGTTTTAGCAGTAATAACTTAATAGCTTTTAACATTAATAACAATATTAAATACCACTAGAGCGAGCAGGAAGAGGTCACTGTGGGATACCAACAGAAAGCCTGTCTTGTTAGTATGCCTGTTCTCTATTCATGCTAACTTTAAGGTTTATCAACCCTAAGTATTTTGAATCCATTTAATGTTGCTTTTACTGAATTCACATATTAGTAATGTTTTGTCATTAAAATGTCATAGGAGTCTAACTCAAGCGTCTTACAGAAATTAGAGCATACGTTAAGATAGGTGCCTTCAGCAGTTTTAGTGCTTTTAGAAGGTGTCCTCTGTTTGTTAACACCTGTTTCCCTTGAAACACTATAGACTAGTCCTCCCGAGAGCATCCTGTTTATAGCTCATATTAGTCTTTTAGCCGCTTTACTAAAGATTACTTAACATAAGGCACTACAGAGCTTATAATTGCCAAAGTTGTCCCTTTAAAAAACATTGGCACAATGCTTACTTTTTCTTAGATATATCTTTTCTAATAAATTGATGTTGGTGGATATTTTTTTCTCATTTCAACTCTAGCAAACCTGAACTATTTCCAACAGCCACAGCATATCAAAGAATCTGACTTTTTGAAGTTTTCAGAAAAGTATGGCAGACACTCATTCTTAACACCAGCACAAGCCCAGCCATCCTTCTCTGCCTTTTACCGGGTGAGTTGAAAAACCATAGCAACCGGTTTGAAAATACACCTTTGCTACAGCTATTTGTAATGAAGCCTCATGAGCGCAGATTGAAAGATTCTTCGTGTATAAATTTTCTACCCTATAGTCCGTATTGTTGCTCTGTTCTTTCCCTTCCTTGCTGCACAAAGAGAGTTTCTGATTAGTTGTGTTGTATTTTAAACTTTGGACAATGCTCGAGACAAAAGTGGCTCTATACAAAGGAGATGTATAAATTTGTCTCTCTGCCCCGATGCCTCACCTTGCATTTGGCCTTAGTTTTCCAGAGTCACTTTGTCTGTAATTTCTCCAAATTATGTTTTCAGGCTGGTGATCCAATCCTAACCTACTTTGATTCGTCATCTGTACTGAGCACTCTTAGACAGCCAGTAAGGATGGGAGCCAGTGGACTTTGTGTTGATGGAAATCCTGCTGGTTAGTAAAGAAGAAAGCATTTCTTAGGGTGGTTTGCGTCTGTTTTCTCATGTCTGTTGTCATCTTTTAACTCAGGTTTCCTGGACAGTAAAAGCACAAGCTGTACTCGGTTTTTTGCCAACTTGAGCAAGAGCTGCATCACTGACCCTGCCCTGGATGCTGCCTCTTATTACCGTGACTTCACAGTGCTAAAGGTGTATGTCATTTTTTTGCTTTTGGTCAACATCTCATTTGCTTGATTTTTCCATTGCCTTCCATTGCAGCTTCAGCTAATTGGTAAACTAAAGGTGATCTGGTATGAAGTGCCCCGATCTCCTGATTATTATGGCCTTCTTACCAGCAATCCTGTTAGAAATGTCCCTGCTCAGTGATAATCCTGCACTGCAAACTACTTTCCAATAAATTTCAGTTATTAACAAGTTCTTAATGCATTTAACAGGTACTTTAATTTAACAGGTATTTTTCTATAGCCACGGAAATGTAGTAGGGAGTATTGCAGTGATGGAATTTAACTCATGTTTTCGGGGCTTGCTTTGCCACTGAAGCAAAAACCTTACTTTTTCTTAAACGGAAGCTGAAGAAATGAGTTGATCCCAGAAGGGGGAGCTGCGGGAGTGGACCACAGATGCTGATATTTCAAAGTATCTGCATACAGCAGGTCATTAGCAGGGCCAGGAATAAAAGTTGTCTTCTCTAGTTCTAGAAGGGCTTTCTCTGAAGCATGTTTGTGAATTCTAGATCACAAATATATTCCAAACGTATGGAACTTGTAATCAACTGAGTCATTGTTATCAACATAGTATCTAGGCTCTGCTTAGTGATAGCCTTATGACTTTGAGCACGTGCAAACCCAGAAAATCTGTTGGTTGTTTGTTTTCCCCAGGTTCCAATTAATGACGCCATTATGCAGTCCATGCAGGTCAGTTACTTTTGCCAATGGAAATAATCTCTGTTTCTGAAATAAAGTGTATCTGGACTCTTATGTATTCATAGTAAGGTCCATGGGTTGGGAACTTGGGAGAATGAGAATGATCTGTGTCTGAAGCAAGATTTTTTGAAAGAAAGTGTGGCATTGTTTTTAGAAAAAACCCTAGGGATATAAGGCAAGATGTGTTTTAAAATGAAGGGCATGGATAGGGTTGGAGTCAGATGGGCAGGTTGTGCTCTTTCAGAAAAAAATGGGAATCTGGCACGTATGTCCCCAGATCACAGCTACAACAGGAAGGTGAAATCTGATTTGGATGGAAAAGCAATGGAAAAGAGCAAGAAAGACACGCTCCTTTTAAGCAATTGCTAACTTTTAGTATGCTTTACCACCTCCAGGTAAAGATCACCCCAGTCACACCCCCTGGAGCTCCCCACATGAAAGACAACACATGTACCAACGTTGTTTCTGAGGTATCTGAATCTTCTTTCTTTAGGGCAGCTCAGCTCTAGTTTAAGGCCATTGCCCCATTACTTGACTCTGTCTCCGATTCACAGAATCACAGAATCGTTTAGGTTGGAAGGGACCTCTGGAGATCATCTAGTCCAACCTCCCTGCTCAAGCAGGGTCACCTAGAGCATATTGCCCAGGATCACATCCAGACGGCTTTTGAATATCTCCAGCGAAGGAGACTCCACCACCTCTCTGATTCCCCTTTGTTTTGGACTTTCAGGTGATCTATGAGATAGAATTCAACAGCACCCATGGGATTCAAAGTGTGTCTGTCCAGTTCAAAGTCACCAACATCACTGGGAACTCAGGATCTTCTCTGCAGCAGCATTTCACTTTGCGCTTCTGGGTCAGTGCCCCCATATTCCTTGAGCCCTTACCAAGCCTGTAATAATAAAGATTAGGGCAGTGTCATGACAGTACCAGCTCCCTGGAAAACAGGGCTGGCAGTGGAAGGAAGAGGGAGCGCTGTTCTGATCTCAGGTAAACCATGTAAGTAGAAAGATTCAGGCTTATTGCAAGCTTGTCTCTTGTGCAATTTGCAATTGGCTATTCTGTTCTGCCCTGTTTTTTTGTGGGGGGGTGGAGTGGGGAGGATGAGATCAGGGTCACCGGCATGGTCTTGTGAAGGACAGGGTTGGAGCTGGCTAGCGCTGTATCCGAGATGTTCAGTGTTTGTGAACAAATTTGCTATAGTAATTCCAGATATTTATTAGCCTTGCCCTTGTAGCGTGAATAGGAATTACTTGGTAAGGGGTGGAAATCTGGGAAATACTATGGTACATTGAAGTTCATACCAACCTTCTCCCATAGGTGCAATGTAACGTGGGGTAAAGGGTGACCTCAGGGACTGCTAACTGGACTGTGGAACCCTGCTGAAGTTATACCCAGAGGTTCTCCTCATAAAACAACGTAGAGGTGGAATCTGCCATTCAGAGTCAGGGTCAAGGCAGGGTTTGTTCTGCAGATCATCGCCCTGACTGTGGAGCTGCCCAGACTGACATGTTCGCTTCCTTCGGGAGAAATGCTGAGCAGTATGAATTTGATGTCTCAAGAATTGTCCTGGTAGTGCCCACGTTTCAGGGCAGTGACATTTAGTTTGCTAGCTCCTGGACTGGAGATGAACTTGCCAAGTAAGGAGGATTTGGAAACAAATAATGGAGGTTTTAGTAGTGCATAAAGTCCAGTTGTTCCAAAAATGAGTTACGTTTATATTGTCTGAGAATGTGAGTTTGTTTCTTAAGGGATGAATGGATCTGACTGGTAATGTTTTCCTCTTTCCTTGTAACATTCTCTCCTGCCTTGGTTCTCCCTTTTGCCTCTTTGTAGACCAGGACTCTTTCTCGCACCTTGCCTCGAAGTGGAAACCCTGGCTACATCACTGGAGCACCGCTGTTGATTGCAAACAGTGGTGCCAGGCAGCATGTATCCTTTCTGCTTTCACGTTTTCCTTGTCACTGGGTTTATTGACTTCTGATACTGTACTGTCTGGACTTTTGAGATTGTACTTCAGTATTACAATTGCAGCGTTTGGCAGGCCTTTCAGTCAGGACTGAATCACAGCCCTCCGCTAGGGTTAAGGAGAAATGTGTGGTGTAGGAGGAATGCAAAGTACAAGCTGGGGTGTCTGATTATGCTTTTGTTGGCTTCTTGACGTGCTTCTTGACATCTGTCAGATGACCATTTTACAGAGCCAGGCTGATGGAAGTTGCTCACAGTTCCTCAGGCACACAGTGCAGTTTGGTAGAAACATAAGGACAGGATGCAAGCTCAGGTAAGAACGCTCTCTGCAGTCACCCTCCCTAGCACGTTTGAAAGGCGTGGACTCACTTGCCACTTTTTCCCATAGCATCCCTCTCACTGCTGTGGAGCCTAGGTCCTTCCTCAAGGTAGCCAGTTGAATTCTACAGATCTTTCACATACTTCTAAAAAGACGTGCGTATCAGAGGAATGGGAGACCTGTAGAACAATTTGGACATAGTGAAGATCTGGGAAACTTTGTTTCAGAGCAAGATTAGAGTTTGTATTTCAGGAGTGAATTATAATGGAACGTTGAAAAGTAATTTTTTTTGTTTTTGATAATTTGGATCATTTTTTTGTTGGTGACGGGGCAGTTATCCCTCCCCCAAGGTGGTAAGATGGTTAAAGAGCTGTTAGTTTTCCTCATCGTTTGTTATCCTGCCACATTCTTCTTCTCCCTTCTCATTTCAGAGAGGCTTGGAACTTTGTCCATTCAGTACTGATACTTCCATAATTATTCTGTTGACTCATTACAAGAGCAGAAAATGCTGCAAAACCTTCATTACTGAGGAAGGATGTTTTCTCTTGAGATTGATCTCCTTTCTCTTTGCCACTTTGTCAAAGCAGGTGCTTTCTCGTTTCCAGCCTATCCCAACTATTGCAAGAAAGTGACTGTAGTCACATCCAGCAGAAGTTATATAAGGCACTCCAGGGGATGAGCAGAGCAGAGGACCTTGCTATAATCGGCAGTGCTCATTCAGCTCGGGCAGAAGAGTGGACCACCATTCTGATTCAGAACTGCAGTGTACAGGTAATATGAATGCAAAGAAAGCAGCTGAGAATATTTTTCCCTTTTTCTATCTCTATTACTTTAGAGAGAGTGGTCAAGGAAAAAGAAACAGCTGCTTCCTCTGGGCATACTGTCTTTGTGTGATGATCCCCACTGACTTTCATTAGTCTTAATACCCATAAACAGTCTTCCTTATTGTGGTTCACATTATTAGGATAGTCACCTTTTACTAAATAAACAAGGAACTGACAAATTTAATATCTCTTCAATCATGTTGCAGCCATTTAAATGGGCAAAAAGAGTTTAATACGGAATTCAGTGTTGTACTACCAAGTCTCTGACAGTCTTCTAGAACTAATGCTGCCTTTCCCCTTGTCATTATTTTGATGCTTATATTATTATGTTACTACTTGAATTTGTTTAACCGTTGACTTGCCTGAATGAATCATCCTTTGTGATTTTCTGGGTTTTATGGTTATTTATATATTGCCCAACTAAAGTTAAGAGCTTGCAATTCAAGTGCTTGTGTGGGAGGAGATTTCTGTTTTGATCTATCGGGAGAAGGACTGACAAAACACAAAATCTAAGAGGTAGATCTAAGACAAATTCTGTTCAGAAATAAGATGTCAATAAGGCAGACATAGCTCTAAAAATAAACAAAGAACTGACCAGAAGTTATGGGGCTGGTACTGAAGTGACTGGTTGAGGTTCTGTGATCCGTGCTACGCGAAACATTACATTTTATGACCTTAGTGGTCTTTTGTCACCTTTAAACCATTACATTAAAATGTCTGGGGTCCATTTTATTTTCAGGCTGTGAATTGTACTGCTTGTTGCATGGTTCCTGTGACCCTGGAGATCCAGATATTGTGGAGTAAGGAGGGCCTCCTGTCCAACCCACAAGCTCAAATGCTGGGTGCACGGTACTTTTATCAGTGTCAGCCGCTAAAGGTATGGAATTACAAACCCGTCTCTCATGCACAGAGGTCGTTAAATGGGATTCACAAGTTATTTAAGAAGCAAAGGATCAAATGGTCTTGATGTTACTGAGCTGAGGCTTACTGAATTTTACCAGTGGTTTGGCTGCAATGGCAAGGGTTTGTATTTAACGGCTCCATAGAGGAAGGTAGTTTTATGGTCTTACTAGTACTGTCCTCAGTGAGCTGGACAACTGGAAAAGGTACCTTCATTCCAGCCCCAGAACGCCTCCTGCCACTTAAGGACTCAAACTTGAAGCACCTAATTATGCTCCATAAGGGTCGTAGTTAAAAAAGTTCAATAACTGCATGTTTATCTTGTTGTCTCTTAGAGCCTTGATACAGCATTCGATTTGACTTGTATTTCACAGGCTCCATAGCCTGCTGATAATCTGTGCAAGAAGATATTTCTGTTCCTTTAGTGGTTCTGAAATCACCAATGGGTAGCTGGGGAAGAGCTTAATGCTGAAAGGCAGTAGAGCCCTAGAACTAGGGGGAAAGATTGTGAGCCAGAAAGCAGGTTTCTAAGAGCAGATTACAGGATGTCAGCAGGAAGGTGGTGCTAAGATGACTGTGAAGAAGGAGAATGAATGCTGTTCTTCAAGTGTGTGTCAGTGGATCCGCAGTTTTTGGTGCGAGGATGGATTTCTGAGATGGTAAATCTGTTGGGCTGCACAAATATTTCAAGCTTACTTCTGTGCAAGGGCTTTAACAGGGAGCTGCTGACACCTTTCCATGGTGCTCTCATGACAGTGAGATATGACATGTCTGATCTGCTGCTACTCTTTGAACTTCAGACTCAGTCCGAAAAAGATTTTATATTCCTTGGTTGGATGTCTCATGGTACCTCTTCTTCCTCCCTTATTGCAACATGTGTGAAAAGAATATAGTAGGCGAACGTTCCCCTTGTAAACCATGTTGCCCAGAAGCAAACTTACCCCCGGGATAGCTTCTAAATATGAGCTGTTATATGGCTCCATCGACATAGCTTCTCTCTGAGGGGAGATCTGCATTCCTAATAAGAGCACAGAGTGCCTATCCCTCGGTAAGGATTAGCCAGTCAAGAACTATGAGACCCAAATTTCATCTGCTTGAGCAACTGATGCTAATTACTTTAGGGCTGGAAAGTATGTTGCAAAGCAAATGATAAGAAAGCAAGTTTATGGCAGCAAGAAAAAGAAAACACCATTAAAATCAGTACTGACTTCATTAGTGGCAATCCACAAATTGTCAGTAAAGACATTTTGGCTGGCACTAACGGTCTTAAAAATTGCCTTTATATCAATCTTGGGAACAGGATTTTTGGCACTGTAAGCCAACAGTGGTGCCAGTGTCAAATGCTGATGTGTGAAAGTGAGAGGAGGCCGAAGCAGTGGCCAGATGCACGTTCAAACAGACACGAGGCAGGAAAAGAAAATTCACTCCTATAGGTGCTGTCTGAACTGCAGACACCAAAGTCAGGGAGCTGGAACATAAATCTGTCATAAGCATCTCTAGCAATGGATGAGAACCTGCTTCTAGCTGTGACTGATTTCAGAGCCATCTAGGATCTCCTGATACACATGACAGGGACCTTGGCTACAAAAGTGCAAGAAAACTCACACAAAACCTTTGGTAGCGAAGGCAGATTAAGTTCTGGCCTATTGTTTCTAACGTTGTGGGGCAGTTTGCTTTCCCCTTGCTTATGCTGATGCAACCATTTGTGCAGTTACTCTGTGACCCGTATCTCAAAACTGATCCATGTTAAAAATTGCTTCCCAAGAAAAAAGAAGAGAAAAGGTTTACAAGATGGGCTTATTTTCTTCATCTAGATACTGAAGAACGACTTCCTCAGAAGTACAGGGGAAAAGGCTTCTATGATCCCTAACCTAGGGCCATAATCGAATACTTACATAACCTCGGTTTCAGGATACTTTTATGAAGAAAGGTACCAGTGAGTACTAGACTCAGCAGGTGCATTTGCAGCCATTTGTAAACAAACCAGTGAGGTCACCAATGCTTGCTTCTATATTGTTTTACTTTTAAATGAGGTCACTTCCTAATTTTTGCCTACAGATTCTGTATCACAGAACTCTCCAGTCTTTAGAGAGGAAAAACTTGCCAGTACCACGCCGTATCACTGGAGAGTTGCCTTAGTGACTAACTAGAATACACAGAACCCAGGAAGGAGATCCTGGTTTTTGGTTTGTTTGTTTTTACACCTATTCACAACATCTGATCACAGTTGTATTTGGACTTTGTGAAAATACAAGACAGTCCTAAATTACGTAGAGCTACACAGGAAGACGCTGGAAGGTGCTTGCGGCTGCCTTCTCCCAGCTGTGGAAGAAGGGATTGCTGAGTTTGAAGGTCAAGAGACAAAGCTAGAATCGTTTTGAGGCTTCTTGCTGACAAAGGCAACTCTGTCTACTATGTGTTTACTCATTGATTAGAGAACTTATATCCATCAGGAACCTCAGTGTTTTTCTCGTGAGACTTGTGAATTCTGTCTGTGAGCTTTTCCAAATGCTTCCTGCACCACTTTGCCCCAAGGCAGTCAATCTGACAGAATCTGACAGAATCTGACGTTGGAAGGGACCTCTGGAGATCATCTAGTCCAACCTCAAGCAGGGTCCTCTAGAGCACGTTGCCCAGGATTGTGTCCAGACAGCTTCTGAATATTTCCAAGGATGGAGACTCCACAGCCTCTCTGGGAAACCTGTTCCAGCACTCAGATTGCTGTCATGTTCTCAGGAAAGTGAATGAGGTCATGATGTAGATGGGTTTAAGGCAGTGGAGGTGCAAAAGGAGGCATCCTGCAAGTAGACTCCCTCTCATGAGGTTATCAGTGCAAAGCAGAGAAGGAGTGGGAGTGAGCTGCTCTTTCAGCAGTAGCATGATTTTAGATCAGCCCAAGCTAGCCATGAAACTCCACAGAATTCAAGGAGCGCACGCGTTATCTGTGCCTTACAGTCGTCTGTAGACTACTGTAGAATTCCAGTCCCCTGCTCCGTCTTTAGCGACTGATCTACCGATCTTTGTCTCCTTTCTGAAATAATATTCTGAACTGTGAAAGAGAAATTTATAGATGCATTGGATCCCGGCTTTATTGATCAAACCATTCTGGCAGCCCTGTTTCTGGCAGCAATTGCATGTTCAAAGGGCCAAGTGATCTCGTCTCAAATGTTATAAAAAATAATGCTTGCATTGCTTCTGTTTGTGTAATCAACTAGCTGATATGCCATTCCCCTGACTAGAAGGCTTACTCTAGCAGAGCTTGAATGACTATTTCCATTTTGGAGGTGTGGAAGACATAATGCCGAGTAACCACTGATCTTTCCTGAGCCCTGTGCCCTGGACTTACCTGCTGAGTATCAATTTTGGGAAGGAGGAGCTACTGCAGTAAAAGTTGTAGCTGGAAAGGTTAACTCCCACTATCCTAAGGACATCTTGCCTGCCAGTCATCCACAGTGGGTCTCCACTGGCAAATATATGAAGGGGAGAGATGTTTACCTATCTTATAACAAATGCATTCCTCAAGGTGTTCTCACCATTTGCATTTCATCTGGCAGTATGGAGTCCACAGCTCCCATGCTCACTACAGGGTCAAAACAGTCCTTAATCTTTTGTGTTGCCTTTTGGTAAAAGCTCTCACAGGTTTCCATCTTAAAAATGGGGAAGGGCACTACCATGAAGGTAGTGGGCTTCCTTTTTCCCCGCTCAGATGTTTCTCTGTACCATCCATGATTGATGGAAACAATATGCAGAAGAGGATACAAGCAACTGCTGATGGAGCACACCAGCTATTTTGAGTGGCCGTTAGAGAACTAAGCTAGAAGACGTGTCTTATGTCAGGTATGCTGAACTCTCTGTGCTTTCCTTTTTGTTACAGTTCCTAAGCACGAGCATGGTGCCTTTGACAACTGTTGTTACCTTCACGGACATGACAGAATGGCCAGAACCTCCACGTGGCCAGCCCAAGACATACTGGAAACTGCCATTTGACTTCTTTTTCCCATTCAAGGTGGCACTGACTGAGGAAAGAAGTTACAGAGGTGATCTGGCTGGCTGTCTTTTGCTGATTCTAATACTGTCTAGTCTCTGCTTCTGAAGGGATTCAGATAGATGGGGCCTGTACTTAAAATTCTGTAAGTGTAGTAATACGTTCAGGATATGATCCAGATCATGGACTTTTCTCCTCAGGTTCTTTTACTCTGCCTATGGTATCTATGTGCCTTCTGTTCTTGGAGTAAGCCACATGACTAGCTTGTCACGTGGCCTCTCACACCCCTAATTCTCCTTGTGTACAATCTGCAAACCTCATTGCAGTGAAACTCATCTCTGCCAGGAGGTGTTTTATGTATGAGGAACAGAGGAAGCGTAAATGATTATTCCATGTTCCCAGAAACTAAGAGGGCTCTCTAACCCAAGGAGCACGGAGAGAGGAGTGAAGTTCAATCCTAGGATTTGGAGCTGTGTTTATGCAGCTTGCCATTAGAGAAGTACCTCACTAAGTGAACATTTAAAATATGGAATAATTTGTCTAGTGAAGTCTCCCAGGGGCCTGAATTGTTGTTTTGTGAGTAGACGTGTCTGGCAATCACCTCTGAGCTGTCCTTGTTACATGGCAACCATGCGTTTGTGTCAGTTTTTGACTCTTACTTTTGTATGTCTTTTCACATACAGATATGCAGTTGAAGTTGCCTGCTTTTAATCACTGTATTAGCAATAGTGTTATGTGAAGCTAAGTAATTTTCAAGTGTCCTACCTGCTGAAATAAACTGAATTTTACAGCTGTTTGTCAAGGCAATTTCCTTTCTCATCTTTCCTTGTAGAAGCAGGCCTGAATATAGTATTCCCTAGTCAAACAGGGTTAGGATACTGCAAGCCAGGAAACACTGTGCCACGGCTCTAGGTTGGAACTGAACTGATAGCCGCCGAAATTCTACATGGTACCTCAGAGAGCATCGTGAACAGTCTTAAAGAGCAAAAGCAGTTATTTTAGGAGTCTGTAGGTACAGCAAGAGGCTAACGTTTCCTGCAATACTTTACTTGCCTGTGGCTCAGTATCTGGGACCACGATGTAATTTTACTGGTTTTAAAGTTGAAGGGGATCACTCTGACTATCTAGTCTGACTGCTGAATCCCATAGGCTAGGAAAACTTGCTCAATCATTCCTGCAAGCAATGGTCAAACTACGTCTCTTTTTTAGAAAAGGATTGATTATTGATCTTAGATTTCTTCAAATAGGGAAAAATCTGCCCATATAATGTCACGTGTTCCAGCAGAATTAGTAGCAGGCGAGAAAACCAGAGAAATCTGGCCTACCTGTGAGGAAAAGTTTTGGTTCCTTTTGTAATTACGCTGTGCTTAGCATGACTTTGTTGCCTTTCATCATTACAAACGTAAACAGCACTGTACAAAAAGAAACTGAAAAATTTGTAATTAGTCGGGATATCAAAGGAAATAACCTGGATAAAACAAATACATGGACAATATACAGTATGCAAATCAGGGAGTAACTTCATATATGTAATTCTGAAAAATTAATTCTGATTCTTTGCATGGCTTGGCTTGGACAGACTTCTGTGCAAGCGTGTCTGTTGCTTCTGGGGCAGCACATCAAAGTCAGTTTGGATACATCTGCATCCTTGGGTGTTAGATATGACTGGTGGTACCAGTAGAGCAACAAGTTTTTATTTTAGATATAAGTGGATTCTCGTTCTACCTGTAGTGTGCCTTTCCAGAGATTTTAGCAGAACGCACATAGAATATGTCACGTGTCCACTCATGCCGCTAATTTGTGGAATCTGGGAAATAACGTAGAGGTGCCAGTAACTACATTGATCCAGGGGCTGTTTGCACAAACTTGCCAGACCTCATGCTGCCTAGTGCGGCAGGATGCGGCTTGAATGAGAAGGAACTAGCATCTCTGTTTTCTGGATTATTGTGATAGTTCAATCAGGGAATTACAAAAATGCGTTCATTCTAAGAATTGTGAATACATGGAAGTGCTATAAGAATACATCATCTTACCCTTGTAGTTTTCTTTCTCTCATATTCCTCCCCTCCAACATGCCATATTCTTGTGCATGTATTTGCCTCTTCCAGCATTTCCTTGCCATAGGAAATGGAACAGGAAAGAACCTTGCCTGTAACCTGGTTTATCCTGTCCTAAGGCACGTTCAGCTGCAGCCGTGCCATACCACATGGATGTGGGTGTAGAGTCCACAATTCCCTATGGCAATTTATGTCAGTATCTACTTTGTCATCTTGTTTATGTTCTTCCCTAACGTCTAAACCTCAGTGGCCTTTGTTGCAATGTAAGATGGTTATTTCCTACCCTATATCCATTGGATGTAAAGAATGTTTTATTCCTTTACTGTTGGAAGAAATGTTTTAGATACATTAAAAACTGCTGTCTCTCACTTCAGTGTTTTTATATATATATATATATATATAAATATATATATAAATTTGTATTTTTATTAATCTTTATGTTCAGTTTTATATTAGTATATATGGGAGCTAAAAAAATCCATTCCTTTTATCTTTCCTCAGTCATTATGTTTTCTAGACCTTCTACCATCCCTGTTCCTGTAGAAGCTTAAAGTGCAGTTGCTAGACTGGACCTGTTATTTCAGTAGAGATCTTGCCTGTGCCAAGTATAGCAAAAGCACTATTCCTGCCTTACATAGGACAGTCCTAGTCTTACATCCCAGTACTGAATTTGTTTTTCTGCAGCAGTATGATAACGTGTCAAGGGACTGCAGCGTCTCTCATGTGAGGAAAGGCTGAGAGAGCAGGGACTCTTCAGTCTAGAGAAGAGAAGACTGAGGGGAGAGCTTATGCATATAAGTATCTGAAGGGGGGGTGTCAAGAGGATGGGGCCAGACTCTTGTCAGTGGTGCCCAGTGACAGGACAAGAGGCAACGGGCACACACTGAAGCACAGGAAGCTCTATCTGAACATAAGGAAAAACTTCTTTACTGTGAGGGTGCCCGAACGCTGGAACAGGTTTCCCAGAGAGGTTGTGGAGTCTCCATCCTTGGAGATACTCAAGAGTCATCTGGACGCAATTCTGGACAACCTGCTCCAGGTGACCTTGCTTGAGCAGGAGGCTTGGATGAGATGATCTCCAGAGGTCCTTTCCAGCCTCAAGCATTCTGTGGTGTTCAGTTTATAATCCACTTGACTGTTAGCTACCTGTTCTCTCTCCCTATTTGTATAGCTCCCTATTCCTACCCAAGAGCAATGCTTTGCATCTGTATGTATTGCTTCCTATTCTTATGAAGACATTTCTTCAGTTTGTTAAGATCACTTTAAGTTCTAAATACATCTTAGCCTATTTGGGTGCTACTTCCAGTCTGGAGTCACCTGCTTTCATTCACTATTCAATTACCTACTCATCAGTGAAAACGTGCAACATTTTCAAACAAATTGCTAGAGAACCACTGACAGCTGTTATTTCAGAACCGTTTTCTGTACACCTTTTTTCTGCTGCTGGTTTTTCCACCATCCTTGTACTTTCACAGCTAACATAACCTGTCAGTGAAAATCACTGAACCCCACGTTCTTCTCACCACTCTGAACCCATACGGTGTCACTGTGCACCACAGGGATGTAAGACTGTAACACTGCCATAGGCAGTTCATGGTGGGAGATTATGCATGAGGAATGCCTTGATCTTGAACTGTGGTTCACATTCAAAAACTGTGATCGTCTTTCTAATTGCTATTTATCTTCTCTCCACTTAATCACTGCTATTTTCCTGATCAGTGCCAGGACTCTGCTATAATAACCTTCTGCCAAAAGAGTAATAACATCTCTTCTCAGTTGTAGACCCTTAGAAGCACCTGAAATATATTTCACAAACCAGGGCCTTTTGTGTGCTCATTTCCCCAAGCGTAAAATAAGTATGTTTATCTCAGAGTTCACAGAATCAACATGTCAAAAGAGCGTTCTGACAAGTTTCTGTTACAAAGATTTGCCTGTACTGTGCGTGGCACAGCGTGTGGTGCTTCACAGACCAGTGCCTGTCACTTGCAGTGCAAGTGCTGTGACTACAGAAACTCTCACTCCTTTCTCTTGCCCTTGCATGTTTCAGTAGCTCCAACACATACGTATTTGGCACATCCTATTTGCTAAAATACTTTTTCCAATACCCTTTTCACTATTTTTTCCGCAAAGGGGCAAAAGTGCTCAATGAAAACAGATAAAGCTGTGGTAGAGGTGAGATAACGCTATGACCCCTGGGTCCTAAGAGCCTGTGCATTTCATAATCTGATGCAGTGTCGGGGGGGCATAACTGCCCTGTTGACACTGCCCTGTGAATCCCAAAGTTGAGCAACTTGCATCACCCACCGTCTCCCTAAGGCACACCAAATTTCAAGCCCGTCACATACATGGCAGCAAGAGATGGTGTATCACTGTAAGTTGCTGATCAGTCGCCCCAGGCAGGCCAAAACAAAGCCTTCAGTTACTTGTCACTTGCAGATGGGGAACACTGCGTTCAGGGCAGAGGCAAAAAATGCTTTAAGAACAGAGTCAGCCATCATGCCGATAGCCCTCGGCACACACAGACATCCGTCTGTGCTGAGCACAGTCAGAAAATCGCAGCAAGTTCTCCAAATCGCTCAGGGCAGGGTAGGTAAGTCTTCCCACCTATCTGGTGAGGGCTATCAAGCAAGAGGTCCTAGCAAGAGGCAGGGTGTCAGGGGAGCGCGGCCTCAACCACAACAACCTTCAGCACAGCATATGTCATGTCACGCACCAGGCAAGGGCCGTATCATGCCCTGCCCCCGTCACTGCCACAGCTGCATCACAGCTGCACCTGTCTCCATCTACTGTTATGAACCTCTTCACTTCCAATAAAGGTTTTGCAGCGTAACATTCTCACTGCAAGTGTCTCAGCAGCTGTTATGGCCCTGCCACCCTGACTTCAGAATAACTCCTAATCGTGGCGCACGAGGCACAGCACCAAGGTACGTGTAATGGGACAAACCTACATGCAGAGGGTCACTGGAGAATGAGTCTCAAAGTCCAGATCGGGGTGGGAGATTTACAGCTTCACAGTTGTTTGCAATATGATACGAAATGAGTCGGTCAACAAGTCAGGATGATATGATGGTATGGCCTTAGCTCTTCTGCCCAGTGTCACGTAAGGCTGCAAGGTCGTAACTCACCTTCAAACCTACCTTCATGTCTAACAAAATGAACCAGCAGGAAAAGCAAAATACAGTTGACCCTCTATTTCTGCTGTAGCACATTCACTCTAGGATCAGCCGAATCTTTTTTCTTGTCTCTTGGCCATGGGAAGAAAAAATGGAGGGTGAGATCGGGACAGATGCTAAAGGGGCTTGTTTGGATCACAAGAATAATTTGAGGCCCAGCCCTCGGAAAGGCAGTAAAAGAGATTTTGCTGTCCTCACTGGGAAAATGCGCAGTTTGTGAAATCTCATGGGGTTGGAACAATTGCGATCGACATGCTCTATTCAGCCAAACTTTCACCATCTCTGGTAAAGTCATTACAAAAAATAGGTAACTGTAGAAAATATTAGAACAGCAGGACTGCAAGGCAAGGTGTAGCTAACATCTGATTCAGTCGTCCTGGCTAGGTTTGTGTAGTCATCACCAGTGGACGGATCTGCAGGATCACCCGTTCCAAATCCCTGTTAGTGTTACACTGATGTCAGTCTGCCTGGTGGCAGTGACTGGCTGTCAGTGGTACAGCAGCTGAAGCAACTGGGGATGCCGTGGGAGGGGTGAACACGGGAATTATGCCTGCCTGTTCCCAACTAAGTGGTCACACTAGCTTTGATAGCAGCAGTAAACACGGCATGCTGCCTTTGGTGGTCTGCACAAACCCATCAAGGATCCTGCAGACTCTCTGGGGCAGCTACATAAGCTAAAGGCTGCACGGTCAGATCTAGCTGCTGCGATAAACCGAACTGGCTGAGATAAAACTAGCATAAGCGTGCCTTCCCTCGCTGCCCGCTTGTCTCCTGATCAGAGTGCACATTCCTGTAGCGCTTAGCAAGTACGCCCGGCGTCTGAATTAACCATGCCGACAACTCACCTTGTGTAGAAGAGGCTTACTTTTGTATATCTGGTTATATACAGAATATATAGATTTTCTAAATGTAGAATTTTAGACATCTCGTTAAGCAAATTGTAGTGACTGGATTCAAACGGCCCAGTTAAAATTCTCCCCAGTTCTCACAAGTTCTGTACAGACTTCCAAAGCCTTTTTAGCCTACCTACCACAACAGGAATCCCACAGGTCTCTCTGCCACCTGTCGATGCTCCCTCTAAGCATACGCAGAGGTTAAGGCAATATAGGCAAAATTTGTCACTTCAGTGAAGCTTCTCTTATCATCTCCTGGGACAGTTTCAGAAGCAAGTTTGGAAAACTATCCTTAGTAAGCTATCGTAACGTAACGGTCCACAATATCAGCAAGTGCAAAGTACTGTAACTGGGAAATCAAAATCAAATGTACAAATATAAACCTTGGGGCGTAACTGGCTACAGCAGTGCTGCAAGACAGGATGTGGGAGCTGCATGATATTAGACACTGAGTAGCAGGCAGCAATGCGATGATGCCATAAACAAGGCAAAACTCACTCTTAGATGCAGCAACTAGGAGAATTAGGAGAATATATGCCAGATATACAGAAGGGGTATTTTGTCTGGCTTGTGTGTTGGTGAAGCCCCAAATGCTGCAGAAAGTGATCTGCTGGAGTGCTAGAAAGGCATATTAGGATGGTCCTTCGGCATCGACTGGGGCAGCGTACGTAATCCACGGCAAAGGGCCGAGACAGCGGGGTGCTATTGCTCCGCTGGCAGCATCCTGTCGGCACCCATCTGTCTCGTGCATCCTGCTCTGAGGCAGCAAGTCTATTTCTGCACTGTCAAAGTGAAAGATGCAATTTAGGACTACAGAACAGGAGCAGAGCTACAGAAAGGTAATGAAGGGCATTGTCAGCAGCTGTGTGCGTTAGGCTGCGCTCCCAGTTCTTAGCTAAGCTGCCTCTGTGCGGTTGTCAGGCTGCCGTCGTGCTGGCAACGAATACCAGCCAGTGTCTTTATTCTTGCTGTCTGAAAGAGCCCTTGGAGTGCTGCCTCTTGCTTTCAGCACAGAGCTGTATTTTTGTTTCTGGTGAAGAGACATCCTGAGGCTGTAACGTAACATTCTGGGATCGCTCTGCCCTTCTGCTCGGCAAGAAAACACATGGAAAGCCAAGGCCAATCTAAACGAGGCACCCTGAAGCTTTCCAGAAGCGGCTGTAGCTGCAGGGACAAAGCACAAGGGCCGCTGTTATGTTTGTGCGCGCTACTGTAACCGCCGCTGAACTCCGCAGGTTTACAGGGAAAGGAGCGGTCTGGCGCAGGCTTGCTGGGCTGCCTGCACTTGCCTGCTTCATCCGGCGCCACTTCTTCAGCAAGCCGCTCTGTTTTCGCATAGCGTAAGCGCTGGAAGAAGGGCTCACGAGCAGCCGCGGTGCTGCTGCAGCGCGCCACGCCGAGGCTCCGGCGGGGCGGCACACACGCCGCCACTAGCGCCTCTCGCCAGAGGGCCCTCACACCTGCAAACTGCACTGAGAACTCACTTCCCTGGGCGTTCCCTTTGCCCGCGCTGCTGACACCAGTGCTGGGCAGTCACGGGAGGCCCCACCGCACCCGAGCCTCCGCCATCTGCCGCCCGCGGCGTCCCCGGGAGCGGCGGGCGGGCGGGCGGCGCCGCGGGGGCAGAAAAACGGCACGGGCGAAACTCACGCGTCGGCGGCGGAGGGGGGAGGGGCCGCGCTGAGGGGGCGGCGGGGGGGGGAGGGGAAGGGGCGCTGACGGGGCGGCGGGGGGGGCGGGGATGGGCCGCCCTGAGGGGGAGGCGGCGGCGGGGGGGGGGCGCTGAGGAGGCTGCGGCGGGGGCGGAGGGGGCGCCGCTGGGGCCGCGGGAGCGGCGCGCGCTGAGCGGAAGTGCTGCCGCAACCGCTGCATGGACACAGCTGCCCCAGGGCAGCGCAGCAGCTTTCGTCCAGCCCCGGCACAGCGTGAACGGCTGCTCAGCCGCGCTTACACTCAGAAGCGGACAACAGCCCCGCTGGCGGCGAGGGCGGGGCGCAGCCGGCGTTCGGCGGCGCTTCGCTGTTGCCATCGCCGGGACGCCGCTGCCGGGCGGGACCGCGGGCCGCGCGCAGGTCCCGCCTCGCGGGGCTGCCGCGGCCAATGGGGTGCAGGAGCGCGGGCCGCGCCGGAAGCGACGCAGGCGGCGGCGGCGGCGGCGGGGGCGGCGGCGCGTGGGCCGGTGAGTGGTGCCGGCTGCTGGGGCCGCCCGGGGCCCGCTCCCTTGCCGCCGTGGCCAGGCTGCTGTCCGGCCGCGGGGCGGGGCGGGGCCCGTGGGGCGGCGGCGGCGGGGCCCGGCCGGGCCGAGAAGCCGGAGCCGGAGCTGCTGCCGGTCGCGGCGCTGGGGAGGTGGCAGAGGGGGACGCGCTAGCGCGTCCGCCGGCAGCGGGGCGCGGGCCTCCTGCCAGAGGTGCGGCTGAGGCCGGGCTGTGCTCTCCCCAGGGCTCCGCAGTAAGTCAGAGCGGTCGCGGCCTGGTTTCCCTTTCTGCGACTTACGGATGAGGAGCAGCTGCCAAGCTGCAGGGAACGATGAGCCCCTGACAATCGTTGAGTCAGCCTGTATCCCCGTGGAGGTGCTCCATATGCGTCGTCTGACCGCTGCCTGCCTCTGCACGCTCCCTGTGCTTCTGAGCTCCAGCTTTCCTGAGTCTAGTTATCTCGAAGGCTACAAAGCGTTGTTACTGTGAGTAGTCGCTGCCAGAGTGAAATTGGTCTTCGGACCCCTGCAAGCATCAGGCTAATTGATAAGAGCTTCACTGGCCTCGTTCTTCTGGGGCTGTGGGAAAGCGGAGCATGACACCCTCTTGACGTTTTTTCCCCCCTCTTCCTCATCTCTTGCATCTACTTACAAGGATTCTCCATGCCTGAAAAAAAGGTGTAAACCCTCCTGAGATTTGTACGACACGTAATAATTATTATCTAGCTTTTGGCTTAACACTTGGTGATAAGCCTCTGCTGGTTGCACAGTGTTTCTTCACGGGAGCCGTAAGAGGATCAGATTAGAGTTTTTGTAAGAAGAAACCTGATAGTTCTCTGCGAGAAGTAATAAAACTGTAGATAAAGGTGTCTTGATGGGCATAACTTAACATAGATTTCTAAAAGCCTTTGACAAGTGTCTCTGCAAAGCAACTTCATTGAAATACTATAAAGTTAAGAACAGTTTTATTTTTGTAAGTAAGTGAAACATTGTTGAAATACGTCCATAAAAGCTTATCTTAGTGCTGACTCTGTACCCTAAAAAATGTTTGGTTGGAAGTATCAGTCTTCTGTCTCTTCTCGGACAGCGCTTTACTCATTGATTTACTTGTGTGCTGTCACGGGTGTAACTACTTTCCTCCTGTAAGTTATTCTTTGCCCAGGTTCTTGTAAGAAATGCATTCAGAAGCAGAATGAGCATCTCTCGGGCTTAACTTTATTCATTTTTCAGCTGCTCTTACTGTTTGTTGCATTATTAGGACCACGAAAGCAATGATATTTTCCTGTTTTTCTGCAGCATCCAGGCAAGAAAATATTTGTGAGTCACTGTGGGTGATGTGTACTCCAAAGAGTCAGCTCACGTACTAGTGAAAATCAAAAAGCATATAGAACAGTAGGAATTACCAGGTAAGGAAAAAAGTGCAAAATAAAAATACGTTTCATGCCACTGTATAAATTCAAATTTCATCAACCTTTTAGTACAGTGTGTGTAGTTCTGGCTTCTTTCCCCAGACTAATTTGCTGTATGCTTCTTAAGATATTGGGGAGGTGTAAGAAGAGGAATAGACCTGATCAGCGATGTGGACTAGTGTTCATATAAGGAGATACTGAGGGCATGAGCATCCTAAACTGCTTTATTAGTGGCAATATAGTCTTAGGAGTTGCTGTGCTTCTATTCTCGTTGGCACTAGTTCTCGTGAGATTATACAGTCAGGTGGGTCACCTGATCTTTTACCAGCATATTACAGTGATACAGCTGAGCATTAGCAGTAGGAGGGAAATGGGAACTGCAACTTTGATCAGGAGGGGAGGCAAAACTGGCATTTCTGGTGCCGGAACTGTCTATGGGCAACTGGAATATCACAGCCTGCTTTATCTTGGGAAAGAGACGTGGGAGGCAGGAACGAGAGAGGGCATATTACAAGTCTGTAAAATCAGGAGTGGCGTGGAGACGGCGAATAGCCCCACGCAGGGGGCAAATAGCCCCAGCCCGCATAGGGCTGGAGAACTAGAAGAGTATTCAGGGAACTATAAGTGTTTCTTTGTGCTGCCTGTGTACTTTATCCAGGCATCTGCCAGCAACTGCTGTCCTTACTGAGTTCTTCTCCCGCTCCCCCCTCCTTAGGAGTGGGTGCCACCTTATCTTTCATATAAACTAAATGCCTTCTTGTTTCTCCCCAACCACAAGAGAAGAGAGGGACACATCATTGTGAAGGATGGAGAATTAAAAAACAAAAGAGGTAGGTAAAGGCAAATAGCGCAAAAATAAGGTACTAGAGGCAATGCAAAGCTGAGTACTCACTGCTCCCTGAGGCTGAGGTGTTGATAAATGCTGTTTTGAGTCATACTCTACCTGGAGAAATGACAGGACAAGGGACTAGAAGTGGATTCTACAGTCAGTGAATTTTCCCCAGCCTTCCTGCACAGAAAATTGTGGCTGACTGGCTTAATAACGGCCAGAAGGTCAGAATGGTTGACGAGATTCCACAGCGGGACCTTCGGATGCGCAGGGTATGAATCAAAAGGTCAATGGGGAGACAGAAAGTGCAACCAGTGCTTCTGTAAGAGGTTCTGGAAGGGAGCGGACACCTAGGGTGTTAAGTGTTGATGTCTGCCTGCCTGTCTTCCAAAATAATAAACTAGAATGTTGACTTCAGTTCATATTTTCCAGAACATCTTTTCTCTCTATCCTTGTATGTCTGCGACCAAAGAGTCTCCTGAATACAAACCTGTATCCAAGAACTTGATTTTCACCTTGTCATTTGTTACTGCACCAGCCATAATTGTTATAAAACTTCACTCTCCACTGATTTTTCGAAAACTGCATGGCCTTTGGCACCTGTAGAACCTTTACTTGATGGCTATGGAGAAACTGATGTTTTAAACTGGGATGCTAGTTTTATCATTTTTATGCTTAACAGCTGGTAGAACCTGATGTTTTGCTGCTGGGCAGTGAAAAAAGATGATAGAAGAGATTAGCCAGATGTGATGCAGGCAGGAGTAGAGAGAGAGTGGTGATGCTAAGAGGAAGGAAGATATGAAGAAACCGTATTGCATTTGAGGACTAGCACTTGATTAAACTAACCAGTGTCCTTACATTCCTCACTCAGTAATCTCGATTACAGCCCCCTCTTTCTGTGTGTGTGTTTTGTTTGTTTGTTTGTTTTTAATTGGACAGTAAAAAAGCTGAGTCTTGGCACAGTGCCTAGGACTGGATTGTGTCTAGGATTGGAGGTGAACTGTAGCAAGTCTGCCTGCCAACTCAGCTTGTTAATACAGCATGGTGGTTCCTGTGCTTTTTCTTGGAAATGGAATTCTGTTTAAGACCTCTCAGGGTATTCACTGCCCTGAACTGTCTGAAAACAAGCTTTCCCGTTGCTTTTCCCCGTTACACTTGCTGTGCACTGAGGTAATGAACTGCTGCCCAGGTAGGAAATCTAGGATTTCTTGCAGCTAACAAGCTTCCGTAAGACCTGCTGGTGTCATGGGGAAAATGAAAGCATTTTGATTGTAGCTCCTCTTCAGTTTCTCTTACTGATTCTTCTACTTCCGCATCTGAAGAAAGCAGCCTCTGAGTAACAGCATGGGTTGAGGGGAACCTGTTAGTCTTTGTTTGGAAGCACAGTTCAAAAAGGACTTGCCTGTATTAAAAATTAGCCAGGTAAGTCTAAAATAGGGCCATTTCCCTTTTTTGCTACTTGTTTAAAAATCAAAACAAAGGCTTAGCTTAATATGGAAAACCAGTTGTCGTGCTTATTTGCCTCTCTAGTCATTGTTTTGCCTCTCTTCTTGCATGTGGACGACCTCAAGTTCTGGAGTTAGCGTTGTCTTTATTCTGCATTTATACACAGCAAGGTTCTTTATCTTTGCTGATAATTGGATTGGGGGGGGACAAGAGGGGACAGCAGGGCTCATATGCGCTATGCTAATAAAACCAAATAGTGCACCTGATCATGTGGCAATCTGCAGGGAGTCTTTTTAACAAAGAGGTATCCCTGCATTTATTTGGGGCTTTTTGGGGGTTGCTTTGTTTTCCCTCAGGAGGAGAGAGTGCAATCCAGTGTAGCAACTCCTAATGTCCAATCATTGTGGCTTAGGTCCTCCAGAAATTCTTGTCTCTGAGTTTTGGTGTTTTTTTAATAAGTTTTTCCCACCCTACTGTTATCGCTCGAATACTGTTCACTCTTCATGAAATTTTTTCCAGTCATGAGACTTTCTGAGATTATTATGTTTTCTGATCCCAGCAGGTAAATCTTTAAAGTTTTTTTTTTTTTTTGAAAGAGGACCGATTATTGATTTCTGCCAACATGAAAATTAGTGCAGTTGGAATTTGTTTGAATTACAGTAAGCAAATAGGAATGTAACAGCATGGTGTAGACAGGAGACTGTAATTCTTCAGCTGAACTGAGGAACTGCTGTGAATTTTGTAGCATCTTTGAAGATGAGAAATTGCAGCATTTGCGGCTTCTACTGATTGAAGCAATAAGGGTGCTTTCTCTCTTAATTTAGAAATGAATGGAAATGGGATATGGGAGATGTGAAGAGCAAAGCCAGTACTCCTTGTGCCCTTGTGCAGGGGGGTCTGGGATACAGCGGAAAAGAGAAGAGGTAAAGAGCCTAAGGAGGTAAAGCCTGTCTCAACAGTTTGGCTATGTAAGTGCCTTTCATCTCCTACATCCCATTTCACAGACAAGAGGAAGAATCAAGGTCGAGGAAAGCTGGGTGTGGGAGACGGGTAGGCTGTCTGTGCTGTGGGTTGGGCTGTCTGGACTAGTCTGGGACTAGACAGAAAACAGTTGTTAGCGCTGTAACTGTAAAGCCCTGGATTTTGTGCTGCAACGTGGAGTAGAGTTACATCATCTGCTGGGGCAGCAGGATGGGAAGGTGTGTGTGCTGGTGGGAGGGATGACGTTGGAGTGAGGTTGCATCAGCCAGCGGGTTAGTTTCCAGTCTGTTTGGGAGGAGCTGCTGTGGCCTGTGTGGCCAACGGCCGGGACATCTGGGATTGGCTGCGGCAGCTCAGCCCGCTCCACCTTCCGCTGCCTTTGCAGAAGTTTGCTCTTTCCTGCCTCCTGGTTTCCCTGGAGCTGCTGCTTCTGCCAGAAATCTTTTGTCACAGTTTCGACAGGAGGGGTCAGGTATAGAAATCCAGGTGTCTCTCTCTAAGCGCTCAGGCCAGCAGCGTGTGTTTTATATTGTCAGGCTGAAGGTCCTGCCTGTGCTTGAGCGGGCTCTGCTGCCTGCCAGTAGCGTGATCTGTGGTCTTGCTGGAATGGATTCTTGGTAGAAAAGTAGTTGCATGCTATGTTGTTTTGCGTTGCCTGTTCTCTCTGTGCGTAAGCGTCTCTAAAACTTGGGCACGTTTATGAACTGTTCTACGGACAGTGTATTTGATATTTATGCTAATCAATTCCAATGTACAGCTTCCTCAGGGAAGGTTTCTTGTTTCTGAGTTACACTGACAACTGCAGGGTTTTTTTCTTACAAAAATCCCTAAATGTTGCAGAGGACTTTTTTGTGTGTTATGGCAAAGACTCGGTTCTTGAAGATTGTGTGTCTGTCCTTGGAACTAGACTTGCCTCTGCTTTATTGCTTAAGTGTGGAACACTGTAGCTCTTTCACAGGAGAGTAGTTTCCGTTTGTTTTTCCGCTTGTGGAACGTCCTAAACCCTTAATAACTGAGTTCTGGGCCTTTATATATAGAACTGTGCAATAAGTTTAGTTGTTTTTTATCAGCCCACGGCTAACAGGTGTGGACGTTCCATGGGGTTGTAGCCAACAGTCTGAAAACTTGTGATATAGATGAGGTATGTTTTTGTGGGTTTGGGGGGGTGGTGGTTGTTGTTTTTTGGTAAAGGTACTAGTTTTAGAATTTGAGATCTCTGTTCCACTTCAGGCTGCCCTAGGAAGTTAACTTAGTCTCATTGCACTGATACGGGACAGAAGCTGAATGCGCTGTGCTGCTTAACAGCTGTTACGAAGCTAGTAAAAAGCATTACCTTCTGGTTCATTTTCATGACGTTATGAGAAACAATATAAGGATAACTTAAAATTTTAAGTAAGTGATTAGAGAATTGCATTTTTAAAAGGCAATTCTGGACATCAGTTTGGAGTGAGTAGATTTACCTAGCAATGAGGAAGAGGTTTTGGAAAGCTGATGCTAGAGTCTTTCAGAAGTGCCCCCCCCCCCCCCCCAAGGAAGAAGTTTGTTGTTGTTGTTTTGTTGTTGTTTTGTTTGGTTGTTTTCAATTATGTGGGGTTTTGGTTTGTTACTGAAGAGCAGAACCATTCCAGGTATGGAAATGGCAGAGACGGGAATGGAGCGTGAGCGGAATGGAAGGTGAGGATTGAAAATTAATTTGAAATCTTTGAGTGAGGTGAGAGGAAGGAGTTTGGCATCCTTGCAGTAGCCCTCAAGAAAGCTTGTCACTCTCGGAGGGCCCTATGTTTAATGTCTGTTTATGCTTTCTGGCAGCATCATTCGCCTTTCACATATCTCCTCTTCTTCGCTTGATGTCTTCTGCTGCTTTAGAATTCCTGTTCCTGTACTCCTGTTAACTTAGTCTGCTTGCTTTTCCTCACAAGCTCATTTCCAGTCTGTTTCCTGTGAAGGATCCACACTGTGTGCCGCTTCTCACACCTACCTCATTTTCCATTCACTCTTGGCAAAGTTGCCTCTAGTAAAGGAAAGCAGGAGGCGCTCTTCCAGGATGATGATGTTGCTCTTAGTTGTAAGTAGCCCTGTAAAGAGAATGTGAAACACTTCTCTGGCACATGAGTAGGAGCAACCAAGGAGACAGCACAGCTTGATCTAGCTAGTATGGGTTTGTATTGTAGTGCCCATGCAACACCAAGCAAGGCATTGTGACTATAATGGGAATCACAGAATCACAGAATCGTTTAGGTTGGAAGGGACCTCTGGAGATCATCTAGTCCAACCTCCCTGCTCAAGCAGGGTCACCTAGAGCATATTGCCCAGGATCACATCCAGACGGCTTTTGAATATCTCCAGCGAAGGAGACTCCACTACCTCTCTGGGCAACCTGTGCCAGTGCTCTGTCACCCTCACAGTGAAGAAGTTTTTCCTCAGGTTCAGATGGACCTTCCTGTGGTTCAGTTTCTGCCCGTTGCCTCTTGTCCTGTTGCTGGGCACCACGGAGAAGAGGCTGGCCTCATCCTCTTGACACTCCCCCCTTCAGATACTTGTACACGTTGATGAGATCCCCTCTCAATCTTCTCTTCTCCAGGCTGAACAGGGGAGTCAAAGACCTGACAGGTGAGGCCGTAACAGGAAGTGGCAGGGGGTGAATCTTTCAGGTACCTTGTTCTGTTCCCTAAGGGAGACTGTCTGTGGAAGGAGCTGAAGAAGAATGGGCAGTTCCACTCTGGATAGCTGTGGTGGGGTCCTGGCCCTTCACCAGTCCGGGTTGTCCAGAGCTCCTGGACCGGTGAGCACCCCTCAGAGACTTTAAGGCAGAGCTGAGAGCCTACTAGGAAGGTGATGGCTGACAGTGAATGCCGAGGTGGACTTCAAGGTAGGAGAGTCAAACAGCCAAACATGTGGGCAGTGGGGAATTGTTGTGCCCGGAGACAGTTGCATGAAATGCCTGGTACAGGGCAGAGAGGGCCCTAGGAAGGATATAGAACTGGAGGGGCAATGTAAATTAGAGTTGATATAATGCCATGCTATATAACTTTACCAGCCTAAAAAGAAGAGCCACTGTCTGTTGGTTGCTGTCTTGTCATATGCAGAGATATATATATTTTGGTAAAGGTTGTAATGAGGCACAGTAACAATGCAGCGACGCAGGGTAGTGAAGCAACTTCAGGTGTTCATGCACATGTGTGCTGGAACTGCCAGTTGCTGTAATTGTCATGGTATTTGTAGTAGCAGTCTTTCAGTATGGTTACTGTGAGTTCTCTTTGTCTTCTCTTCAATATCTTCTCCCTGCCACAGCTTGTGCAATGTTGCCTGTGTGACCTCTCTGTTCCTTTGGTGCAGAGGGATGGATTGAAAGCAAGTGATGAAAGCAAGATTTTGTAAAAGGGAAAAGAGAGGGCTCATGGCAGGAGAGGCTTCATAGCTTAAGCATTGCCCAGGAAAACTGAATTTTTTGCTCATCTCTGTTGTTTCCTTTGTGATACTGGATGCATCACCTCAACTAGACCCTGTGCTGACTGTGTATCCCTCCTCTGCTGGGCACCTGGTAGTGGATTTTGAGTTGCAGGCATTTTGAGTGCTTGCAAGCTCAGATAACAGAAACAGTAATGCCAAATAAAGTGGAAGGTGACGTCCTGCATGTCTGTGTCCTCACTTGTAACCAGGGCTAATATCTTACCGTTTGTGACGATGTGCCACTCATCTGTGACACCATTTTATAGTGTTCAGGGAAAATTAACTTATTAATGCTTGTGAAACAGCTACACTAGTGATGAGTTTTGTCTTTGAAGCTGGATTTAACATAAGAACAGGTTTAGTGGGTCATGCCAAAGGATCACTGTAATGTGGTCAGCTTCTTACAGTTGTTCAAAGTGCATGTCTGTGAAAGACTGTAAGACAGAGCAGGCATTTAAAGTGCTTCCCAGTGTGTTGTCCCAACCTCCAGCCACTTTTTGCATAGGGCCTTTCTGAACCAGGTGTGGTTTCTGAGGGCTTAAATAGTATCTGCTAAACTGAGAGCAACTGAGATCATACGAGTGGTTGGGAGAAGAGAGTCTTGACTCTCTAAGTGAGCCAGCATATCTTGTGTATTCAATAGGGCTGAGATTTCTGGGTAGTAGATGATCCGCTGTGGAGCGTCTGGAGAAGTCGGGGTGTTGCAACTTCTCTTCAGAATTTTTTTTCCTCTAGGCTTCTCTGTGGAGAAGGTTTTGACTTCTCTTCATTGCAGCAGCGCTCACTAATAGTCCTTCTTTTCCTTTTTTGGGGGAAGCATGTTTTGTTCTTGATCTTTATTATTAATCTTCTGCAAGCAGGTGGGGAACACAGGCCTTACAGCTCCTCTGAATTACAGCCTGAGAATTCTGCAAAACTCAGAGTGGGCTGTCCCTTGCACAGGGAGACTGCATGAAGACTGTGAAGAGTCCTTCTGGATATAGGGAGGGGGGTGTGGGGGACAGAGAGAGATTATGGATGGAAGTTCACTGATAATTAACCAGTTTTCTCCCTCCCTCCCTCCCGTCCCCCTTTTAACTTGCAGATATCCTTGATTTGCAGAAGACGTCTCAAAATGTTGTGTCGAGCTGCTCTGAGCCCTCTTGTCCGTTCCCCTGGAAGGTGCTTTGTGTTATCACCACATGCCATCGCAGCCATTTCCCGTTTGTGTATGTATGAGAGAAAGCACATGTTTCTAATAATGTTGGTCAGTATGTGCCCGAGCATGCCTTATGTTCTTTCCTATAATGACAGGAAAATTCCCTCGGTAACTTCATTCAGAGCTTACAGGTTTTGGAGTGAGCTGCCGATGAAGTTCTGCTCTCTTACTGTTAGTCTCTCCCTGAACTCAGTAATACTCAGGCAGATGTCTGAGAGGGTGTATTTCTCATTCTGGCATGTATTGTTATCAAAGAATTCTGGTGTAAAAGGACTCTTACTGTAAAAGTTCTTTATGTTTCAACCTGCTATGTTCCTGGAAAGCAGGATCTGATGATGTCCTCTTCCCCCATTCCGATTTCCAGCCCACAGCTGTCTTGAGTAAAACAGGTATTGGAAGATGAGAAGCTCAGATTTGTTTGGGTTAGACAAAAGTGCAAAGACACTTGCAGGAAACCTGAGCATAAACACATAGGTGTCCTGTGGACAGTGGTTAGGAATATGACATTTTTATTGTTCCATATTCTGCTACGAAATCCTAATTTGAGAGAGGCCTTCACTCTGTATGATTAGCAGACTGAAACAGAGCATGCAGGGCTAGATGGATTCCCTCTTGATCTGGTGAAGTCATTGGGATAAAAATACTAACTGTTTACCACTGCATGCAAGCTTCATTCATTTCCCATTGGTCCGTGTGTTAACACAATAGTTCTGTTTTGTTAGTCTTTATATGAATCATTAAATAATGAAATCTTACATCTTGATCTTCTTTTTCTGAGCAATAGCTCAGTTGGCTTCTACATTTGTAGTATTTCTTAATGTACTATGTTTTCCAAAGTCAGTAAAATTCTCCAAGAGTTAACCTTGACATGGTGAAAATTGTTCCTCAGCTCTGGAACAACTGACAGTAGTCAGTAGCCAGTATTGGAGCAACTTTGGTTGCTCCATCAGTTGCATGCTAAAGCTGGTTTAAGAATGATCAGTTTTGTTTTGCTCTTTGCTGTTTCTGCTGTGATCCTGGTCAGCTCAAGTGCATTTTAAAATTCGGCATCTTCACTCCTGAGAGGCAACCCTCATGCAGGTTGCATAAAAGGATCTGCAGCGCCAAACATCTCCTGCGTTTATATTTTCCCTTCTTTATTAAAGAATTAAAACTGTTGGCAAGGTACTGGGTATGAAAAACTGGAATACTTAAAAACCTGTTTGACTGAAAAGTTGACTGAATGACCATATCGCGTTCTCCCTAATTCTGTGTAAAACAAATTCCTGGAGCTGCCCCATCAGAAATGTTTTGTATGTATAACCTTGGAGCTGTTTTTTCTCTCTCACTGCAGTCTAAAATAACTAAAAAAGACAGGTTTGTACAGTGGTAGGCCAGTTTAGCAGTTGTAACTTTAGTGGAGACGAATGGAAGTATCTGTTTGTTCCAGAACTGTTGCCTTTCTCTTTGCTTTTCTGAAAAATAAGTGGTTTCTTTCAGATACTGTTTGTCTCTCAGTAGCTGCCACCTTGGAACCCTCTAAGCCCTAGAGCTCTAGCTGAGAGAACTGGAAACACTTAAGCTGTTTTACTCCATTCTGTGCATGCTGTGTAGGGTAGGCAAATAGTGCATGGTAACATTTAATGTTGGAAAGAACTATTCCATTTAATTCTGCTACCTGTTCTTTCCTATTTATTATAGGCCTTCTTTACATTCACAAGTAAATGAGGGGCAAATAAAACTAATCTCCAAATTATATTTTCTACTCCATATAAAACCGACACCTTAATGCAGCCCTCGCTTATGATTAACTAGTTAAGGTTCTTCTGTGTATAGTGAAGGAAATAGATTTAACCATGTTTTACAGAAATAAATGCCTGGCTTCCCTTTTCTGTAGCAGTGTGTTCTTTCCTCTTGTATTCCAGGAGAAGTAACATCCAGAACGCTCGTTTAATTTATAAATGGCTCTGTCTTACATTATAGAACGTAAAAATTACAGAGACTGAACAGACAAAATCGGATAACATCTGACTAGGGCATAGGATTCAATTCATTGATTTGTAAAGGAGTCTGTACATCTTCGGAGATGATATTGGTCAGGATTGTATCTGTGCCATCTTCTGACTAGGATGCACTTTTGGTCCTATGCTGTAGCGTTGTAGCCGTTTCTTTAGTAACTTCCCAACTGTTCTCTTTCTTGCAATACTGATATTTTTGAGACTGTCTAGAAGTTGACCTGGTTTAATGTAGATTCTGAATGGTAATGTGAAAAGAACTAGATGGAGGATAAGGCAAGATAGTTTCAAAAAAACCTTTGAAGTAAAATAGCTTATTGAGTCTTATATCATTAGACGCGTTTTGTGACTGTGAGTAACCCTACCTGCGTCACTCCCTCTTCAGACTCAATTCACTGTGCCTCTGCAAAATTTTATCTTAAGCGTATTGAAAGTGCTTCCCAACTGCCCTCATACCTTCAGCTTAATTTTGGGACTTGTATGTGTTTGATCCAACCTCTTTGTTAATTAGAATGGATCTAGAGTGTTCCTTGCAGTTATACCTTAACGGTCACTATTGTCTCTAATCTGCTGGGCTCTAATAGTAGACTGGCTTGTCTCTACTGTCCTTTGCAGGCTTTTTGAAAGCACAGATTTTGCACAGACATTGCCTCCTCAGTGTTTTAAGTGAGATTACAGCCTTGGGCATCTTGTGCTCCGCCTGAGTAGCGCTGTGACTGTCGGTGCTTCAGTGCCTGTTTATCCTGTAGGGAGGCAACTAGCAGTTCTTATGTTGGTCATCTATCTCTTCCTTCTGCTACCTGAGTTGAGCAGTGTGAGAAAATATCTGACCGTAATACAGCTTTGTAAAAGCTCAGCTCAGCTCAGCTCCCCCGCCCCCAGCAGTCAAGTGCTTCTACAGCACTACCGACAGAACTCTAGCTGTACCTAATAAGCAAGGGTGAGTGTTTTTTAAAGCTAGCACTCTTGTTTCTGATGTAAGCTGTATGGGCTCTTTTACAGTGCCCTTGAGTTTGGTCTTCTAGAGTCCCAGGCTCAAAGCTCTGTGACTCATGGGATATTCCCTTCTATGTCTTAGGGATGGTTAGCACTGCTCAGAAATTATTGGTCTTCGTTTTTTCTTCAGTGACTTGAAAGATGGATTCTCGTTCCCCATCACTGAGAAGTAGAAGTATGTATTGTGAGCTTCAGCTGTGGGAAGGGAGGAGGTGTTATGTGGCTTATAAAGGGCTCAGAAGTCTGAATGAAGCACTTAAAACTGATTGGGCAAGTTTCTAATGCATTTTTCCTTTTTGTCCTTTAATCACAGATCTCCCTCACCGTACCCAGAGATTAAGAAATGAATCCATCCGTTGTTGGAGCAACATCCCGTTTATCACTGTGCCACTCAGCCGTGCACATGGCAAATCATTTGCACACCGCAGCGAGCTGAAACATGCAAAGCGGATTGTAGTGAAGCTGGGTAGTGCTGTTGTGACTCGAGGAGATGAGTGTGGCTTGGCTCTTGGGAGGCTGGCATCTATTGTGGAGCAGGTAATTCTGGACTGAAGTGGAATGTTTGTTTTCACTTCAGTACTTGATAATTGTTGGAAACATTCATAAAGCAATAGTGGCCTGTATAGATCAGTATTCTGAGCTTTTCCTTCTCTATCACCACGTGCCGCGGTAGTGTAGACCGTGTAACTCAATAAATCAGTGTTTGAGGAAGAAATTCCGCACAGTGTGATTTTTATGCAGTAAGATATGACTCGGGCACTAGTTTGATCTTGTGGGAAAGTGGCACTTTAATGTTAGGCCTGCAGAAAGAGTGGAGCCTTCTCGATTACCTGAACGTTTGCAAATTTCCTTTAAGAGAGGGCTTGAAACCTTATTGCTTGTAGGAAAAGCTGATGGGATCAACTCATAGACTTGTTCTGCTGCACAAAATGAAACAAAGACCTTGCAGAGAGGATGAGGGAGTTGGATATGTCTCCTCTGGGAAGAAAGGTGCATAAAAAATTAAATTCACCTAAGACACTGAGCTTTTGAGTTTTAAAAGGAACCATGGCCACTTACCCTTCTGGAAGGAGCAATACCAAACTTTTTGTTCACTATTGGAGTTAGCTTCTTCACTTCTAGTACATAAAGTTACTGTATGTTAACAGCCCTGGGAATGGATAGTGAATAAGAAAGTTGGAGGAAGCTGCTACTATATGGCTTTTCTCTATGTTCTGCAGTAGAAATGGAGGGTTTTAAAAGCTGTAGAAATGTTACCATGTAATGGATATTGTGAAAATTCAAGCATGACTCCATCATAAAAACTGGTATTGTGAAAAGAGAGTTTAGCGCAGGCTGTAGCTATAACTGGTCGGGAAGGTGTGCAGGAGTATCTTAAAGGGTGGTTGCCTTGCTGTGCGTATCCATGGATAAGTAGACGCTTTTGTCAGCGGGAACCAGTGAGCATAACATATCTGTAAAACACGCGGAGTTGTGAGACTAGGAGTGGTCTTGCTCCAGGTTTTATTTCTCGTGCTCTGTGCTTACAGGTGTCAATGCTGCAGAATCAGGGCCGAGAGATGATGATTGTCACCAGTGGAGCTGTAGCTTTTGGAAAACAGCGGTTGCGTCATGAGATCTTGCTTTCTCAGAGTGTGAGGCAAGCACTTCATTCAGGCCAGAGCCAGCTAAAAGATATGGTGAGTGGCTGCAGCAGTCCCTTTTTCTCCTTGAATGTTGGGTGGAACCTGCTTGAGTCACTGCCTGACAGCTGTTCTCTTATCTTTGTAGGCTATTCCAGTCTTGGAGGCCCGAGCCTGTGCAGCAGCTGGCCAGAGTGGACTCATGGCTCTGTATGAGGCCATGTTTACGCAGTACAGCATCTGCGCAGCTCAAGTAAGAGATTCCTTCTTTCCCAGACTGACTTGATGCTTCAGTCAGTGCTATAATTGCTATTAATTTTTTCCAAGTTTCGTATGCTGCTGTCTTTATTATCCTGTCCCACTGTCCTACTTTTGAGGCTTGTTATTGTAGCATAATTGCTAGTTCATACTAAGTGGACCGACAATGCTTTATGTTTTTGGAGTTTGTGTGTGGTTTATGTCCTTTTTTTTTTTTTTTTTTTTTTCCTATTAAGCTCTCCTCACAAAAAGTATAAAGAGAAAGTTGGTGATCCGAAGTGAGGCTTTAAAAATCACAACTGGCTGAACTGGCCCACATTCTGTAAAGCTGACAGAAGTGCATATCCGTACTTTAGGACTTGCTGTCCATCTGTTCCTCACACCTAACTAGTAGCTGGTGGTACACCTAGTCTGGGTCTCTCTCTCTCGCTGAATGCTGCAACTCTGTGTATTAAGCTACTGTAAGACAACAGACTGTGCTTATCTGAAGTACTCTGTGAAGGCTTTACAGTTGATGCAGCTCTGTTACTTGTGTAAACACTTTTAATGAATTTAAGAGCATACTGTAAAGTCGTCACTTGGAGGAACTTCTTACTATCATACAGTACGGCTGATATAACTAAAATGCTTCCAGTATAGCTAACAATTACCATAGATTGCACTGGATTATAATCTTGTTCAAGACTGTAGATGACTCTCATTGTTGGGTTTAAACAATTTAACTTCTTTCACAAAAAAAGACAGTTTTCACTGAGGCTAAGTGATATTCTAGTGTTTTCATGATAGATGTGTTTGGTTGGTTCTCAAATGTAAAACTGCAAAGTAAAAATGAAGAATATCTCTCTTCAAAATAGGCATCAAGCTGTTGTGATTTAAAATACCAAAAAGAAAAGGGGCGGGGGGGGGGGAAGGTTCTGCATACAGGAAGCCTTAAAAGCAAGATTCTTCCAGAAAAGCAAGTGAGTTTTAGAGCTGAAGAGAAGTCTTGAGACAAAGCATCCCTTCCGATTGCAACAGTATAGAGATGTTATACTAGGAGAGAAAAGAAGAAAGGCAATGTTATAAGTAATCTCCTCCCAAATTATTTAGTTCTTAAGGGTTATCATCAACATCTGTGTTCTACTACTTTTTTTTTTCCCCCCTAAGTTGTTTCCTGGAGACTGTGATCTGTCTACTTGAGAAAGGCCATTATAGGTTCCAGTGGAAGTTAATGCATATACACCTGAAAATGTGGAAAGAATATTTCTCACTTGCGTTCTCTATCCTTTAACTGTAGCTTGTGTTTTGTGTGGTGACCCAGGGGGCTTGGCTGAGCTGTTACGATACTTTAATACATATTGTTATGTCCTTCTTATCAGGGAAGGGGGCAGGTATTAATTTTTTTCTTCCCCCTCCTTTCAGATTTTAGTCACCAACTTGGATTTCCATGATGAACAGAAGCGTCGGAACTTAAACGGAACCTTGCATGAACTTTTAAGAATGAATATCGTCCCTATAATTAACACGAATGATGCTGTTGTTCCACCTCCAGAGCCAAATAGTGATCTGCAGGGGGTAAATGTGGGTAAAGTATTGCAAGGGGGTGGATATAGTTTGTAGATGGTACAGCATTAATGCATGGTTTACTAATACCATAATCTGGGACCTGTGAAATCTGCAGCAGGGAAGCAAATATGAGAGATTAGTAATGTGGATTATCTAGCCAACCTCCCTGCTCAAAGCAGGGTCAGCTAGAACAGGTTGCTCAGGACATTGGCCAGTTGGGTTCTGAATATCTCCAAGGATGTAGTCTCCACAGCTTCTCTTGGCAACCCCTTCAGTGTTTGACCACCCTCATAGTAAAAAAGTTCTTTTGTTTGTTTGTTTGGGGTTTTTTTTTTTTCTTATGTTCAGGTGGGATTTCCTGTGTTTCAGTTTGTGCCCGTTGCCTCTTGTCCTGTCACTGGGCACCAAGGTGGAGAATGCGGGCGCTGCTCCTGTTATCTCTTGTTTTCATGCTGCTTTGCTGCATTCCAAAAGGGTATTTGCTTTCGTATGAAGATCAATTCCTAAGAGTTTTCAGCGGAGTGTGAGCAAAGCAGCTTATAAGGGCTTGGCAGTGCTGATGGAGCTTGTTTTTATGTATGTTATGGCTACATACTTCCTAGTTCCTCCCCCTTATGTTGTGTTGCTGATCTGCATACACGTTCCAGGTGATTAGTGTGAAGGATAATGATAGTCTGGCAGCACGACTAGCTGTGGAAATGAAGACTGATCTCCTGATTGTTCTCTCAGATGTAGAAGGTTTGTGAACCATTTCTTTACCTTCTTTGATCAAGACAATCTGTACTCTGCTCTTTTTACTGTCAAGGAAATGACATGTAGAAGAGCTCTTTGGAGTCAGGCCTGAGCACACCTCTCTAAGTCAGAGAGGCCTTGCGTTGCTTTGGGTATCAGATAGATAGCAACCCTTGGTGGGAAAAAAATGGACCTTGAAGTCCAACAGATAGTAGAAGCAACTTACACTTGAGTTTTGCTGATCTCTTCAGTTCACACCTTCTACAGTGACAGTTATAATGTACCACATAGCTCCTTAAGGCGTATACCTGATGTTGTTGCATGAGCCAAAGACTTGTCTGCCACATCATTGAGTCTGGGCAGGTGAGAATGCATGTGAACTTGAGACTTGTTCCAGAAGCCAAGCTATGCGCTATGGTTCTTCTGCTAGCTACTCAGGATTTTATGATGTAGTCATGAGTAGCGTGCATGACAAGGGCTATGTGTTTAGAATTAGGAGCATAATCCAAACGCTAAATAGTTTTCTTCTGGCAGCAGGTTCTGTCTCTCTGTGAGTTACAAGTACCTTAGACGCCCTGGACGTTACTTTCCAGAAGTCTGGAGCTTGCTAGCTTTTCTGTCTCCAGATATTTGGCTGGTACCGTTTTGGTCTTGTGACCTGTGCTGCTGTGAAGCCAGTCAGCTATCTCTTGATGCTCAAAAGGGGGTGCAGTTTGCTCTTACCTCCGCATCATCGAAGTCATGTAATCTTTTCACCTTTTCCAGAAGTGTTTCTTTACAGTTAGATCTGCATCCAAGCTTCAGTGGATCCTGGTCTTCAGCCCATGTCATAGGTCCTGAGGAGGAAGGGGATACCTTTCCATAAACAGTTCCTTCTAGCAGGTTCATTTGGATTTGACTGTCTCTAGTCAAAATGACTCTGAGAACAATTAATAAAAGCAATAAGGGAAACAACTTCTCTTCTAGTGTGGTGTGTTGCTCATAGAAAGATGTGTCCTGCCCTTCCTCAGCTATAAAGGAAGAGCGCAGGTAGTCTGCACTTGTGTGCTCCAATTCATAACATCAGTGTCTGTTCATGTAGAATTTCTGGGAAACGTGGTGGTAGTTCAGGGTTTATGTGTTGGGTAAGCGAAAGGATCGTTCAGCTCAGAGCATTGTTACATAAAATTATTACTTTTAACTACTAAGGGTTCCTTCTTAGCAGAATCTTTTTACATATTTCTACATTGCTCAGTTTATCATTCTACAAGCGAGAATTCAGGCATATCAGCTGAGATTTTGGTGAGGAAGACTATCTTTTTTCCTGTTTGACTGTGTACTCGTGTATGTAGGTCCCGATTTAGGACATACAAGAGCTGTAAACTTGTTTCCAGCTTTCCCTCTACCCTCACGCTAATGTCAGTACTTCCAGCTTGCATGCTGTTATTCAGTATGGGTGTTCTGTTTCCCCTTGAGATATAACTTTACCGAAAGCATAACTGATTCTTGTTCAGCCAGCCTACTAGTGTTGCACACTTTCACTGACCCCTGCTTTTTGTGGGACTTGAAAATTTTCCATCCTGTGAAACAGAGTACAGCTTTTCAGTTTCCCTAGAGCTTCTCCTTGAACTGCAAAGCTGAGGGTACGTAATGCTAGCAGATTTTTATTGTTTATTTTAGGACTCTTTGACAGCCCTCCTGGATCTGATGATGCAAAGCTCATTGACATATTCTACCCGGGAGACCAGCAGTCTGTGACGTTTGGAACCAAATCCCGAGTAGGAATGGGAGGCATGGAAGCCAAGGTAGGAGTTTGGAGCCATTGTTCCTTTCCTGGGAAGGAAAAGAGGATGTAGAAGAGGGGAGCAGAAGATTAAAAATAAATAAATAAATAACTGGGAGGAGTGATTGAGAGACCACATGGTTGTGCTGCCATTCAGAAGGACTGTGACAGCCTGGGGAAATGGGCAGACAGTAACCTCTTGAAGCTCAACAAAGGGAAATGCAGAAGCCCTGCACCTGAGGAGGAAGAACCCCTTGCCCCAGTACAGAGCTGGGGGCGGGGGGAGCGACTAGCTGGAGAGCAGCTTGGCATAAAAGGACTTGGGGGGTCCTGGCGGACGCTGAATTGAACAGCAGTTCAATGAGCCAGCAATGTGCACTTGCAGCAAAGAGGGCCGATGATATCCTGGGTTGCATTAGGAAGAGCATAGCCAGCAGCTCGAACGAGGTGATTTTTCCCTTCTACTCAGCCCTGATGAGGCCACATCTGGAGTGCTGTGTCCAGTTCTGGGCTCCCCAGTATAAGAAGGATGGGGACATACTGGATCAAGTCCATCGGAGGGCCGTGAAGGAAATTAAGGGACTGGAATATCTGGCATATGAGGAGAAGCTGAGAGAGCCAGGATTTTGTAGCCTGGAGAAGAGCAGGCTCAGTGGGGATTTTATCACTGTGTCTAAAAACCTGATGGGAAGAACACCTCATGAGTCACATTTCAGTAGTTCATTGTAAAATGTGATCTTTAGAACGGTATTAAGTTAGCAATTTCAATTAAAGTAAGAGCCAGTTGGTGAAGACTGAGGTACTTTAGTTCTGGATTAATAGAGGTAGAAGGGCTGGGGTTTTTTTTGTTTGTTTGTTTGTTTTTTTAGAGCTGTGTACAGTCGTATACTCTCAGTACTCATTGCTGTGAATGCATAACTATGGTGCTGTTATGAAGCTTTAGTATGTGTTTCTCATGATGCTGGGATACACACTGTTGTTGCAGTATTAACCAGTGCAGGTTTCCTAAGGAGATTTTTAGTAGGTTGCCTGTAGAAACTGAAGTAGGTTTTGACTGAGCAGGGAAAGAACAAAGTCAAGTTCTTTGCCAGTATCTTGTACTTTATTTCCCTTTCTGAAGAATCAACTAGATAAGGCAGACCTCGGTATCAATGTGTGGACTGGAAGGTCACAAAAAGAGGAGTCCTTGAGTGTACTATTTGAGGTACAGTTTAAAGTTAGTTAGTTTTAGTTTACATTAAACTATTCCAAATATTGAGTGGAGAGCTGCCAAAGTCAGGGAGTACTTGTTCAAAAAGAAAAAAATCTGCTAGAGATATGTGATATTTAATATGGTAACTGTGAGTCCTGTAGAGGCAAAACCAAATGCTACCGTTGTAACAAAAATGTGTAAGGGTTGAGAACAGTGGTGTTTTTGGAAAACTGAGGTGTCAATGAGAGGAAGAAACGGTAGCCAGAAGTACAAGTCTTGATTATCAGAGTGAAACTTAAGCAAAAATGGAGCAGTTAAGTCATGTGGTAGTCGAGAGCCTGCTGTGACAGGCATATCTGACAGATGGAGTTTCCCAGTGAATACGAACTGTAACACATACTTGTAGAACCATATAGGAAAATGCAGAGGTGAGGAAGTGGCATTGTAACTGGCAGCTTTTGTAATGACATAAATGACACCAACAGAGTATGATAGTGCTGCTAATACCTTGATCGAGAATAGAAATGAAGGAGAGCACAGGTTTTATGGTTTTGTGTATTTGCATAAATTAGTGAAATGTTGCAGAGGGAGATTTTAGAGAACTCCCTGTTATGATACCATAAATAATGGCTCAAGCATGTAGAAAGAGGCTACTCTTAGGACTAATCAGTATATGGGCATTTCAAGGGATTTTACTAATAGGATGGTCCTGCTGTATGCTTAACATTCTTTGGAAGGACTAAACAAACCTCAGCATACTAACACTGATGTTCAGAAAGGGAACTCGTGCCTCTCTTGTTAGAGGAACGCCTACAAAGATAACTCTGTCTTCTACCTCTAAATCTAACAGAGCTCTTGTTGACCGTGATGCCTGCCTGCCTGCCAAAAACAAAAAAAAAAAGAGAGGTGAGGGAACTGACAGCCTTTTTAGCGTGTAGTTGTTCTGGTAAAGTCTTATTGATTTCAGCTCCGATCTGTCTGCACATCAGACTGTTCTGGTTTTAGGCTTGGTTCTTGCCATAGATCTTATTTTGTGCTTTTTGTTTACAAGTTGCTTAGAACAGCAGGGTCTTGACCCTTGCAGATGACTCCTAAATGCTGTGCTGCAGGACCCCCCTCTGAAACAACAACAAAAGTGGGGCGGGCATGCCAAATAAAAAGAAGTTAAATCCAAATTGAATGAGTGCAAAATCTTCAAACAGAGCCTACTCAGAAATAACTGTAAAGACAGTTGTCATATTCCCAGGCAAAAAATAGAAGCAAATAAAAAAAATTCAAGGACAGCAGTAACAGAATGTGAAAAAAGCAGGTTAAAACTTTGGATGGAAACATGAGTGACTCTTCAGAGTACTTCATAGCTTCACCAAAGGGTCATAAACAATGAGAATTCCTTTCTATCTTAAGCAGACCCATGAGGAGTGCTTAGGCCAATCCTTTAAGGGAGTAATTCAGATGGCTAAAGGCATTGAATAATATTTTAATGTTTTATGATAATGGTTAGGACCTGAGCAAGGACAGTGCTCTGTGATACAAGTAATAGCACATGGCCGCTCAAAGTGGAGTAATTATTGATTGCTTCCAATGCTAGGAGAGTTGGCAACCCAATTTTTTCAAAAAGAAAATGGGATCTCTTCACTCTAGGAGGAAGATTTTGCAGTTTAAGGTAATGGTGAAAAAGAACATGCGACCAAAATGTACTTGCAGAAGTCTTGAAAGAAGTAAGCCGTTAGGGAAATTAGAAGTATGTTCATAAAGTGGCAGCTAAGTAAGGAAAGGAAGGTAAAGCTCAAATACATTGTCTCGTTCAATGTTGGATTATAGAAACTCCTGTAATGTGTTGAATGTTCTTTGAAAGCATAAAGGACCAATCTAAAGCACAAGAAGGAGCAAGGATTCTTGCTAAGTGTGGGGATTCAAATAGCAAGTGAATTTCCTGGAACTGGCTTTATCCTTCATCATAGGTGAAAGCAGCTCTGTGGGCCCTCCAAGGAGGCACCTCCGTAGTTATTGCAAATGGAACCCACCCAAAGATCTCGGGTCATGTCATCACCGATATTGTGGATGGGAAAAAAGTTGGCACGTTTTTTTCAGAAGTAAAACCTGCAGGTGAGTACAGAGTTGCAGAGACTTCTGAAAGGTTTGAATGAGTTAATTTGACTAGACCTGGCAAACAGCTGGGAAAGCATGCCCCACTTGACAAATGTCTCTTGAAAGGTATTTTATTTTCTACAGTTAGCATAGAAATGTTGGATCCTCTGCTGTTCCCTCTAGCTGATAAAAGTGTTGCATCAGACTTGCATTTAAATAACTGAGTACAATTTTTACCATTTTTTAGTCTTAGAGGTTTTAGTCTTAGCTGCTTTATACAGAAATTGTTCCAAAAATGTAGTCATCTTTGTCTCTCTCTTCTGAAACGTTTTATTCTCTTGTGGCCTCTTTGAGATGGGGGGAAAAATCAGAATTTCGCATAGCGTTCAAGATGGGTATGAACCTTGGATTTATAAGACTGGAGGACGAATTTTGAGTTTTGATTAATGGTGTCTTCTGTTCTGTTCTGTCCTCTAGGACTTTTCTAATAATTCTGAAAATTGTATTTGCTTTTTAATGCTGATGAGTTGATCTTTTCATAGAACTGTTTATTATAATACCACGGCCTGATTGTCCTTTTTCCCGATCTGCATCGCTTCCTGTTTATCTGCATTGACTTTCGCTTGCTGTTTTGTAGCCTGGTGATTTGACTGCAGAGGAAATTGATGCTTTTCAGTTAGTCCCTCTAATACATTTCTGTCAGCAGTGAAGGCTTTCGTCTTGTTTCCTCTTTCCCAATGGTTTATAAATAGGGCACCCAGCACATATCCCTATGGGATTTTACTAGCAATCTTCCTCTACTGTGGAGAGTGCTTGCTCCCACCCTTTCTTTGTCTTCTGTCTTCTAAAACAGACTTTGGAAATTGCAGTAACCTTTCTTGTAATCAACCCTGTGTCTTTGCATACAGGCAGATCACTTCCTTCAAAGAACACCAACAAATACTGTGCTTAGTCATGTGCCCAGTGTAGTTCCCAGTATAATTTGTGGCATGGACTTTGGAATGCTGCTCTGGCAGTTTTCTTGGGACCCTTCTTCAATAGAAGTAGAGTCATATTTGTCACCTTCCAGTCATCCATTCTGCAGGCAGTTCCGGGAGAGAGTTAAAAAAGACAACTTAGTGAGTTTATCCACTTCAGAACTCTTGGGGGAAATGCTCTCTGAAGCCGGTGACTTGTTACTTCTATTTCAAAACCTGTTCTGTAGCATTTCCATTTGAGACAGGTCCTTTGAGGTCCTGCTGCAGAACGTTTTTTGTGTAGGAACCCTTCCAAAATGAACACAGGGAAGAACAGAGGGAAAGCAGTCTTTTTCCAAGCTATTACTTAGATTGGTTTTGTCTTCTGTTATTGTTTGTACACTGCCATGCCATTTTGCAGTCGTTTCTGTTGTCCTCAGTTGAATGTTTAAGCTTTGTAAAGGATGCCTCCTTGTTTTCAGTAGCCTCCCACGCCCTGAGATTTAGCTATCTTTTGCCCTTTGTCATGTCCTCGTAATACCTGGTGTACAGGTATTTGTTTTTTGGCTCTGATGTGGTGACCTTACAGAATTCTGTATGATGTCCCTTTAAAAAGGGTAAGCTTGGCAACCATAGAAATGTTGTTGTATTTGTTACAGATCTTCCTGTTTTGGCGTACAGTTCATTTCTCGACTATGCCTTTTAGGACTCTATAGCAGCTTTCCTGCCCTGAGTAGAGAGCTGGAAGATGGGAGAGCTAGTCCTGACTTCCATATGTGCTGTAACTTTGTCTGCCTGGCATGTTTTTGGTGTGGTGTTTTTGTGTTGTGGGTTTTTCCGTGTTTTGAGGTTTGTTTGCTTTCTGCAGGCCCTACAGTGGAGCAGCAGGGTGAAATGGCTCGAGCTGGTGGCAGGACCCTGGCAGCTCTGCAGCCTGAACAGGTGACACAGAATGATACGATCTCATTTATTAAACTTGTGAATGTATGTTAAGATTTAAAACACAAACTTAATTCATGGGCCCCTTGGGACAAGAATCTCCTCTGTTGTGTGCCAGATCCATCATTTGGGCTGTAGCATGCTGCAAGAGAGTGGAAGAGCAGAAAAATGGTATGCTTCAGAGCTAGGAAGTAACGTGTATTTGCACATTGGGTTTATACAGCTGTAGGTATTTTAAGAGCATCTAATGTCACCTGGAAGTTATTTGTGATCAGAGATGCTGAAGAATTGACTGAGATAACTTGTCCCATTCACTCCTGCTTGTACAAGTACTTGCAAAAGAGGAATGTAGACAATTATTGTTTTGCAGCTGGGTAGGTAAAAGGAGACGTCTATTGTGAACAAGATAAGGTGGTTTTAAAGGAAGAACTTTTGGGGTTTAGTCAAGAAGATTGGGTGTGGGAAAACAAGATAATAAAAAGCAAGGCGCAGGTTGAATTACTGTGCAGCCTTTTTTTTTTTTTTTTTTTTTCCAGTGTGATGCAGGCTGGAAAAATCACCTGCCTCAAGTGTTCTGGGAATCCAGGCCAGTGGGAGGATGTGGTCAATGGAAATGAGCTAGAAGGGACCAGGAAACAAGCAGCTTGGATTTTGTGTAAGATCACAGTTCAGAAATTTTCTCTTTCAGAGAGCAGAGATTATCTATCGTCTTGCCGACTTACTAACTGATCAGAGAGAAGAAATTCTCTTGGCAAACAAAAAGGACTTAGAAGAGGCTGAAAATAAAGGTAATATTACAGGTCTTCCCATGGTAGCCCTTTTTTCATGAACCCATCTGAGCCTTTAAGGAAATGAGCAGAACTAGAACCTTCTGTCATTGGGTAGTATGGCTGTCACAGATTAGTGAACCCGGGACCCTGAGAACTGCTAACGTAAACAGCTGCAGCTTGCGTCGTCGTTACAGAAAACTAATGTCTGTGTGAGAGAAGATCCTGAGGCCTTGTAATACACTGAACAGTGCCTTGAAAAAACTTAGTCCCCCGTTTGGCTAGGAAGGCTCATTGTGGAAATGGAATATAACACATCATCTTTTTGTTATTGTCATGCACAAGGTGAGCGTTGGCTGGATTGGTGAAGATAATGTTTGGCTCCTGAGGGGACGATTATCATCTCTGTACTTAAACTGATGCTCTCCAAAAAGAGCAATAGCCCCTTCCTGCTGAGGAAGGTTCTGTATAGGTGGCTTGAACTAAACGCATTCTTCTGTGTTATCCTAATTCCAACTTCTCAGTTGATTACTCTGTGTGTGTGTGTGTGTGTGTGTGTGTATGTGTGTGTGTAGGGATAGGGAATGTATGAAAATGACACAGTGTGAGTTGTCATATTCTGTATAAGACACCACCCTTACTGACCAGAGTACCTGGAGGGATGTTGCTGGGTGCATTTATTGGCTGAACATGTTCAGACCAGAAAACTTAAGCAGTTCCTGTCCAGTCAGAACAGAAATGCTATATGTATGTCTGTGCTTTAATCTTTCTATTTTAGAGATAGAACACCTGAAGTACTGTCGAAACCATCTGGAAATACTGCAAAGATAAAATCTGTAAGAGATTCAGGTACTTGAAGTAGGACAAACTTTAGCTTTGTGGATGTCAACATGGCTTCATATGCAAATCATTTAAACCACAGAATGTGAGAACGTTGTGGTATGTGATATCGTAGTCAGAGTTGAGAAGGCTGCCAGACTTAATGCCTCGTGTAGTTCATCTGGGGTAGGTTTCTAGCTAAGTGGTGGAAAATACCTGAAGTTTCCGTAGATTTGCCACTTCTGTAGGTCAGTTTTATTTGAGCCTAGACAGGCAAATCTTTCTGCAGCACATTTTTTTCCTTCCTTCTAGGAAGACTGGCGCTTCCTTTATTGAAACGTCTGAGCCTGTCTACATCGAAGTTGAACAGCTTGGCTATTGGGCTGCGTCAGATTGCAGCATCCTCACAGGACAGCGTTGGCCGTGTAATTCGGAGAACGCGGATCGCAAAAGACCTAGAGTTGGAGCAGGTGACTGTGCCTATTGGGGTCCTTCTTGTCATCTTTGAGTCCCGTCCTGACTGTCTTCCACAGGTATGGAAGGAGGGCAGAATACGCTGGTGGGAGTTCTTTGATAACAAAAGAAAACGTATTTCTGATGGCACATAACTGGGAGTCTGCAAGAAGCCTTTTCTCAAAGGACTCTTGCTGGGAGGCTTATAGCAGGAGTTTTGTTGGCACCTCTGTTTTCTACAGACAGATTCTCAGGATTTGCTTCTGCGGTTTTCAGAACTATTCAGGAATGATTTTTCGATAGCCAGCGTGTAGAAGGAGTTAGCTTGCACTTAGAGGGTGCAGTTCTTGCATGTGTCTAGTGAATGTACCTTCCCTGCCTAACTCGCCTCTTAGGAGGTTCCTACCAGTGAGCACTTACCTGTCCGTGCTGGATACAGCTGAGCTGTGCGGTGAGGGTTACATCAGAACTGTTTAATTCAGATCTTAATTATTAACTGTAACTGTTAAAAATATGTGATAAAAATTAAGCTTAGCACCCAAAGCTGAGAAGTCCCGGGCTTTGAGGTGGTCTGTCCAATGCTGATAGCACATGTGTGCGATGCGTCAGAATGACAGTCTTTACTTAGTGAGATGGGGGTGGGGCAAAAAAGGTGTTTTAAGTACTGAAGTTGCTGGAGTGAAAATCTTGAATGAGGTACTGTGAGTGAGCATCATTCATCTTGTGTCAAGAATAAGGCAGGCATCTTCCAGGCAAATGCTTTCATCTGCAGAGCTGGGAGAGAGGTATTACTGTGATTGAGTACTATTATAATGCATGAACTGTAGGACCTGAACTAAGGTTATATAGGCAACCTTGATCTTAGCAGTTTCTGACTACTGAGTACTTGATTGAGCAACTCTAGTAGATTTTTAAACAGCAAACAAAAAAGTTCATTATGAACACTATTTCCCATGGCTGATGTAGGTCTTTGACTGAGCAGTTCTCTTCCGTATAATCAGATGCTTGAGGAGCAAGTGAGGGTACAAGTGCTTAAAAAGGAAGTGAGACTCTGCCAGTGGGCAGCTTAATATTTCATAACTGAATTTTGTGGATGTTGATTTCCATTTCAAACTGAAGGGGAGTATGCTCTCGACAGACTTCATGTGGAAGGAAAAGGCACTAGTCTCCCTTGTTTGCCATTAGTTCCTTGCCACCGACTCTGTTCTTCATAGGTGACCAGTCTGCCCTTCTGTGCTTCCACCTCCAGTCTCTTATCTGTCTTAGCCAGTGTCTCCCTCCTTCTGGTCCCCCTCCTTCGCCTGCTAGGCAGCTCATGTCAGAGCCTATATCCAGGGTGTCCTTTGACTTGCTCACAGCATTCTTCCCCCTGTCAATAGTGCCCTGAATACTCAAGTTTGTACTTGAAATACTAACAGAGTTCGTTTCTGTCATACGTACTATTACCTGGAAAAATGTCTTGGTGCCATAAAGTGAAAACTGCAGAGTGACATTGAGTAAATCAGCAAGTTTCAGAGTCCTGGGCTTACTCTATTTTGCATGTGTTATCCCCACAGAAGACACAAATCGCTTTTTTTTTTTTTTTTTTTTTTTCTCCTTAATTTCTTTCTGACAGGTGTCTGCTTTGGCTATAGCCAGTGGAAATGGCTTACTGCTTAAAGGAGGGAAAGAGGCAACATACAGCAATCAAATCCTTCATCATCTGACACAAGAAGCACTCTCCATTCATGGGATCAGAGATGCGGTGCAACTAGTGAGTGCCTGGAATTAAGTTGACAGATGTTTGGTATGGTATGCATAAAAAGTACAGGCAGTATTCAGAGTTCACACCATAAACCATTTGTATGATAACTACCGCAGGTGAACACAAGAGAGGAAGTAGAAGATCTCTGCCGCTTGGATAAACTGATAGATCTCATCATTCCACGTGGCTCATCCCAGCTAGTCAAGGATATCCAGAAAGCTGCTAAAGGAATCCCAGTGATGGGACACAGTGAAGGGATCTGCCATGTGTATGTGGACACGGATGCCACTGTCGAGAAGGTCACGAGAATAAGTAAGCTGGGAGAGGGTGACCAGACGCTCATAGGCTTAATTATCTTCATATTTGGAGTATGACAATCGCTAATTCATATGCTGTTCAAAATCTTTGCTATAAATGTATAACCAATTATCTGCTCTTAAATCTCAGTCAGAGACTCAAAGTGTGAATATCCTGCTGCCTGTAATGCTCTGGAAACTCTCTTAATTCATCGAGACTTGCTGAGAACCCCATTGTTTGATCAGATCATAGACATGTTGAGAGTAGAACAGGTTAGTCGAGCCCTGTTTATGTGGGTTTTCTGGGTTTTTTGTTTGCTTGTGTGGTTGTTTTTTTTCCTTCCAGTTTAGAAGCATTTGGTCTGGCTAGCATAGCCCTTTGCAGTTTCATTAGGGCATGACACTTGTTATCCATGTGTCCCTTGCTACATGTAAATGAACTGCCGGAGAGAACTTTCTCTGCTTCTCCACACAACCTCAGTGTTCTTCACATAAATGATCTGAAAGTGGCTTCTTCAGGATATCGCCATGCTGTTGTTAGGGTACAGATGCATTGGTTTTTTTTATATAGCAAAAATCATGTTCTGCCTTAGAGCATATACACAAACCTTTATCCACCCTTCTTAATTCTGACTTCATTTCTGGTAATCTCCCAGATCCAAAGCCTGTTTTTCTTGAATCTGTGAATCTATTCGTTCAGTTTCTTACCTCAGGCAATTCCCTTCTTTTCTCCTTCCCGAATCTGCTTTATCCACAGGTTTTTTTTTTTTTTTTAAACCTTACATTTTGCATGCCTTTATTTCCACCCATTTTCCCTCCTAGGATGTCAAAACAACAGTGAAAGGCCAGTATGTTATTTAATTATCTTCACATGAGTAATACTAAGCAGTAAAGGTAGCAGAGGTGTATCAGGACATAAATATTCTTGAAATACTGTGAATTGCAAAGAAAACAAGGATTTTCACACAGTATGCATTTGGCAATTAGAGTGTACAGGCAGTGATTAATGCAGGAATGCATGGTTAAGTACAGAGACCATGTCTCTTGGTAATTTTTGGAGGGGCACAGTAAGAGAACCCAGTCCTGATAGCTGGTTTGCATGTTTTGCTTGTTTGTTTTTTGGGAAGGCTGGTGTAGTGGGAAAATCTCTGGATTTGGGGTAAGGGCCGGCGGGGGAGAGGGGAGATATAGGAGGACTGCTGCATTTTTTTTTCCCTATCTTGATACAGTGGGGGGAATGTTATGTCTGTCTATAACAACACAAAACATGATTATTGGGCAGGATTATGCAATTAACATAAGTTATTGTTGCACAAGAATGTCATTTTACAGGTATCTTTCTTTAAAAAAAAAAAAAAAAAAACTTCAGATGTTGGAGATGTAATTGTAAATGTCAAACTCAGCTCCCCTTTTTAGCAGACCTGTGCCTAATTTTCCATTTGCGCTTGTCTAATCAAAGCGTCTCATGTTTCGCTTGCACGGGGATTTCTCTGCTTTATCAGTTCTACAAGTATCCTGGTTTCCCTCCTTGTATAGGTGTCTTGCCTGCTGTTGTTGAGCTCAGGGCTCGAAAATGCATTAGATCTTTGTAACAAGTGTGATATATCTGTGTGATTCTTCTTGATTTGGACTCAGTAATTTTTTTGGTCTGAAGCACATGCTTCAAAGACAGCTGGTGTCAGTGTACAGAAAAGAAGGGGAAAAGGTCAAGCTCCTGAGTCTCTTCTAGGTGAGACTTGCAGACTTGGAAGCATTTCTGTAATTATCTCTGGATTGCACTTGCTGTCTCCTTATAAAATAGGGAAAAGGGCCAGGGGCAGTATTGTTCTGCCAGTAGTAGTGCTGTACTGTCCTGCCCGATGGCTTTCTCAAAGTGATGTCATTGCTTTAAACAGTTTAAAATGAGCCCTGAACTATGAGCATATTATGGGAGGTAGCCAACTTAGCACTTCTGTCCTAGTACCTTGTTGCTAGTTCATTGATCCACTAAGTTTCCCAAAACTTAGGCTGAGTTTTCTTACACTGCATATAGTCTTGCACTTGATCTACAAGCCATGCTTTCACCTGGAAGGTGTTGGTATGATCAGCAGTACAAAATATTTCTGGTATTGCAGGTGAAGATTCATGCTGGCCCAAAGTTTGCCTCTTATTTGACATTCAGCCCCTCAGAAGTGAAATCTCTCCGCACCGAATATGGGGACCTGGAGTGCTGCATTGAGGTGGTGGACAGTGTCCAAGAGGCTGTTGAACATATCCACAAATACGGAAGTTCTCACACTGATGTTATCATCACAGAGAATGGTTAGTGACCAGTCTGCTTCCTGAAGTTACCGCTCTTATATTGCAGTAGTGGCGCTGGTTCTGCAGTAGGCATGATTAACTGGAGGCCTGCAAGCTAAATCTGCCTACAGGACAGTGTAGTGCAGAGAAGACATGTTGTGTAGCCCTCGTCCCAACACAGGGAGGTGTGTGTTGACTGACTTGCGGATGACATATCAGCACATGCTCTTGCAAAGCAAATTGCTTTTATGTTACTTTATTGTGCAGTCTTATTGTATCAGAGGGTTTCGCAGGAATGTCTCCTGATGCCTGGAGATGCCCTTAGGCAACTGGAAGTGGAAGAGGTGAGCTTCTCTCGTCCCTCATTGGAGGGACTAGGGAGTATGGCGGGGAGAGGATCAGGCTATTGTCCACTATATTGTCTTCCAACGTCTTTTGTATCTTGCAAACAAGGATCGCAGCCCTTTTTTGCTACCTTTCCTTTATTCCCCCTTTCTGCATCCCTAGTATGGAAGCTGCATTTATCTCCAACTTTCCCAGTGTCCTACCCCTTTGAAGTTGTGAAGTTGGGCTCCTGCCTGCAGCTCTGAGCTGCTCCCATCCGTAGCACCTGTCCTGCATGCAGTTTGCACGCTGTGCCCGTTCAGAACTCAGTTGTCGCTGCACGCAGCCGAAGGGTGACTCGGTGTCCCAGCCTGGAATTCCTGAGAAGCAGCCGCAGTCAGGTCATGCTGGTCTGTGGCTGATCAACGTGAGACTTCAGCAAAAGTCTGTACCTCCTGCAGAAGTTAAACCAGTGGCGCTAAAAGGCATACGTTTGATACCATAACCCACTTTCACTGGACCTGGTGCACTAGTGGTTTACAAGGCGGTGTACTGCAAATTAAGCTGATCTTTAATGTTGGTTTTGTTGCTAAGGGTGACTGACCTGTAGCTCACAACCTTACAGAAGGCCTCTTGTGAAGTACTGAGACTTGCACAGCTCTGCATGAGCTTGCCCAGGTGTTGCCTGTTTAGTGTTAAGTTGGGTTAGTAAGCTGGTTTTATGTGGTATTTCTGCATTGTATTTCTCAAATGTTATCCATAATACCGATGATTATTAGTTAGGATTTTTCATTATCTGAAACAACTACACGTTCCAGATGATGGAGAGCTGATTTTGTAACTTAACTGTATTAGTTTGACTGCAAAATGCAGTGTGGAACTGCTTTCTCTTCTCCCCAGTTACATAAAAATCCTTGTTTGCAAGGTCTAGACTGTAGTTTGGATTAGCCATTTTATGCCTGTCTTACAATTTTTGCACGTTTCCTGTAACGTTTGCAGCTGAATCTACTTGATAAGCATACTGGGAAGAAGGCACATATGAACATGTTTTGGCCCAGGCTGTCTTAATGTTACATGTAAAACTTCTAATGTTACCTCTCGTCACTGTATTATGTTGTGTTCACTGAAGTACATGCTCAGTCTGTGTGTATGTTTTTTTTTCCCCCATCTCCTCTGGCCCCACAGAAAAAACAGCAGAGTTCTTCCTGCAGCATGTGGACAGCGCTTGCGTGTTCTGGAATGCCAGCACCCGGTTCTCTGACGGTTATAGGTTTGGACTTGGTAAGGGCGCGATTGTAGGGTTTACTGTTCTGTGCAAAGTATGGCAAATCTCCTTCTGAATCCTGGAAGACAGGGTTAGTTAACTTTGATCTCACTATCTAAAATAAGGCTTTCAGAGAAGGTACTGTAGGAAAATGGAAACCTAGACCTTTCATCCAAGCAGAATAGCAGATAGCTGAATATCTTTTTCCTGCTGGAATTAGCTAATACTGCTCTACAGGCTATCTAGGTTAATTTAGTGTCAGGGAACAAGGATGTTTTGGGCTCCTCTGAACCTCTGTTCCATCAAAATAAAGTATGGTGCATGCACGTAGTGCTAGAACAATGCAACATAGGATCTGAATTTTGTGCTGTGTTTTGTCCATCTTTCTACTGATGCTCTAAAGAATGCCGTGCTTTGTTCCTGCTGAGCAGACTAAGCTGCTGTCTAGTGTGCCAGCCCTGCAGTTGCAGGGGAAGAAAAGGCAGGATCTCAACTGAACACTGATTGCTTAAAGGAACAGGTGCTCTGCAGAGCTACTGGGAGTTGCAAAGAGCAAGGGAAGCATCCTTTCCTGAGGTACAAATTCATATAGCCTGTATAGGCTCTTACTATGAAAGCTGGACCATTCAGTACTCCATGTGCTAAAAAATGCTACTGAGGATCTTAGCAGGTCTCCTCCTCACTCGGATTTAAAAAAAAAAAAAAAAAAAAAAAAGACATAAGATCACAGACTTGACTGATTTAGCTGTTAATTTGTAAAGGGTAAACCTTCAGGACCCAAGTCTGGGATTCATGTCGGACATACCTACTGTTCTTGCTTCTTTCTTTCTAAAAGTAACTCTGACAGTGGTAGCAGCTGACAGTATAAACGTTACAATTTATAAGGTAATAACGTAGGTTCCTTTAACTTTTAAATCAGACTCGCTTAACATTACTCGTGGCCTTTGGGGAGGAGCCAAGAAAGGAAGGTCAATGAATGGCTGTTCTTTGTCTTTCATAAAGATAGATAAAAGTGCATAGTACAAAAGCAAACGTCGTCTGAGAGAACTCCCTCTGTCTTGTGTCTTTCCTGTAGGTGCTGAAGTTGGAATTAGTACTTCTCGTATCCATGCACGTGGACCAGTAGGAATTGAAGGACTCTTGACTACAAAATGGTTGCTGAGAGGGGACAATCATGTTGTTTCTGACTTCTCAGAGCATGGGAGCATGAAGTATCTTCATGAGAGCCTTCCTCTCCCACAGAGAAATACCAGCTAAGAACGTCTTGGGGGAAACCCAGGAGTGTAAGTGTTTACTGAGGATGTTCAGGCTTCAGGGCACCCTCTGGGGAGGGAGATTGTTCTTCATCTTCAGACACGTTGTTGTTTGTCACTGTGCAGTACGATGAATACAAAATGATCCCATCTGTGAGACTTTTTGCTGCCACTTACTCTGCAAATTACCCTCTTTCTTCGCAGAGGCGGGCTCCTTCGAAACATACAAATGGCACAAGGAAAGGTTTAGATTTCTGTGCATTCTGTTTTTAGTGCTCCCTGTAGTAAAGTATGTGTACAATATGGTTGGTGGGGTACCATAAATTTCTTCTTAAGCCTTTCTGTTCTATGCAAACATCTCCTGTCCTGGAGAACAAACTTGATTGCTTTCTCTTCAGTCTTATGATCTTGGCAGCTCTTGAAGGTCTGAAGCTTTGACGCTTATTTTTCTTTGTATTTGATCATTCTATGAGTAACGGAATAGATCTTCCAAACGCATAGTAATGTTTTGACCAAGAAACCTTTTATATCGCATTTAATTGTTGACTACCGTAGATGAGTATCACAACTGTATATTAGCTGGATTTTCTTACCCATTTGTACTAAATGGCTTTTCTTATTGGTTTTATATGAAACATAATCTCCCCCCACCCCCAACCAAGCAAGACTATTTTAAAGCTGGGTTTTTCTGGATAAAGTTGTTTTTAAAATATCTTAAAGTGTAGAATGTGTAGCGGTTGACACTGCTGTAATTCTCTAAGGCAGCTTCTGCATGCACACTTTGTCAAGTTAACGGAGGCTAGCGTTATGTGTGTTCAGACATTGTTAACGTTGTCACTTTTTACAACCAATAAGTAACTATACATCCCTCAGTGGATGGAGGGGCCTCTACTTCTAAAATGCCAAATAAAAATTCTCAATGCTAAATAGCCAATGCTTTGCCATCCTCACCTAATCTAATCACAACCTCAGTAAGTAGCTTCACCAGCTTCACTGGTTTTTTGGTTTGTTTATTTTGCTTAAATGAGGAGGTGTTTTTAAGTACAATCCGTTCCATGATTTTGGGAACATACGTGGAAATAGTTTGTGCTGCCACTTTTTTTATTCTTGCCTAGTAAATATACCATTTTAATACATGCTGTATGCTATCTGTTGTCTCACTGGATGTCATCTGTGCATAAATGAAGACTCTAAGGTTTTTTTTTACTACTTTAAATGAAGAATAATCAAATGTGACTTGTAGATCAGCCATTGAGTTTTGAGTTATTTTGTGTTGCTGAGTTTCTGAATTGGAGACAGATTAGTTGGTACACGTTAACTCCTCATTTCTCATTTTAATTGCAGAGAGTCGGGACACTTCTCATCTTGGATTTTCACTGAAAGCTACTTTGTGTCATGTTGGTTATAATGGTTACTGTGAATTTTAGAGTGCCAGAAGATTTTTTTTTTTTGTCTTCAAATACAAACTTGACGGGACTGTGTCTTTTTTAATTTATTATTTTTAGGATGCTCATAAGCCTTATTACAAGCTGCATAGACACTTGAGGGCCATCTGGAATGCAAAGTAAAACCTTAGATTGGGCACAGGTCCCAAGGGCAGTCCTGTTCAGCTGTACTTTTTGGTGGTATAATATATTTTGGTCATGTGATGTCAGTACTTGATGGTGGCGATCCTTGGGCTTTTTCCCAGCTTCTCAGGCACTTTTGTACTCCTCACGTAGCAAGTACTGAACTAATTTTTAGAACTGAAACCTAGCATTCTTAACATGGGTGATGATGCAAATAAGGATGGATTGCAAGCTGTTTGGGTGGGCGTATGTAGACTACCGCATGTGAGTATTTGCTGTTATCACCTCTGCTCCTTGGGGAAAAAACGTAAACCTTAGAAAAGAGAAGCAGGCTGGTAAAATAGCTGTTTGGAAATCTAGCAGAGTGAATCAGGTCTAATACTACTGCCTACTTTCTCACCTAGCAACCTTAGGTGACCTTTGTTACCTGAGTGTTGAAACTTTATTGTCTGTCACTAGTGGTTCTAGCACAACTGTGGACATGTTACCTGCCTTTTCCTGGGAGGGAAAAAAAATAGAAAAACAAAAAATCTTCCTAGTATATTTCAAAAGATTAGCTCAAGAAAGGAAAACCTTCCAAGGAGAGCCCTGAGAATAAATTCCAGCAATGCAGAGATGATCTGCAGTACCAGAGATTTCTTGAAAACGCAAAAAATAAGTCCCAGCTCCAGCAGTGAAGATGGTGATGAAAGGGTACAGCTGAAAGCCTTAGAAGTCGATGCTGAGTTCTTGACTGAGTCTAGCAGAGATCTTGAGCTGCGGAAGAAGCCCCCAGGTGTGCGTGCTCGGGGGTGCAGACTGGCAGATAACGTCCCCACCAAACTTGGGAAAATGAACTGTGCCTGCCGCTCTGGTAGGAACAGGACTTGTTGCTGATAACTGCATTCAAGGCTGTGGACCTAAGGCATTTTTTTAATGCAGTAATTTGGTTTTGTCACTCTTCAAGAAGAGACATTGCTTTTGTGTAATTGTTTCATACAGATCCAGTGAAGGTGGTGGAGTTGGGGCAGAGAGAGGGTCGTGCCAAAGAGGCTGCTGCCCAAACACTGTTCATCAGGACGCTTGTAACAAATCAAATGTGTCTTCCACCCATGGCAGTGCTTTTTGCTGGAGCCCGGGGCCGCCTTCCGGGGTGCAGAGGGAAAGGCCGGAGGTCAGGGCGAGGTGGGAACGCAGCCCCAAGAGCTTTGCGCCGGCCCGGTGGTGGGCAGCGCCGGACGGCGGAGGCCAGCGCTGGCAGGACGGGCGGTTCTGCGCCCCCAGTACCCCCTCGCTCTCGGCCGCCCTGCTCCGGTGGCAGCGCATCATGCGGCCTCAGGGGCCTGCGCCGTGCCCCCGCCCAGCCTCACCCGCGGCCGGGGCAGCGCCGCCGCCCCGAACCGGCCGCCGGGCTTCAGAGCGGCTCTCTGCTGCCCCCGCCGGCCCGAGGCCGCACTGCAGCCGGCGAGGCCGCGCATGCGGCGGCGTTCCGCCTCCTCGCTGCTGCCCTCGGCTCCCACGAACCGGTACCGCAGCTCTCGGCGCGCCCCGGCGCAGGCCGCGGCCGCTGTGCGCCAATCGCGCGCGCATGCGCAGTGCGTGCCCGCGGCTCACTGCTGCCTCGGGGTCCAGGGGACGGTAGAGCACGCGGCGGGGGCTCCCCTGCGCGAGAGACCCCGCGCTCCCTGCCGCCCTCGGCTGTCGAGAAACCAGGACTGCGGCTCAATTGCGCGCAGATCCGCAGTGTTCCCGCCGTGCTCTCGACTCCCCTCTGGTGTCGCAACACCGGCACTGCGCCTGGCAGGACCGCGCATGCGCAGTGTTTCCCCCATGCTCTCTGCTCCCCTCTGCTGTCCCAGCACCGGCACTGCGCCTGGCAGGACCGCGCATGCGCACTGTTCCCGCCGTGCTCTCGACTCCCCTCTGCTGCCCCAGCACCGGCACTGCGCCTGGCAGGACCGCGCATGCGCACTGTTCCCGCCGTGCTCTACTGCCCACGGGTGTCGATATAGCGGCACTGTACGCGGCAGCTGCCGCCATGCGCAAGGGCTTCCGCTGCTCTGCTGCCCTCGGGTGCCCAAGTAGCGGTACTGCACGCGGCGGAGGCTCCCAGCCGCACGGGGATTCCCGAGCTCACTGCTGCCCTCCGGTGTCGAGAAAGCAGGATTGCAGCTCAACTGCGCGCAGTTCCGCAGTGTTTCCGAAATGCCCACTGCTGCCCCCGGTTTTCGACATAGCGGTGCTGCACCCGGCGGGGGCTCCCAACCACATGCGGTTGCCCGAGCTCACTGCTGCCTTCGGGTGTCTAGTAACCAGGACGGCAGCTCTGCGGCCCACAGCTCTGCACTGCTGCCGCCGCGCTCACTGCCGCCCCCGGTTTTCCAGAATGCGATAGAGCGGTCGACGGAAGGGTCGCGCATGCGCAGTGTTCCCGCCGTGCTCTCTACTGCCCTCTGCTGTCGCGACAGCGGCTGCTCTCCGGCGCCGTTCGGGACCGGCGCATGCGCGGTACTCGAGAGCGAGGCCCCTGCTGCTGCCGCGCTCAGTTCCCAGCGGGCGCGGGCGCGGCGAGCAGCGCATGCGCGGCGCCGGGAGCAGCATGGCGGCGGGCGGCGAGCGGGGGTGGTTTTCCCTGGGCAGCGGCGGGCGAGGGCCGCGGCCGCCCGGAGTCGAGGATCCGGGGGCATCGGTGAGGCGAGCGCGTCGGGCGGCCTCTTGCCCTCTGGGGCCGTCGTTGCATGGAGGCGGAGGTGCGGGGCGAGAGTGGAGGGGCCCGGGCCCGGGCCCGACCCCGCGCCGGCATGTGGGTGCCAGTAGCATCATCCCTACATCCACTTTGGGGCCAGAACAAACATTTTCCGGCTGTGAGAAAGACAGTTCAGCAGCAGTCTGGGCTGTAGCTGGCCTTGAGACCTTTAGCTTTGATGGCACAGATGCAATCCCATCTGTTCAATTCCGTCTAAAATAGGTACTGTCAGGGAAATGAATAAACAGCAGAGGAGCCTCTGTCCAGGTGGCACAGTGGGCACTAACAGTAACGGGGGGGGGGTGCTGCACAAGTGTTAAAAGAAACAGATCTTCTGCATGTCTGAACAGAATGAGGGGCAGAGCATGGTTGTGCCAAAAATGCGGACACAGAAGGTTTCTGAAAGATTAATCTCTAGCGGCTACTTAATCTAACTTCCCTTTCACAGCAACCCAAATGTCGTCATAGCTTGCAAAAGGGAGGTTGGGGGAAGCGATATTTGTGGTTTGCATGTTGTTATTTACCTTGCTTGTGTGTGTACTAGATCTGCTTTTGTGCTTATAAACAACGTATGATTTCTTACGATTTTCTACAGAGCTTTCAGGTTTTTTGCTTTACTTTAGACTTTTGTAGGGCGATGGATTTTACCATGCCTCCATCAACAAACGCTGGCTGACAAAGTTATTCTGTCCCAATGGAGACTCTCAGGCAAGTCAGAGGAGTTCAGACATGCAGCCTGCCAGAAGAAAGTTGCCTGGGAGGGGTTGCTAGCCTTGAGCTTTAGGTACTGATGCATATGGCTCCTTCTGTATATGGCTGCTACTATAGTGGTAGCATTTTTGTGTTTATGCATTGCGTTCATCCTAGGCATGCAGAACATCAGGGAACGACTGTATGCTGCCATGAAGAAATACAGGCTACTGCCCTCAGACCTCTGTAAGTTATCGCGCGTCAGGAACGGCCAGGAGAATCCACATGCCAGTGGAAAGGTTCTCTGCCTTGGCCTGATGAAGACCTTTCGGCCATAGGAAGGTTGGCAGCGTCCTTCCTGGACTTGTGAGTAATAAGCCACAATTCATGGACCAGCAAAGGAGAGGGGGGAATAGCTCCCTATCAGTCTGTCCAGCTCTCCATCATCCTTTTCCCCTCCCTATCCTTCTAGCCACCCGCTGTCCCTCTGTCCAGCTCCCCATCCCTCTGCCACTCTCTGCCGCTTGTCTGTCTCACTGTATCTTTCCAGCCCTCTGTCCCCCTCTCCAGCCTTCTCTTTCTATTTCTGTCCCTCTGTTCAGCTCCCCATCCATCTATTTGTCTCCCTATCCCTCTTTTCCCCTCTTCTATCTCATCTCTCTGTCTGACTTCCCCTCCCTCTTTTTTTTCTCTCCACCTTTCTGGTTGGCTCTTCATCCTTCTCACTCTCTTCCCATTGCTCTGACTGGCTCCCTTTCCCTCTCTTCCAGTCCCCGTTCCTCTGTCTGGTTCTCCACCCTTCTCTTTTGACCCCCCGTCCCTCTGTCTGCCTCCCCTTCCCTCCTTTCCTCTCTTTATTCTTCTGTCCACCTCTACATCCCTCTTTTTCTCTCTTCTGCTCCCCTGTCCTCTGTCCAGCCCTCCATCCATCTGTCTGGCCCTCTGTCCTCTCTTTCTCTTTCTTTGTCCAGGGCTCTGACCCTGGGGCCAGGTCTCCATCCTTCTCTTTCTTTTTCCATCCATCAGCCAAGCTCTCTATCCCTATTGTCCTCTGTTCTGCTCCCTGTCCCTCTGTCCAGCCGAAGGTCCGTCATTCCTTTGTGGTTTGTCTGGTGTGGAAGGTGGCAAAAGGCAGTTGGCGCTCAGCAGAGACGATCAGTAGCGACCACAAGGTCTCATCAGTCTGCCTGGTTCGGGTCATGTCGGACACCTCTGCAGTGACTCTGCGTGCGGGGGCACGGGGCTGTGGATGTGCAGTGGGGCAGCACTACTGGGCCACAGATGCTGTGGGGGATGTGGTAGACAGTGAAGAAGCTCCTGGGGAAGGTTTCGCGGAGGCAGAGATTAGCAGAGGCTCCAAGTACTCGGGTGTTAGGACACCTGTCCTACCTGCCCTACCTGCCCTACCTGCTTGTGGTAGGGCAGGCTGGAGCTGCTGCTGTTGCTTGCAACTGCAGTTTGCAGTTACTGTGTCTTGTCTGCCCATGCGCAGACAGGGCTGCCGCATGGTGCAGCTTGAGTCGTGATTGCATCGCTGGCATTGAGCCCAGTTTTCTGACTTTATGCAAACTGGTGTCTTCCCTACATCAGCCTTACTCTGCTCCTCTTCCAGGAGCCTGTGCTCAGCTCTGCTTTCCAACACGCTGTCACGTCACAGGGATTTCCAGCACGGTCTGTCTAACTTGGGCCACATGCTAGGCAGCCTGAACGAGTGAAGCAAAATCCTTCTTCTGTCATTGTCCAGGCCAGAGTCAGTTTCCCATCAGCTCAGTCTCCAGAGTTTGGAGTTTTTGGAGGCCTTAGTTTTTATCCTGCCTTGGCTGGACAGTGCTTTCTGAGAGTGTCCGTCAGCGGCACAGTTTCCCTGAGGAGGACCATCTACCGAAGGCTGGAGGTGGCCGAGTGCCTGAGCGAGCCTGACTGTATGTGAGGGCTGCTGTGACGTCCTTGCGATGAAACGGAGCCTGAGAGAGTGACTGGAGCAGTGTAGAGGGTCAGTCATAATTGTGGGAACAGTTATGGGCCTTGGACTAGGGAGTAGTTCTAGGAGGGCTGTGCAGTTGCCTGGCCTCTCAGTAACTGTTCTGGCTTCTCTGCAGGTGCTGAAGCATAGTCTGGCAGTCGAAGGAGCGGTGTCACAGCTGGGAGCTCTGCGGAGATCTGTGGCTGGCCATGAAGGTTGCGCTCTGACTTGCAGCGTGGACACAGCTAAGTCTTGGGGCTGCACTGTGTGTGTGCAGGGCTGGGAGGTGGAAGGTGGTTGTCCCCTAGGTGGTTGCTGGAGTCACTGGCTGTGGATGTTTGCCCATGGAGCTGAGGGGACCAAAAATATTAATTGTCTGTAATGGAGTTGAATAAGCGCTTGCAATGTTTCAGGTAGGTTCAGTGGAAGTGCAGCTTACTGCAGTCCTGTGGAGCGATTCTTGCATGTGCTCACATTTGAATGGTGGCTAAGACCAAGCTTATAAACAGCAACTGTAACATGATTCTGATGCATATCTTCCTGTTCTGCTGAACTTCTAAATGAAGGGGAAACTTCTTAAGCTGTGGGCAAAACTTGCAAGCTCATGTGTACTTTGGTGTTTCTTGCTTAAAGCTGAGGGTTTGGAGTTTTTCACTTGAGGTTTATTGTTTAGTTTGTTGTTGAGGGTTTTTTTTTTTTTAATTTTATGGAATTTTGTCCTTTTAAATCTCATCTAGAATATGCTTGCAAAAAATCCCTGGGAAGAAAACAAGGAGTATAAGCAGCTTTTTAATATTATTAGCAATACTTACACGTTCTGGATGGGTTCCTAGGGTCCCCCATGGTCTTCTGCCCTCCCCATTACCCCCAAATTTACCCATTTTGCAGTGTTTTGGCACTTATTTTGCTCTTTCTTGTCCCGAAGCAGGTCAGGGTTTGGTGTGGACAGAGGGGGGAAGGAGCCAGCTGTGGGTAAATGGGCCCTGGATGGCATCGCGGGGACACGGCGAATCCTGGCACAGCCCATCTTCAGCACGGGGAGAGGCCGGAGTGCTGCCGTGATGAGTGCTGAGAAAGGTACCTCTCTTTGGATTATGTGCACCCCAGAGCCCACCTTCTGGCCTTTCATTCTCCCCCGATCCCTCCTGTCAAGTATTTGTGCTCTGCGGATGCCTGAGTTTGGCTTTTTGTGACTTGTAGGTTCCTCCGCTGAGGTTCTTTTTGCCCCTGAGGTCCTCCCTTTCACCATCTTGTCCCCACAGAACCCTGAATTGTTTCTTCTCCCTCGCCCAGCCCACAACATCCCTTCCTTTTCCTTTTCTTTTTTGCTGCCCCTCGATCCTTCCTTTTGCAATTTTGCACCACCAGTTCACTCTGTTAAGCTCTTCTCTCTTTTGGGCTTTTTGCACCCCCCACCCCCCACCCCCTTTGTAAAGCTTTTTTTGTGCCGCTTACAAGCTTCTGGCTTTTTTTCCCCTGAGAAGCCTTCCTTCTGGCTTTGTGTGTCAGCACCCTCCCCTTTTTGAATAAAGCAGAGATTAAAGGCAAACTCGGTATCTCTTTATGCAGCTGCAACCCTTTGGAGGGGAAGCAAATACGTTATTGTGGTTTGTAGTATTTCTGGGCTAACTCTGGGGAAATCCTCATCACAGTTTGGATTTTTTGTTGTTGTTTCTATAAGTTCGTTGCTTTGAAAGTTTGAAACTAGTATTCGTTTGGCTTACTGCCTTACTGTCATAACTGAGCGTAAAGCAGAGATTGTGTTGCCATTGCATATGACCTCCCTCATATGGTGCTTGCGTTCATATACGTGTGTTCTCCCCAGGAGTACTCTTGCCTTTTCCTTTCCTTTAGTAAACAAACGCCTTTCTGAGCCAATACCGAGCAACACGGTGGATGTGCTTCTAGCGCTAACGTCGCGTCGCAGGAGGCAGCTGAGAGCAGTCGATAAGCCGGTGCTCTAGACATGCAAAGGCAGGAAGAAGCGGACTAGCTATTGAGCTTCCCTCGAGGGCAGAGGAAGAGGAGAAGAAACCCAGGGGGCGGTCATACACCCGCTGACGATTCCGGAGGCTTTGCCTTGCAATGCGTTTCTCCTGGTAGGCGGCAGCACTCATTGCCCGTGGTGGGTAAGGGCCGGAACCACCTTGCGCTGAGGGCTCAGCAGAACCAGAGAGGCGAGGGTGTCCCTGGGGTGGCTGCGGGTGCCTGGATTTCTCCGGCCCACCTCAAGGCATGCGTTGCGGGGAGAAAAGGCTTTCAGGGGCCTGGCAGTGCTCTGCTCCGTGCGGGCACAGGGCAGGGTCTGCCCTGAACACATGTTTGCCTCTCCCTGTCTTTGTTTTAATTCCTGCCTTTAGGGCTGAGGTTCCTCCCCAGAGCAGACTTGTACGTGTGCCCTCGCTCGTGTAGATGCAGATGGCCTGGAGGTGTGGGGAGGCAGGCTGTCCCGCGAGAAGGACTTTTGCGCGGCGTCCCGGGGAGGATAGCTGTGATGTACCTCGTGCACCCAAGGGTGTTGGTAAGCGACAAGATAACAAGTGGCTGTTTCCTGGTCACTCCCCTCACTAGAGAAAAATCGATTTACAGATTGGCTTTCACATGGAGAGAGAAACAGTACACCTTTCCTCAGGTCTGGTTGGGGTTTCACAGTGTGCCTGCACTAACACGTGGTCGTTGTCAGAGACGGTTTAGACGGGTTGCCTGCAGAGAGGTAGGAAAGGCATTACCTTTCGTGGACAGTGCTGTGGTGGGCAGAGCTACGGACGAAGAGGTGTGAGAGCGAGGTGCCTGAGCCTTAAAACTGACTGGAAGGGGACAGGATTCAAGGCCGGTTGGTGCACAGCACACAGCGCAACGCCAGGCTCATTATAAAGGTACTGTAATTGGGGAAACGGCCCGCTGACAGAAGAAGAAAGGTTAAAGCTCTGTGTGAAATAAAGGGTCCTTCCCATCAGACCTGAGGAAGAGGGTCGCGTTTCTTAGAGCGGCATATCCGTCGTTTTTCTGGTAGCAGCAGAGCACCGCAGTGGGAGGTTCTGGAAGAGTCAGGAGCAGAACTGGCAGGAGGCTCTTTTCCCTGTCCGGATGGAAAAACGGCTGTAAGCACGCTTGCCAGAAACCGAGGAGGCCGAGGCCGAGGCCCGGCTGGGGCCCTTGCCTTGGGCCCTGACTGCGGGCACCCGGCGCGCCCTGCCACCCGAGGCCTGCTCGCCCCAGGCGCGACTGCCACCGCCACCACCCCTCGGCGCTGCTGCGCCCCGGTGCTGCACCGCCGCCGGGACACGGGGTGCTCGTGAGGTCCCCGCCACCGTCTCCTCCTGCAGGACACAGGTGCCCGGGGGGAGGGTACGAAAGGGTCGGGGCGGCCCGACCGGAGGGTGCGGGGAGCGGCGGCGGCCGCTGCCGGCCTAGGCCAGCGGGGTCGCGCATGCGCACTGGATCAGACCGGCTCGCGGCTGCGGCAAGCGGAGTGGCGCATGCGCATTGGGGGGCGACCCGCTTACTCCCTGCTGCCCTCAAGTGACTACGAACCGGTACTGCAGGCAGGGGATTAACGCATGCGCACTGCTCCAGATGTGCTCCATGCTGCCCTCGGGTGATGCCACCCCAATAGTGCAGCCAGCCGACGAACGCATGCGTCCTGGACGCATCGGTTCCTTGGTGCCCCTCGAGCGATGAAAGCCTGCCAGCCAAACAGCCGCCTCGCGCATGCGCGCCGCCCCGACACTGCTCCCTGCGGCCCTCAGCTACGAACAGCGTAGTACTGCAGGCAGCCGCTGCGCGCATGCGCACTTGCTCGGCGTGGCTCGTTGGTGCCCTCGGCTGGCCAAAAATCGGTACTGCAGGCGAAGCGGGGCGCAGGCGCAGTGGTTTCGGCGTGGCTCGTTGGTGCCCTCGGCTGGCCAGAAATCGGTACTGAAGCCCGAAAAATCGGTACTGCAGGCGAAGCGGGGCGCAGGCGCAGTGGTTTCGGCGTGGCTCGTTGGTGCCCTCGGCTGGCGAAAATTCGGTACTGCAGGCGAAGCGGGGCGCCTGCGCACTGGGTTTCGGCGTGGCTCGTTGGTGCCCTCGGCTGGCCAGAAATCGGTACTGCAGGCGAAGCGGGGCGCAGGCGCAGTGGTTTCGGCGTGGCTCGTTGGTGCCCTCGGCTGGCCAGAAATCGGTACTGCAGGCGAAGCGGGGCGCAGGCGCACTGGGTTTCGGCGTGGCTCGTTGGTGCCCTCGGCTGGCCAGAAATCGGTACTGCAGGCGAAGCGGGGCGCAGGCGCACTGGGTTTCGGCGTGGCTCGTTGGTGCCCTCGGCTGGCCAGAAATCGGTACTGCAGGCGAAGCGGGGCGCAGGCGCACTGGGTTTCGGCGTGGCTCGTTGGTGCCCTCGGCTGGCCAGAAATCGGTACTGCAGGCGAAGCGGGGCGCAGGCGCAGTGGTTTCGGCGTGGCGAAGCGGGGCGCAGGTGCACTTGCTCGTCGGCGCTCGTTGGTGCCCTCGGCTGGCGAAAAGTGGGTACTGCAGGCGAAGCGGGGCGCATGCGCGGTGCTCGAGAGCCGGGCCCCCCGCGCTCCCGCGCCCCGTTCGCGATCGGCGCATGCGCGGAGGGCGGCGCATGCGCGGCGGCGGGCAGCAGCATGGCGGCGCGCGGGGACGGAGTTTTCGCTGGGGCGGCGGCGGGTGCGGGCCGAGGCCGCCCGGAGTCGGAGATCTGGGGGCCCCGGTGAGGTGAGCGCGTCCCCTCGGGCGGCCGCGGGCGTCGGGCGGTTTCTGCCCGCGGGGGCCGTCGCTGCGTGGAGGCGGAGGTGCGGGGCGAGATTTGGGGAGGGGGCTCGTGCCTGGCGCCGCGCCGCGCCGGCAGCGCGGCCCAGGGTCTGCCGGGAGCGCGGGTTTGACCGTCCGTTTGCCGTGTGTCGCCCTCAGGGCCCCGGTTCCTCCCTGGCGCGGCCGGGGCGGGCGCTCGCCCCTGCGGAGGCGGCCGGGAGGAGCGGCGAGGCTGGCGGGCCCCGGAGCGGCGCTGGGCGGACGGCTCCCGTCGCGGCTGGCCTGCCCGAGGGTGCTGGTAAGTCGCAAGGAAGCTTAAAGCTACCGGACCAAACCGACTTAAGGTCACTTTGAGCCAGGTGCAGTTAGCGCAGCGCCGAGAACGTTTACTTGAGAGTTGTAGCTAGGGAAACGAGAAGGTGGACAGGGGAAAAATACGCCCAGGCGCCCTGAGGCCTCCCCCAGTCGCAGGCACAGACTGTGGGCCCCAGCCAACCCGGGTACCAACTGACTGTAACCCCTGCTGAGCCTCGCTGAGCCCCGCGCCCTCCTGCACAGCTGCCCCACAGCTGTGGGGTTCCCCAGTCCAGTGTGTGTCGATGGGTCCTCCGTTGCCTCTTACATCTCCCCAGGCACGCGTATGCTGCACAGGAGTGTGGGTGTCTCCAGCAGTGGCACAGCAGCCTGATGCCTCTTGTCTGGAAGGTGGGGTCCTTCACAGCTCTTCTGGGCTCTTGGTGAGTTCCCTGCTGCCTCTTCTGGCATTCTGTACAAGCTCGTAGATCCTTCCTCCTCTTCCAGTGGCTTCTCCTGCAAAGCTGACAGCCACATGCAGCACTGCTGTGCACTCAGTACGCATCTGGGGTGGCACCCCTGCCGTTGAGGGCCCTGCAGATTCCCACCCTTCCTGCTTCCAGCTCCCCCAAAAGCCAAGAAACCACCCACAGATCCTGTCCTAACACCCCTACAGACCCCAAAATGCCTCCAAACCCTGCCACAACATTGTCACTGACTCCAGACTTTCCCCCTCCAAGCCCCATACAGTCCTAAAACCACTCCTAGACCCTGTCCCCACAGCAGCGAGGTGTCCTAATTAGAGGGTGTGATCTGTGTCCCCCTTGACTCAGTCCTGCTTTGGAGAAAAGAGAATTTGCAGCACTTCTTGGTGAAGAATGTTGGCAGGTGGGTGCACAGATGACAAACCGATTTTTCTCTCTCTTTTTCTGAGCCACCTCTCGGGACCCTCTGTGCCTGCAAGAGGACTTTCTAAATGCGGCTGGTCTAGGATAATTGTGCTCTGTGCAATGCTTAAGGAGAACATTAACATACAATTGCAGGCTAAGGAATAACCTAAACAAATAAAAGGCTCAGGAAAAGCCTAAGGGAACGCTGAAGGGCTATGGGAAGCCCCCAACCATACTGTAGAAAAAAGTGTGGGTCTTAGGCACGTCCTCAGAGAAGGAGAGATGTGTTACTCCAATCCATGGGACAATGGGTGCTATTAATTACCACCTGTAATTACCAAAAGTTCTGTAAAAGCAGAAGGGGCTAGAGATGATGCATAGCAGATTATGGACTATACGTAAAGTTGAAACAAACAACAACCCCCTCTTAAAATAGAAACAGGTTAGTCCTAGGCAGTAGATGAATGTAGCTTTGAGTAATGTGAAGAGCAGGGGTTATGTCAATCACCCTGAAAGCCCTGGAGAAGTGGTGCAAAAAATCTATACCCTTGTGGCCTCATCAGTCTTTTGGGTTTGTTTGGCAGGGTAGTCCACTGAAGGAGAACGTTTTGAAGAGAAGCAGCTAGACCTAGTGATCCAGTTGTTCACCTTTGGTCATTGCCTCTAAGGCAAGCATCCACGTATAGGAGGAATAATCTAGGAGATGTATCAAAAAGGTAACAGGTTTGAAACAGAGGCAGGCAAATTAAGTGCTGTCATTCTTCCATGTAGTTAAAGACTGAGAGAATTGTTGGTTAAGCATGTGTATACAAGGGTTTGAGAAAGGATATTGAATGGTACAATAACACTGAACCAGACTAAGGTTTCATGGAAGATGGCATAGGTGTGTATTAGGTGATGTGCCTGCCTGTCTAATAACCTAGCCCTAGTTGCTGTATGTTTTGTTACCAAACTGTTTACCTGTAACGTATGATGCCGAGGGCTGTTATAACTGCTGTCTCCATCTCCCCAAAAGGGAAACCCCATTCCTCCTGTTGAGGAAGGATCCCTAGGAATAGTGATCAGGATAACAGATCACCAACATATAACAGAAGGTCTGCACGTGTTACAAAAAGTATGCTGCATACATGTTTCTTTGCATGTGACTTTATGTATCTATGAAGCATCATATTTTAAGAGCTACAAGACAGCAACTTATTATCTTAGGGGAATGATAGTCAAGTGACCAGAGTTCCCGAAGAGGAAGTGAGAGTGAGAGAGAAGTATCTGAATTGTAAAATTAAGAGGTGAATTTCAGGAAGGCTCAATTGGTGCAACCCCAGGTTCCTGATACGGCAATGGTATTTGGGGAAACAGGAATATAGTAGCTAGAAAAAAGGTTAAAGCCTTATGAAATTAAGACTCTTTCTTGTCAGTTCCAACTTTAGGGCAATTTTAGGAGGATTTAATTTCCTCCGGCAGTGTTAATATAACTTGCGTGGTAGCGGCAGACCACGGTGGGAATTACGGGAAAGGAGTCAGGAATGGAGCTGGAACAAGGAACATGATGCTGCTTTCACTCAACTGAAAGAAGCGGCTGTAAAATCTCCTGCCCTCAAATTCCCAGGACAAGGCAAGCCTTTTTCAGTAAGGATTCCCACATCTACTGATTCCATGGGAGCAGCGCTGCTGCAAAAGAGCAGTAGAGGGAAAGTGGGTGCCAGTGGCATCATCCTTACATCCCCTTTGAGGCCCGAACAGAAACTCTCTGGCTGTGAGAAAGACTGTTTAGAAGCAATCTGGGCTGTAACTGTCTTTGAGACTTTTACCTTTTATCAGCCCAGATGCAGCCCAATCTGCTCAATTCCCTCTAAACTAGCTCATGTCAGGGAAATAAATAGGCAGCAGAGTATCCTCTGTCTAAGTGGGACAGTGGGCACTGATCTTAACAAGGGGGGAGTTACAGTGCAAGTGTACCAAGAAGCGGATCATCTTCTGTGCATCTGAATTGAATGAGGGGTAGAGCGTGGTTGTGCCAAAAATGTGGACACAGAAGGCTTCTGAAAGATTAAGCTCTAGGAGCTACTTAGTCTAACTTCCCTTTCACAGCAACCCAAGTGTCTTCATGGCTTCCAAAAGGGGAGTTGGGGGAAGCGGTATTTGTGGCTTGCCTGTGCTCGTTTGCTTTGCTTGTGTGTATATTAGATCTGCTTTTGTGCATATAAACGGGTTTGTCTTATGATTTTCTGCAGAGCTCTGATTTTTTTTTTTTTTTTGCTTTGCTTTATACTTTCGGAGGATGATGGATTTTACCGTGCCTCCATCAACAAGCGCTGGCTGACAAAGTTATAATGTCCCAGCGGAGACTCTTAGGCAAGACGGAGGAGTTCAGACACGCAGCCTGCCAGAAGAACGTCACCTGGGAGGGGTTGCTAGCCTTGAGCTATAGGCGCTGATGCATATGGCTCATTCTGGCAGACACGGAGGGGTTTTCTTTGGTGGCAGAAATTGTAGCTTGACTGTACACCCTATAGCGGCAGTATTTTTGTGTTTATAAATTGTGTTAATCTTAGGTATTCAGAACATCGGGGATCGACTACATGCTGCCATGAAGAACTACAGGCTACCGCGCTCAGACCTTTGTAAGTTACAGCGTGTCAAGAGCGGCCAGGAGAATCCAAATGCCAGTGGAAAGATTCTCTGCGTGGTCCTGCTGAAGAACTTCGGCTGTAGGAAGGTTGGCTGCATCCTCACTGGACTTGTGAGTAATAAGCCACAATTCATGGACCAGCCAAGGAGAGAGGGGAATAGTGGGCCCGTGGGTGCACCCTCGCTCTTGCAGACACAGACACTCTGGAGGTATAGGGATACAGGCAAGCAGGCCCACAAGTGGCCTCCACGTGCCTTTCGGTGTGGCTGCGGGTCCTCCACACAGCAGTGCCCAAGTGGACTTTGGGCCCAGCGGTACACAGAGAGCTCTGCAGCTCAGCAGGTGAGTGGAACTGGAGCGTGTTGAGGGCTGTTCCGGGCTGTCTGGATCCATCTGGTTCCATTCGCTGTCCCTCTGTCCAGCGCTCCATCTTTTTCTTTCTTTCCCCGTAGCTCTGTCCGATACCCCGTCCCTTTGTTTAGCTACTCAGTGCCCTGCCCAGTTCCCCATCCCTCTGGTACTCTTTGCATCCCTCTGTCAATATCTTCCTCCCTCCGACTGGCTCCCTATCGCTCTATCCAGCTCTCCATCATCCTTTTCCCCTCTCTGTCCCACTACCTGCCTGCTGTTCCTCTGTCCAGCTCCCCATCCCTCTGCTGCTCTTGTCTGTCTCTTTGTACCTTTCCAGCCTTCTCTCCCCCTCTCCAGCCTTCTCTTTCTATTTCTGTCCCTCTGTTCAGCTCCCCATCCATCTATTTGTCTCCCTATCCCTCTTTTCCCCTGTTCTATCTCATCTCTCTGTCTGACTTCCCCTCCCTCTTTTTTTTCTCTCCACCTTTCTGGTTGGCTCTTCGTCCTTCTCACTCTCTTCCCATTGCTCTGACTGGCTCCCTTTCCCTCTCTTCCAGTCCCCGTTCCTCTGTCTGGTTCTCCACCCTTCTCTTTTGCTTCCCGTCCCTCTGTCTTCTTCCCCTTCCCTCCTTTCCTCTCTTTATTCTTCTGTCCACTTCTACATCCCTCTTTTTCTCTCTTCTGCTCCCTGGTCCTCTGTCCAGCCCTCCACCTGTCTGGCCCTCTGTCCTCTTTTTCTCTTCCTTTGTCCAGGGCCCTGACCCTGGGGCTAGGTCTCTATCCTTCTCTTTCTTTTTCCATCTGTCAGCCAAGCTCTCTATCCCTCTTTTCTTCTGTTCTGCTCCCTGTCCCTCTGTCCAGCTGAAGGTTCATCATTCCTTTGTGTTTTGTCTGGTGTGGAAGGTGTCAAGAGGCAATTGGTGCTCGGCAGAGACGATCAGTAGCAACCAGAGGGTCCCATCAATCTGCCTGGTTCAGGTCATGTCAGATACCCCTGCAGTGACTCTGTGCAGAGGCATGGGGCTGCGGATGTGCAGTGGGGGAGCACTAATGGGCCAAAGATGCTGTGGGGGGATGTGGTAGACATTAGCATGTGGTAGAGATTAGCAGAGGCTCTGAGTATTCGGGTGTTAGGACAGGTGCAGGTAGGGCAGGGTGTGCTAGGGCAGTCTGGAGCTGCTGTTGTCCGTCTTACACGTCAGCGCAGTCTGCAGTTACTGTGTCTTGTCTGCCTGTGCGCAGACAGGGCTGCTGCGCGGTGCAGTTGGAGTCGTGATTGTGTCGCTGGCATTGAGCCCTGTTTTCTGACTTTATGCAAACTGTTGTCTTCCCTACATCAGCCTTACTCTGCTCCTCTTCCAGGAGCCTGTGCTCAGCTCTGCTTTCCAACACGCTGTCACGTCACAGGGATTTCCAGCACGGTCTGTCTAACTTGGGCCACATGCTAGGCAGCCTGAACGAGTGAAGCAAAATCCTTCTTCTGTCATTGTCCAGGCCAGAGTCAGTTTCCCATCAGCTCAGTCTCCAGAGTTTGGAGTTTTTGGAGGCCTTAGTTTTTATCCTGCCTTGGCTGGACAGTGCTTTCTGAGAGTGTCCGTCAGCGGCACAGTTTCCCTGAGGAGGACCATCTACCGAAGGCTGGAGGTGGCCGAGTGCCTGAGCGAGCCTGACTGTATGTGAGGGCTGCTGTGACGTCCTTGCGATAAAACGGAGCCTGAGAGAGTGACTGGAGCAGTGTAGAGGGTCAGTCATAATTGTGGGAACAGTTACGGGCCTTGGACAAGGGAGTAGTTCTAGGAGGGCTGCGCAGTTGCCTGGCATCTCAGTAACTGTTCTGGCTTCTTTGCAGGTGCTGAAGCATAGTCTGGCAGTCGAAGGAGCGGTGTCACAGCTGGGAGCTCTGCGGAGATCTGTGGTTGGCCATGAAGGTCGAGCTCTGACTTGCAGCGTGGACGCAGCTAAGTCTTGGGGCTGCACTGTGTGTGTGCAGGGCTGGGAGGTGGAAGGTGGTTGTCCCCTAGGTGGTTGCTGGAGTCACTGGCTGTGGATGTTTGCCCATGGAGCTGAGGGGACCAAAAATATTAATTGTCTGTAATGGAGTTGAATAAGCGCTTGCAATGTTTCAGGTAGGTTCAGTGGAAGTGCAGCTTACTGCAGTCCTGTGGAGCGATTCTTGCATGTGCTCACATTTGAATGGTGGCTAAGACCAAGCTTATAAACAGCAACTGTAACGTGATTCTGATGCATATCTTCCTGTTCTGCTGTACTTCTAAATGAAGGGGAAACTTCTTAAGCTGTGGGCAAAACTTGCAAGCTCATGTGTACTTTGGTGTTTCTTGCTTAAAGCTGAGGGTTTGGAGTTTTTCACTTGAGGTTTATTGTTTAGTTTGTTGTTGAGGGTCTGTCACTCAGGGGCTATGGTTTATTACTTTATTTTGTGGGGCTGTCTTTATCAGTCAGGGTTTACAGTTTGCTGACTTAGCGATCAGGGCGCAGGATTTAAAATCCAACCTCATCCGTAAATTTTAAAGCAACCACTTGGGTTCCAAGATTTGCAATTTGTCACATAGGGTTCAGGGCTTACGCCTTACTGATAAATGACAAGGGCTGAATCCTTAGATAATAAACTGTAAGCCCCGAAGCCTAAGCAGCAGGGTGCAAACCCTTCTCTGGGGTTCCTAACCTTCCCCTGTTCCCAGCGTTCAGCTTTGTGCACTGACCTGAGGTCTGGATTTGATAAGGCGCAGGCCCATCGCACTGAGAGTGGTGATGTGACAGGTGAGGTGAGAGCTGTGAAAGTGTCTTGCAGGGCTCTAGTCTGGGGTAGGGCAGTAGTGCAGACAGGCAGGATCAGAGATCAAAGATCTTCTCACCTGTCAGAGCTGAATCCTATCCCTGAAGGAAAAAGTAGAGGGGATAGGCTGTCAGCTACTCAGACGCCTGCCGCGTCAAGGGCAGCAGCAGGAGCTGACCCTTCCCCAAAGGACCGACGAACGCTGGTGCGGAGATGACTCTTCAGGTGTCACAGGGTAAGGGGAAGCATGCTGGCACTGAGCTCCATGGCAAACTCCCTCCCAGGTGTTGCTTCTGCGCAGTAAAACAATAAACAGTTGCTTTACTCTTTGCACTCGTGTCTGTGGTTCCTGCCGTCGCTTTGCCTGAAGATGATGCCCAGGGGAGGAGGTTACACATTGTGTCTGGGATTGGGAGCTGGTCCCCACATCCTTTGTTCTTGGGGGTCCCTGCGGTTCCCAGGGACCCCAGTGCTGTTCACAGGGCTCGGGGTAACTTCCCTTGCATTGCCTCGACCCTTGGGGCTCTTGGTGGAGTTTCCCATTATCCTGGGGGCAGCCAGGGCTCCGCAGGGCAGTGTGAGGGCCCCAGACTGCTCCCAGATTTGCTTTCAGCACTCTGCAACGTCTCTCATGTGTCGGTGGCGGGGGCCTGTGCGCCTGGGGCTGGGAGACACTTTCCCTGGGGACAGGGGGAGCCTGCAGGCACCGTCCCGTCAGCCGCGCTGAGCCCTGTGACATGTCCTGCTGCCCCTTCGGTGTGCACTGAGACCCTGCACTCGTACTTTGCTTTGCCCCACAGCCCTGCGTTTGCCCTCCGACGCCCTCAGGACCCCTCCGTTCACGTTCTGAGGTGCCCCCGAGCCCTCTGTGTGCCCCGGGGCCCAGTGCTGGTTTTGCAGCACGCCACAAAGTTCTCTGCTGAGCTTTCTCCCCTGCCCAGGAGCTGTCCGGGTGCCTTCTGGCGCCTCCGGGCCCCGCAGAGTCCCTCCGTCTGCGCTGTCGTCGCCCGGTAACTTCCTTTTTTCCACTGTTCCTTTACGGCGGGGCTGGGAGTGGTGTCGGGAGGGCGGAGGGGTCCCAGGGGAGCCCTGCGGAGGGTCGCGGCGGTGCCGGGGATCGCGGGGCCGGGGGGCTCCGGGCTCCACGGCGGCTGCCGGGGACGGGACGGGATCGCCGCTGGGTCCAACCTCACGGAGCGCTGCTGCCCGCGGCATCCTGGGAGATGTAGTCTTCCGGCGCCGGGCGGCCATGCTGGTTTGGGAGTGCGGCATGCCGGGAGCAGTAGTCTTCCGGCACCGGGCTGCCGGGCGGCCAGGCTGTCTGCGGGGCGCGGCATGCCGGGAGCAGTAGTCTTCCGGCACCAGGCTTCCGAGCGGCCATTTTAGTCTGCAGAGCATTCTGGGAGATGTATTCTTCCGGTACCGAGCTTCCGGGCGGCCATGTTGTTTTGGGGGCGCGGCATGCCGGGAGCAGTAGTCTTCCGGCGCCGGGCTGCCGGGCGGCCATTTTCATCTGCGGAGCATTCTGGGAGATGTAGTGTCCCAGCACCGAGCTTCCGGGCGGCCATTTTAATCTGTTAGGCATGCCGGGAGGCGTTGGCTTCCCTTGCTGGGTTCCTGGGAGATCATGTTGTGCCTGTCGAGGTGGCAGGAGGTGCAGCTGTCAACAGGGTTCCCACCCGCTGGCCACGTCGTGCTCTGTGGCAGCCAGGAGCTGCCGTTCCAGGTGCCTGTGCCTCCTCAGCACTGCAGCAGTGGGCCAGTGTGTCTGTTCCTTACTTGTCATGTCATGGGGGAAGGACTATATGCTGCCGTGAAGAACTACGGGCTGCTGCCCTCAGACCTCTGTCAGTTATCGCGTGTCAGGAGCGGCCAGGAGAATCCAAATGCCAGCGGAAAGGTTCTCTGCCCGGTCCCGAAGAGGAGCCTTCGGCCGTAGGAAGGTTGGCAGCGTCCTTACCGTGACCCGTGAGCCACGCTTCGTGGACCAGCAAAGGAGAGGGGGGAGTAGCGCCTGGTAGCCCAGTCGCTATGGCATCGCTGGCGCTAGCAGGCCCGCGAGGTCTGTGTGAAGCCTCACCTGCCTGTCTGGAGCTTTATTTTGGTCTGTTTACCCGGAGTAACCGGCGAGGCCTAAAATGAGAATTTAGGATGGCTAGATGGGTAACCTGTGACCCGACCTGTCCTCGCCTTGCTTTGCTGCCTAGCAGCAAGCAATAACGGGAACTTGGGACCCCAGAATAAAAACTGTTGCAGTGCTTAAGGGAGGACCTGCGTTTGCCCAGGTTAGGGAACCGTAATGAAAGCTTGGGGGGGGGGGGGGGTGGGAGGGGGGAGAGGAAGCTCCAAAACAGGAACCTCCCGGTGACCTTGGTGGTTTGATTCATTTGCAGAATAGTGTTCCGAGGGCCAGCAACCTGAGGAGGAGCCGCTCGACCCGTTTTGTTGATTTCGGTGATGCTGTTTTAAGGAAGCACGTAAGTACAGAAGAGCTCTGGGAGGGTTTTCAAACAAGACGGGGAAGAGCGTGGGAAAGCTAGGTGCCGTGAGTACGGAAGTTGTTAAGGGCTGAGAGAATTTGGGGGGTTAAGCGTGCGCACGTGACGGTCTGAAAGGGGCTGATGCACAAGCAGTAGTAAAAGGGCGTGACGGAGTGCAAGGTTCCTCCCCGGTGTGGGCCCGTGCGTGCGCCCTCGCTCTCGCGGACGCAGGCGCTCTGGAGGCGCAGGGATTCGGGCAAGCAGGCCCACAGGCGGACTTGGGGAAAACGGTGTGCAGAGCGCTCGGCGGGTGAGCGGGGCTGGAGCGGGTCGAGGGCTGTCCCGGGCGGGCTGCCTGGGTCCATCCGGTTCTGCTCCCTGTCCCTCTGTCCAGCTCTCCATCTTTCTCTTTCTTTCCCCATAGCTCTGTCCGGTGCCCCATCCCTTTGTTTAACTACTCGTTGCTCTGCCCAGCTCCCCATCCCTCTTGTACTCTTCCCGTCCCTCCGTCAATACCTGCTTCCCTCTGTCTGCTTCTCCATCCCTCTGACTGGCTCCCTATCGCTCTGTCCAGCTCTTCGTCGTCCTCTTTCTCTCCCGATCCCACTACCTGCCTGCTGTCCCTCTGCCTGGCTCCCCATCCCTCCACCACCCCCCCCAACTGCTCTGTCTATCTGCCTCTTCGTACCTCTCTTTGCCCCTTCAGCCCTCCATCCACCTCTCCAGTCTTCTCTGTTTCCATCCCTCTGTTCAGCTCCTCATCCATCTATTTGCCGCCTCCTTATCCCTCTTTTCCCCTGTACCATCCCATCTCTCTGTCCGACTTCCCCTCTCTCTTTTGGGGGGTTTAGTACCTGTTTTAGCAGACAATCGCGTGTCCCTTTAGGCCCCAGGAAGCAGAAAGTTCTGACCTGACAGCAAAGTATTTGGTCTTTTTAACGCTCTTGCGGCTGAAGGTGACTCCTAATGAAAAGCAATGAGAATTCTGAGGATTCACTGGAAACGTAAAAGACAGTATCTGCCCTTTTTAAAAGGCTGTGTGCTTCCGCTAATAATACCTGTAGTAATCAAGCCACTAGATTTTTCTGACAATAAGAGCCTTTAAGCTGCGATCGCTACTCGAAAAGTCCAGATATTTTAGAAACTGAACGAGCCTTCTGAGCTTGCTGACTGCAGTACCTCGAAAGATGATCAGAGTGCTGATGTTTTCATGCTTTAGTGTGGTAGAGATGCTCTGTGCAAACATCCCTTGTGTTTAATCTTCAAAACTGCGCAGACTGTCACGGAGCTCTCTTTTGACTATCTACTTTGCGTAACAAACAGAAAGGCAGGAGGTTGACAGTGCTAAATGAGTAAGGTCATTGCTTGTTTAGGGGTTGCAAATTTTATGGAATTTTGTCCTTTTAAATCTCATCTAGAATATGCTTGCAAAAAATCCCTGGGAAGAAAACAAGGAGTATAAGCAGCTTTTTAATATTATTAGCAATACTTACACGTTCTGGATGGGTTCCTAGGGTCCCCCATGGTCTTCTGCCCTCCCCATTACCCCCAAATTTACCCATTTTGCAGTGTTTTGGCACTTATTTTGCTCTTTCTTGTCCCGAAGCAGGTCAGGGTTTGGTGTGGACAGAGGGGGGAAGGAGCCAGCTGTGGGTAAATGGGCCCTGGATGGCATCGCGGGGACACGGCGAATCCTGGCACAGCCCATCTTCAGCACGGGGAGAGGCCGGAGTGCTGCCGTGATGAGTGCTGAGAAAGGTACCTCTCTTTGGATTATGTGCACCCCAGAGCCCACCTTCTGGCCTTTCATTCTCCCCCGATCCCTCCTGTCAAGTATTTGTGCTCTGCGGATGCCTGAGTTTGGCTTTTTGTGACTTGTAGGTTCCTCCGCTGAGGTTCTTTTTGCCCCTGAGGTCCTCCCTTTCACCATCTTGTCCCCACAGAACCCTGAATTGTTTCTTCTCCCTCGCCCAGCCCACAACATCCCTTCCTTTTCCTTTTTTTTTTTTGCTGCCCCTCGATCCTTCCTTTTGCAATTTTGCACCACCAGTTCACTCTGTTAAGCTCTTCTCTCTTTTGGGCTTTTTGCACCCCCCTACCCCCTTTGTAAAGCTTTTTTTGTGCCACTTCTTCTGGCTTCTGGCTTTTTTTCCCCTGAGAAGCCTTCCTTCTGGCTTTGTGTGTCAGCACCCTCCCCTTTTTGAATAAAGCAGCGATTCAAGGCAAACTCGGTATCTCTTTATGCAGCTGCAACCCTTTGGAGGGGAAGCAAATACGTTATTGTGGTTTGTAGTATTTCTGGGCTAACTCTGGGGAAATCCTCATCACAGTTTGGATTTTTTGTTGTTGTTTCTATAAGTTCGTTGCTTTGAAAGTTTGAAACTCGTATTCGTTTGGCTTACTGCCTTACTGTCATAACTGAGCGTAAAGCAGAGATTGTGTTGCCATTGCATATGACCTCCCTCATATGGTGCTTGCGTTCAAATACGTGTGTTCTCCCCAGGAGTACTCTTGCCTTTTCCTTTCCTTTAGTAAACAAACGCCTTTCTGAGCCAATACCGAGCAACACGGTGGATGTGCTTCTAGCGCTAACGTCGCGTCGCAGGAGGCAGCTGAGAGCAGTCGATAAGCTGGTGCTCTAGACATGCAAAGGCAGGAAGAAGCGGACTAGCTATTGAGCTTCCCTCGAGAGCAGAGGAAGAAGAGAAGACCGCCAGGGGGCGGTCGTACACCCGCTGACGATTTTGGAGGCTTTGCCTTGCGATGCGTTTCTCCTGGTAGGCGGCAGCGCTCATTGCCCGTGGTGGGTAAGGGCCGGAACCACCTTGCGCTGAGGGCTCAGCAGAACCAGAGAGGCGAGGGTGTCCCTGGGGTGGCTGCGGGTGCCTGGATTTCTCCGGCCCACCTCAAGGCATGCGTTGCGGGGAGAAAAGGGTGCGGGCTTTCAGGGGCCTGGCAGCGCTCTGCTCCGTGCGGGCACAGGGCAGGGTCTGCCCGGAACACATGTTTGCCTCTCCCTGTCTTTGTTTTAATTCCTGCCTTTAGGGCTGAGGTTCCTCCCCAAGGCAGGCTTGTACGTGTGCCCTCGCTCGTGCAGATGCAGATGGCCTGGAGGTGTGGGGAGGCAGGCTGTCCCGCGAGAAGGACTTTTGCGCGGCGTCCCGGGGAGGATAGCTGCGATGTACCTCGTGCACCCAAGGGTGTTGGTAAGCGACAAGATAACAAGTGGCTGTTTCCTGGTCACTCCCCTCACTAGAGAAAAATCGATTTACAGATTGGCTTTCACATGAAGAGAGAAACAGTACACCTTTCCTCAGGTCTGGTGGGGTTTCACAGTGTGCCTGCACTAACACGTGGTCATTGTCAGAGACGGTTTAGACGGGTTGCCTGCAGAGAGGTAGGAAAGGCGTTACCTTTCGTGGACAGTGCTGTGGTGGGCAGAGCTACGGACGAAGAGGTGTGAGAGCGAGGTGCCTGAGCCTTAAAACTGACTGGAAGGGGACAGGATTCAAGGCCGGTTGGTGCACAGCACACAGCGCAACGCCAGGCTCATTATAAAGGTACTGTAATTGGGGAAACGGCCCGCTGACAGAAGAAGAAAGGTTAAAGCTCTGTGTGAAATAAAGGGTCCTTCCCATCAGACCTGAGGAAGAGGGTCGTGTTTCTTAGAGCGGCGTATCCGTCACTTTTCTGGTAGCAGCAGAGCACCGCAGTGGGAGGTTCTGGAAGAGTCAGGAGCAGAACTGGCAGGAGGCTCTTTTCCCTGTCCGGATGGAAAAACGGCTGTAAGCACGCTTGCCAGAAACCGAGGAGGCCGAGGCCGAGGCCCGGCTGGGGCCCTTGCCTTGGGCCCTGACTGCGGGCACCCGGCGCGCCCCACCGCCCGAGGCCTGCTTGCCCCAGGCGCCGCCACCGCCACCACCCCTCGGCGCTGCTGCGCCCCGGTGCTGCACCGCCGCCGGGACACGGGGTGCTCGTGAGGTCCCCGCCACCGTCTCCTCCTGCAGGACACAGGTGCCCAGGGGGGAAGGTACGAAAGGGTCGGGGCGGCCCGACCGGAGGGTGCGGGGAGCGGCGGCGGCCGCTGCCGGCCTAGGCCAGCGGGGTCGCGCATGCGCACTGGGTCAGACTGGCTCGTGGCTGCGGCAAGCGGAGTGGCGCATGCGCATTGGGGGGCGACCCGCTTACTCCCTGCTGCCCTCAAGTGACTACGAACCGGTACTGCAGGCAGGGGATTAACGCATGCGCACTGCTCCAGATGTGCTCCATGCTGCCCTCGGGTGATGCCACCCCAAAAGTGCAGCCAGCCGACGAACGCATGCGTCCTGGACGCATCGGTTCCTTGGTGCCCCTCGAGCGATGAAAGCCTGCCAGCCAACCAGCCGCCTCGCGCATGCGCGCCGCCCCGACACTGCTCCCTGCGGCCCTCAGCTACGAACAGCGTAGTACTGCAGGCAGCCGCTGCGCGCATGCGCACTTGCTCGGCGTGGCTCGTTGGTGCCCTCGCCTGGCCAGAAATCGGTACTGCAGGCGAAGCGGGGCGCAAGCGCAGTGGTTTCGGCGTGGCTCGTTGGTGCCCTCGGCTGGCGAAAATTCGGTACTGCAGGCGAAGCGGGGCGCATGCGCAGTGGGTTTCGGCGTGGCTCGTTGGTGCCCTCGGCTGGCCAGAAATCGGTACTGCAGGCGAAGCGGGGCGCAGGCGCAGTGGTTTCGGCGAGGCTCGTTGGTGCCCTCGCCTGGCCAGAAATCGGTACTGCAGGCGAAGCGGGGCGAAGGCGCAGTGGTTTCGGCGTGGCTCGTTGGTGCCCTCGGCTGGCCAGAAATCGGTACTGCAGGCGAAGCGGGGCGCAGGCGCACTGGGTTTCGGCGTGGCTCGTTGGTGCCCTCGGCAGACCAAAATTCGGTACTGCAGGCGAAGCGGGGCGCATGCGCAGTGGTTTCGGCGTGGCTCGTTGGTGCCCTCGCCTGGCGAAGAATCGGTACTGCAGGCGAAGCGGGGCGCATGCGCAGTGGGTTTCGGCGTGGCTCGTTGGTGCCCTCGGCTGGCCAGAAATCGGTACTGCAGGCGAAGCGGGGCGCAGGCGCAGTGGTTTCGGCGAGGCTCGTTGGTGCCCTCGGCTGGCCAGAAATCGGTACTGCAGGCGAAGCGGGGCGCAGGCGCAGTGGTTTCGGCGTGGCTCGTTGGTGCCCTCGGCTGGCCAGAAATCGGTACTGCAGGCGAAGCGGGGCGCAGGCGCACTGGGTTTCGGCGTGGCTCGTTGGTGCCCTCGGCTGGCGAAAATTCGGTACTGCAGGCGAAGCGGGGCGAAGGCGCACTGGGTTTCGGCGTGCCTCGTTGGTGCCCTCGGCTGGCCAGAAATCGGTACTGCAGGCGAAGCGGGGCGCAGGCGCAGTGGTTTCGGCGTGGCTCGTTGGTGCCCTCGGCAGACCAAAAATCGGTACTGCAGGCGAAGCGGGGCGCATGCGCACTAGGTTTCGGCGTGGCTCGTTGGTGCCCTCGGCAGACCAAAAATCGGTACTGCAGCCGAAGCGGGGCGCATGCGCACTGGGTTTCGGCGTGGCTCGTTGGTGCCCTCGCCTGGCCAGAAATCGGTACTGCAGGCGAAGCGGGGCGAGGGCGCAGTGGTTTCGGCGTGGCGCTTTGGTGCCCTCGGCTGGCGAAAATTCAGTACTGCAGGCGAAGCGGGGCGCAGGCGCAGTGGTTTCGGCGTGGCTCGTTGGTGCCCTCGCCTGGCCAGAAATTGGTACTGCAGGCGAAGCGGGGCGCAAGCGCAGTGGTTTCGGCGTGGCTCGTTGGTGCCCTCGGCTGGCCAGAAATTGGTACTGCAGGCGAAGCGGGGCGCATGCGCACTGGGTTTCGGCGAGGCTCGTTGGTGCCCTCGGCTGGCCAGAAATCGGTACTGCAGGCGAAGCGGGGCGAAGGCGCAGTGGTTTCGGCGTGGCTCGTTGGTGCTCTCGCCTGGCGAAGAATCGGTACTGCAGGCGAAGCGGGGCGCAGGCGCAGTGGGTTTCGGCGTGGCTCGTTGGTGCCCTCGGCTGGCCAGAAATCGGTACTGCAGGCGAAGCGGGGCGCATGCGCACTGGGTTTCGGCGAGGCTCGTTGGTGCCCTCGGCTGGCCAGAAATCGGTACTGCAGGCGAAGCGGGGCGAAGGCGCAGTGGTTTCGGCGTGGCTCGTTGGTGTCCTCTGCTGACCAAAAATCGGTACTGCAGCCCGAAGAATCGGTACTGCAGGCGAAGCGGGGCGCAGGTGCAGTGGTTTCGGCGTGGCTCGTTGGTGCCCTCGCCTGGCCAGAAATCGGTACTGCAGGCGAAGCGGGGCGCAGGCGCACTGGGTTTCGGCGTGGCTCGTTGGTGCCCTCGGCTGGCCAGAAATCGGTACTGCAGGCGAAGCGGGGCGCATGCGCAGTGGGTTTCGGCGTGGCTCGTTGGTGCCCTCGGCTGGCCAGAAATCGGTACTGCAGGCGAAGCGGGGCGAAGGCGCAGTGGTTTCGGCGTGGCTCGTTGGTGCCCTCGGCTGGCCAGAAATCGGTACTGCAGGCGAAGCGGGGCGCAGGCGCAGTGGTTTCGGCGTGGCTCGTGGGTGTCCTCTGCTGACCAAAAATCGGTACTGCAGCCCGAAGAATCGGTACTGCAGGCGAAGCGGGGCGCAGGTGCAGTGGTTTCGGCGTGGCTCGTTGGTGCCCTCGGCTGGCCAGAAATCGGTACTGCAGGCGAAGCGGGGCGCAGGCGCAGTGGTTTCGGCGTGGCTCGTGGGTGTCCTCTGCTGACCAAAAATCGGTACTGCAGCCCGAAGAATCGGTACTGCAGGCGAAGCGGGGCGCATGCGCAGTGGTTTCGGCGTGGCTCGTTGGTGCCCTCGGCTGGCCAGAAATCGGTACTGCAGGCGAAGCGGGGCGCAGGCGCACTGGGTTTCGGCGTGCCTCGTTGGTGTCCTCGGCTGGCCAGAAATCGGTACTGCAGGCGAAGCGGGGCGCAAGCGCAGTGGTTTCGGCGTGGCTCGTTGGTGCCCTCGGCTGGCCAGAAATCGGTACTGCAGGCGAAGCGGGGCGCAGGCGCAGTGGTTTCGGCGAGGCTCGTTGGTGCCCTCGGCTGGCCAGAAATCGGTACTGCAGGCGAAGCGGGGCGCAGGCGCAGTGGTTTCGGCGAGGCTCGTTGGTGCCCTCGGCTGGCCAGAAATCGGTACTGCAGGCGAAGCGGGGCGCAGGCGCAGTGGTTTCGGCGTGGCTCGTTGGTGCCCTCGGCTGGCGAAAATTCGGTACTGCAGGCGAATCGGGGCGCATGCGCAGTGGGTTTCGGCGTGGCTCGTTGGTGCCCTCGGCTGGCCAGAAATCGGTACTGCAGGCGAAGCGGGGCGCATGCGCACTGGGTTTCGGCGTGGCTCGTTGGTGCCCTCGGCTGGCCAGAAATCGGTACTGCAGGCGAAGCGGGGCGCAGGCGCAGTGGTTTCGGCGTGGCGCTTTGGTGCCCTCGGCTGGCGAAAATTCAGTACTGCAGGCGAAGCGGGGCGCAGGCGCAGTGGTTTCGGCGTGGCTCGTTGGTGCCCTCGCCTGGCCAGAAATTGGTACTGCAGGCGAAGCGGGGCGCAAGCGCAGTGGTTTCGGCGTGGCTCGTTGGTGCTCTCGCCTGGCGAAAAATCGGTACTGCAGGCGAAACGGGGCGCAGGTGCAGTGGTTTCGGCGAGGCTCGTTGGTGCCCTTGGCTGGCCAGAAATCGGTACTGCAGGCGAAGCGGGGCGAAGGCGCAGTGGTTTCGGCGTGGCTCGTTGGTGTCCTCTGCTGACCAAAAATCGGTACTGCAGCCCGAAGAATCGGTACTGCAGGCGAAGCGGGGCGAAGGCGCAGTGGTTTCGGCGTGGCTCGTTGGTGCCCTCGGCTGGCGAAAATTCGGTACTGCAGGCGAAGCGGGGCGCATGCGCAGTGGTTTCGGCGTGGCTCGTTGGTGTCCTCTGCTGACCAAAAATCGGTACTGCAGCCCGAAGAATCGGTACTGCAGGCGAAGCGGGGCGCAGGTGCAGTGGTTTCGGCGTGGCTCGTTGGTGCCCTCGGCTGACCAAAAATCGGTACTGCAGGCGAAGCGGGGCGCAGGCGCAGTGGTTTCGGCGTGGCTCGTTGGTGCCCTCGGCTGGCCAGAAATCGGTACTGCAGGCGAAGCGGGGCGCAGGCGCACTGGGTTTCGGCGTGGCTCGTTGGTGCCCTCGGCTGGCCAGAAATCGGTACTGCAGGCGAAGCGGGGCGCAGGCGCACTGGGTTTCGGCGTGGCTCGTTGGTGCCCTCGGCTGGCCAGAAATCGGTACTGCAGGCGAAGCGGGGCGCAGGCGCAGTGGTTTCGGCGTGGCTCGTTGGTGCCCTCGGCTGGCCAGAAATCGGTACTGCAGGCGAAGCGGGGCGCATGCGCACTGGGTTTCGGCGTGGCTCGTTGGTGCCCTCGGCTGGCGAAAATTCGGTACTGCAGCCGAAGCGGGGCGCATGCGCACTGGGTTTCGGCGTGGCTCGTTGGTGCCCTCGCCTGGCCAGAAATCGGTACTGCAGGCGAAGCGGGGCGCAAGCGCAGTGGTTTCGGCGTGGCTCGTTGGTGCTCTCGCCTGGCGAAAAATCGGTACTGCAGGCGAAGCGGGGCGCATGCGCAGTGGGTTTCGGCGTGGCTCGTTGGTGCCCTCGGCTGGCCAGAAATCGGTACTGCAGGCGAAGCGGGGCGAAGGCGCAGTGGTTTCGGCGTGGCTCGTTGGTGCCCTCGGCTGGCGAAAATTCGGTACTGCAGGCGAAGCGGGGCGCATGCGCAGTGGTTTCGGCGTGGCTCGTTGGTGTCCTCTGCTGACCAAAAATCGGTACTGCAGCCCGAAGAATCGGTACTGCAGGCGAAGCGGGGCGCAGGTGCAGTGGTTTCGGCGTGGCTCGTTGGTGCCCTCGGCTGACCAAAAATCGGTACTGCAGGCGAAGCGGGGCGCAGGCGCAGTGGTTTCGGCGTGGCTCGTTGGTGCCCTCGGCTGGCCAGAAATCGGTACTGCAGGCGAAGCGGGGCGCAGGCGCACTGGGTTTCGGCGTGGCTCGTTGGTGCCCTCGGCTGGCCAGAAATCGGTACTGCAGGCGAAGCGGGGCGCAGGCGCAGTGGTTTCGGCGTGGCTCGTTGGTGCCCTCGGCTGGCGAAAATTCGGTACTGCAGGCGAAGCGGGGCGCATGCGCAGTGGGTTTCGGCGTGGCTCGTTGGTGCCCTCGGCTGGCCAGAAATCGGTACTGCAGGCGAAGCGGGGCGCAGGCGCACTGGGTTTCGGCGTGGCTCGTTGGTGCCCTCGGCTGGCCAGAAATCGGTACTGCAGGCGAAGCGGGGCGCAGGCGCACTGGGTTTCGGCGTGGCTCGTTGGTGCCCTCGGCTGGCCAGAAATCGGTACTGCAGGCGAAGCGGGGCGCAGGCGCAGTGGTTTCGGCGTGGCTCGTTGGTGCCCTCGGCTGGCGAAAATTCGGTACTGCAGGCGAAGCGGGGCGCATGCGCAGTGGTTTCGGCGTGGCTCGTTGGTGCCCTCGGCTGGCCAGAAATCGGTACTGCAGGCGAAGCGGGGCGCAGGCGCAGTGGTTTCGGCGAGGCTCGTTGGTGCCCTCGGCTGGCCAGAAATCGGTACTGCAGGCGAAGCGGGGCGCATGCGCAGTGGTTTCGGCGTGGCTCGTTGGTGCCCTCGGCTGGCGAAAATTCAGTACTGCAGGCGAAGCGGAGCGCATGCGCAGTGGTTTCGGCGTGGCTCGTTGGTGCCCTCGGCTGGCGAAAATTCGGTACTGCAGGCGAAGCGGGGCGCATGCGCAGTGGTTTCGGCGTGGCTCGTTGGTGCCCTCGGCTGGCGAAAAATCGGTACTGCAGGCGAAGCGGGGCGCAGGCGCAGTGGTTTCGGCGAGGCTCGTTGGTGCCCTCGGCTGGCCAGAAATCGGTACTGCAGGCGAAGCGGGGCGCATGCGCAGTGGTTTCGGCGTGGCTCGTTGGTGTCCTCTGCTGACCAAAAATCGGTACTGCAGCCCGAAGAATCGGTACTGCAGGCGAAGCGGGGCGCAGGTGCAGTGGTTTCGGCGTGGCTCGTTGGTGCCCTCGGCTGGCCAGAAATCGGTACTGCAGGCGAAGCGGGGCGCAGGCGCAGTGGTTTCGGCGTGGCTCGTTGGTGCCCTCGGCTGGCGAAAATTCGGTACTGCAGGCGAAGCGGGGCGCAAGCGCAGTGGTTTCGGCGTGGCTCGTTGGTGCCCTCGGCTGGCGAAAATTCGGTACTGCAGGCGAAGCGGGGCGCAGGCGCAGTGGTTTCGGCGTGGCTCGTTGGTGCCCTCGGCTGGCCAGAAATCGGTACTGCAGGCGAAGCGGGGCGCATGCGCACTGGGTTTCGGCGTGGCTCGTTGGTGCCCTCGGCTGGCGAAAATTCGGTACTGCAGGCGAAGCGGGGCGCATGCGCAGTGGTTTCGGCGTGGCTCGTTGGTGCCCTCGGCTGGCGAAGAATCGGTACTGCAGGCGAAGCGGGGCGCAGGCGCAGTGGTTTCGGCGTGGCTCGTTGGTGCCCTCGGCTGGCCAGAAATCGGTACTGCAGCGGTAAGGCGCTCGCATGGGCGTTCGGTTTCCCCTGCTCACTGCTGCCCTCCGGTGTCGACACGCCACTTCTGCAGCCGCCACTGCCCTCGCCGGCATACCGCGAATACTGCAGCCAGCCGGCCCGCACCCGCAGTGCCGGTCACCGTGTTCGCCCCTACTCTGCCTTGTTTGGGTAACGGGTAAGCGAAGGGGCCGTGCTCCTCGCCCCTTCCCCGTGCTCACAGACCCGCAGCGCAGAGTGCTTTTCCGTACTGGTGCTTCCTTCCTGTTGTCGCGGGGACGGGCAGTGCCGCCTCGGCGCTGCTCCGCGGTGCCCTCGCACCGGTGCAGCACCGGAGCCCGCTCGCTGATCCCCGCCGGGCTCTCGGGCACGGACCGAGCAGCCCCGGGGCGCCCGCCGCTGAGCGCGAGCCCCGCGGGGCCGCGGCGGGGGCGGCGGGCTGCAGCCCCGCGCCGGGAACACGCGGGGGCGCCGTTCCCCGCCTGGCCCCCCTCCCGCTCCCCCCCTCGCCCCCTCCCCTTCCCTCCGTCCCTCCCACTCCCCTCCTCGCCCCTCCCCTCCCCTCCCCTCCCGCTCGGGGCGGAGCCGGCGCATGCGCGGTGCTCGAGAGCCGGGCCCCCGGCGCTGCCGCGCCCCGTTCGCAATCGGCGCATGCGCGGCGGGCGGCGCATGCGCGGCGGCGAGGAGCAGCATGGCGGCGCGCGGGGACGGAGTTTTCGCTGGGACGGCGGCAGGTGAGGGCCGAGGCCGCCCGGAGTCGGGGATCTGGGGGCCCCGGTGAGGTGAGCGAGTCCCCTCGGGCGGCCGCGGGCGTCGGGCGGTTCCTGCCCGCGGGGGCCGTCGCTGCGTGGAGGCGGAGGTGCGGGGCGAGGTTTGCGGAGGGGGCTCGGGCCTGGCGCCGGCAGCGCGGCCCAGGGTCTGCCGGGAGCGCGGGTTTGACCGTCCGTTTGCCGTGTGTCGCCCTCAGGGCCCCGGTTCCTCCCCGGCGCGGCCGGGGCGGGCGCTCGCCCCTGCGGAGGCGGCCGGGAGTAGCGGCGAGGCTGACGGGCCCCGGAGCGGCGCTGGGCGGACGGCTCCCGTCGCGGCTGGCCTGCCCGAGGGTGCTGGTAAGTCGCCAGGAAGCTTAAAGCTACCGGACCAAACCGATTTAAGGTCACTTTGAGCCAGGTGCAGTTAGCGCAGCGCCGAGATCGTTTACTTGAGAGTTGTAGCTAGGGAAACGAGAAGGTGGACAGGGGAAAAATACGCCCAGGCACCCTGAGGCCTCCCCCAGCTGCGGGCCCAGACTGTGGGCCCCAGCCAACCCGGGCACCAACTGATGGAAACCCCCGCTGAGCCTCGCTGAGCCCCGCGCCCTCCTGCACAGCTGCCCCGAAGCCACGGGGTTCCCCAGTCCGGTATGTGTCGATGGGTCCCCTGTTGCCTCTGACGTCTGCCCAGGCGCTCGTATGCTGCATGGGGGTGTGGGTGTCTCCAGCGGTGGCACAGCAGCCTGACGCCTCCTCTTTTCTGCTCTCCTTAGAGCAGTTCCTTAGGGAACTTACAGCCCTTCCCGGTGACGAACGGTGACAGATAGATGCAGAGGTGGCAAACAGATTTTTCCCTCTGCGCGTGCAAGAGGACTCTCTAAATGTGGCTTGTCCTCGGAGAAGGAGAGAGGTGCTCCTCCAGCCCATAGGACGATGGGTACTGTTAATTACCACCTTTACTTACCAAAAGTGTTGTGAAAGCGGAAGGGACTAGAGATGATGCCTAGCAGATTATGGACTGCGTGTAAAGCTGAAACAAACAGCAAGCCCCTCTGACACCGGAAACGGTTTAGTCCCAAGTAATAGAGGAACGTAGCTTTGAGTAACGCGAAGAGAAGCGGTTACATCAATCACCCTGAAAGCCTTAGAGAAGCGATCCAAAAGTCTGATCCCCTCATGGCCTCATCGGTCTTGTTGGTTTGTCTGGCAGGGTAACCCATCGAAGGAGGACATCTTGAAGAGAAGCAGCTAGACCTAGTGATCCAGTTGTTCGCTTTGGGCATCGCTTCTGAAGCGAGCGTCCGCGTACGGGAGGAATCTAGGAGCCGTGTCAACAAAAGGTTTGAAACGGAGGCGGGCAAACGAAGCGCTGTCGTTCTTCCACGTAGTTAAAGACCAAGAGACTTGCCGGTTAAGCACGCGTACGCGAGGGTTCAAGAAAGGACACTGAACAGTACAATCACACCGAACCGGAATAAAAACGAATAAGCTGTCGTGGAAGGTGGCGTTATGGAAACAGTTCGACCCTAGGTTTCTGAGGAGCAGAGTCTCGCGGACGTCTAGCAGCAAAATTAATTATCTGTTTAAACGCCGGTACAGCAAAGTAACAGCTCGAGCTGGGTGCCTCTGGGGAAGGACCCCGAACAAAGAAATTTGCCGGTAATTCTCCTCCTTACAGTCTTATTTCCCCACCTGCCAGCGACAGTCTCTTCCAGTCTTGTGTACTGGAGTCGGTGGTCTCTTCCCTTTTGATTGGTTCACGTCTGCATCCCGGGACGGTTGCTATGTGCCTGTTTCACGGTGCCTTATCTTACCTGAAGTTACCTCTGTCCAGTGCGTGCTGTATCTTTGAGGGCTGGTTCTAGCTGGGTTTGCAGTCGCATCCTCAGCATTGTCTCTCGAGCTCATTTCCAGTTCACGCCTGCAGCCTTCGTCTACTTCAGGCACTAGTGCTAAGTTGGGCTACAGCTAAATTAAATCCCTTTTCTAACAATGGCGTGGGTGAGTATTAGGGGATGTGCCTGCCTGTCCGATAACCTAGTCCTAACGGCCGTATGTAATGTTTCCAAACTGTTTACCCTGTAACGCGTCGCGTGATGCAAAGCGCTGTATTAAGACCTCTCCTTTAAGGACGGGGCAGGGTGGGGGGGGGGAAGAACATGGTAAAGAGGAAAAGAACACACGTGAATTTAAGTGTTTCATTGGAGGTAAAAACGCAAGTTTAACAATCCCTGTTTGTTACAGGGATGGAAGCAACGATAGCAAAAGCTGACGAAGAGAAAAGACGGGCGAGCGGTTTTTGGCGATTAATACCTAAGGCACCGGATAAAACAAGGAAGCCGGAACGAAGTTTAGCGGACCCTTCATCTCGGCAGAAACTGCTACAGAAGGAGGTGTTCTGGCGTGGGCAACTAGTGATAACAAACGCCTGTTATTTCTGTCTCCCAGGGGCAGCGCTGAGGACTAAGTAACCCGTTCCTACCCTGTGGCTACTGTTAGCTGTGTCTGCCGTAGTTTTGCTTTGGGTGTTTCTGTTTGGTGTCGCTATCTTACATGCATCTACGAAAAGGGAAAGATGTGATGCTTTGTAGATTAATTGCCGCGGCTGAAACTGGAGAGACCGGAAAAACGTAAGCGAGCTGGAGGAATGAAATCAAATGGAACCAGCCGAAAGCTGCCTCCGTCTCCCAAAGAGGCAAAGCCCGTTCCTCCTGGTGAGGAAGGATCGCCATCGATGGGGATCAGGATAACAGATGGCCAACATATCACAGGTCTGTACGCGCTACAAAAAGTATGCTGCGTGCGTGTGTTTCTGTGCACGTGTAGACTTCGTGTGTCTATGAAGCATCGTATTTTAAAAGCTACAAGACAGCAAATTATTATCTTAGGGGAATGATAGTCAAGTGACCAGAGTTACCGAGAAGGAAGCGAGGGGAGAGAGAGGTGTCTGAATTGTAAAATTAAGAGAGTGATTTCAGGAAGGCTCAGTTAGTGCAACCCCAGGCTAGTGACATGGCCATGGTATTTGGGGAAAGAGGAAGAGGGGAGATAGGAGAAAGGCCAAAGCCTCGTGGCATTTAGGGTCCTCCTCATCAGTTCCGACTTGGAGCGATTTTTAGGAGGATTTAATTTCCTCCAGCAGTGGTAAGATAGCTTTGCGGGCATCAGCAGACCGTGGCGGAAATTCCTGGAGGGAGTCGGGAACGGAGCCGGAGCAAGGAACACGACGCCGCTTTCACTAAACTGAGAGAAGCGTCTGTAAAAAATCTCCTGCCCTAAAGTTGCCGGGACGAGGCAAGCCTTTCTCAGTAATGCTTTCCACGTCTGCTGCTTCCGCGGGAGCAGCACCGTTAGAAAACAGCGGTAAGGGAAAGCGGGTGCTGGCAGCAGCATCCTTACATCCATCCCCTTTGAGGCCCAAACAGAAATTCTCTGGCTGCGAGAAGGACTGCTTAGTGGCAATCTGGGCTGTAGCTGCCCTTGAGATTTATTTTTTTTTGCCTCTGATGGCACAGATGCAGGCCGATCTGCTCAATTCCCTCTGGAACAGCTAATGCCAGGGAAACGAGTAGACAGCAGCGCATCCTCTCTCCAAGTGGCACAGCGGGCACGAAGCGTAACGGGGGGTGGGTTGCTGCGCAAGCGTTACGAGGAGCGGATCTTCCTCTGCGTGTCTGAGTTGAATGAGGGGCAGAGCGCGGTTGTGCCACAAATGTGGACGCAGAAGGCTTCCAAAAGATTAATCTCTAGCGGCTACTTAGTCCCGCTTCCCTTTCACAGCAACCCGAGGGTCGTCATAGTGACCAGAACGGGGGCTGGGGGAAGCGGTGTTTGTGCCTTGCATGCTATCGTTGACCTTGCTTGCGTGTGTCTTAGTGTGTGTGCTTTTTGCGCCTATAAACGAGTTTGGTTTCTTAAAAATTTCCTGCGGCGCTCTCCGCTTTTTTTGCTGTGCTTTATGCTTTGGTAGGGCGATGGATTTTACCGTGCCCCCAGCGATGAGCGCTGGCTGACAAAGTTATCCTGTGCCAGACAAGACGGAGGAGTTCAGACACGCAGCCTGCCAGAAGAACGGCGCCTGGGAGGGGTTGCTGGCCTTGAGCCGTAGGCGCTGATGCGCGTGGCTCGTTCTGTCAGACACGGAGAGGTTTTCGTTGGCTGCAGGAATTGTAGCTTGGCTTTACACCCACCCTATAGCGGTAGTATTTTTGTGTTTATGCGTTGCCTTAATCCTAGGCGTTCGGAACATCGGGGAAGGACTATATGCTGCCGTGAAGAACTACGGGCTGCTGCCCTCAGACCTCTGTCAGTTATCGCGTGTCAGGAGCGGCCAGGAGAATCCAAATGCCAGCGGAAAGGTTCTCTGCCCGGTCCCGAAGAGGAGCCTTCGGCCGTAGAAAGGTTGGCAGCGTCCTTACCGTGACCCGTGAGCCACGCTTCGTGGACCAGCAAAGGAGAGGGGGGAGTAGCACCTGGTAGCCCAGTCGCTATGGCATCGCTGGCGCTAGCAGGCCCGCGAGGTCTGTGTGAAGCCTCACCTGCCTGTCTGGAGCTTTATTTTGGTCTGTTTACCCGGAGTAACCGGCGAGGCCTAAAATGAGAATTTAGGATGGCTAGATGGGTAACCTGTGACCCGACCTGTCCTCGCCTTGCTTTGCTGCCTAGCAGCAAGCAATAACGGGAACTTGGGACCCCAGAATAAAAACTGTTGCAGTGCTTAAGGGAGGACCTGCGTTTGCCCAGGTTAGGGAACCGTAATGAAAGCTTGGGGGGGGGGGCGGGAGGGGGGAGAGGAAGCTCCAAAACAGGAACCTCCCGGTGACCTTGGTGGTTTGATTCATTTGCAGAATAGTGTTCCGAGGGCCAGCAACCTGAGGAGGAGCCGCTCGACCCGTTTTGTTGATTTCGGTGATGCTGTTTTAAGGAAGCACGTAAGTACAGAAGAGCTCTGGGAGGGTTTTCAAACAAGACGGGGAAGAGCGTGGGAAAGCTAGGTGCCGTGAGTACGGAAGTTGTTAAGGGCTGAGAGAATTTGGGGGGTTAAGCGTGCGCACGTGACGGTCTGAAAGGGGCTGATGCACAAGCAGTAGTAAAAGGGCGTGACGGAGTGCAAGGTTCCTCCCTGGTGTGGGCCCGTGCGTGCGCCCTCGCTCTCGCGGACGCAGGCGCTCTGGAGGCGCAGGGATTCGGGCAAGCAGGCCCACAGGCGGACTTGGGGAAAACGGTGTGCAGAGCGCTCGGCGGGTGAGCGGGGCTGGAGCGGGTCGAGGGCTGTCCCGGGCGGGCTGCCTGGGTCCATCCGGTTCTGCTCCCTGTCCCTCTGTCCAGCTCTCCATCTTTCTCTTTCTTTCCCCATAGCTCTGTCCGGTGCCCCATCCCTTTGTTTAACTACTCGTTGCTCTGCCCAGCTCCCCATCCCTCTTGTACTCTTCCCGTCCCTCCGTCAATACCTGCTTCCCTCTGTCTGCTTCTCCATCCCTCTGACTGGCTCCCTATCGCTCTGTCCAGCTCTTCGTCGTCCTCTTTCTCTCCCGATCCCACTACCTGCCTGCTGTCCCTCTGCCTGGCTCCCCATCCCTCCACCACCCCCCCCAACTGCTCTGTCTATCTGCCTCTTCGTACCTCTCTTTGCCCCTTCAGCCCTCCATCCACCTCTCCAGTCTTCTCTGTTTCCATCCCTCTGTTCAGCTCCTCATCCATCTATTTGCCGCCTCCTTATCCCTCTTTTCCCCTGTACCATCCCATCTCTCTGTCCGACTTCCCCTCTCTCTTTTGGGGGGTTTAGTACCTGTTTTAGCAGACAATCGCGTGTCCCTTTAGGCCCCAGGAAGCAGAAAGTTCTGACCTGACAGCAAAGTATTTGGTCTTTTTAACGCTCTTGCGGCTGAAGGTGACTCCTAATGAAAAGCAATGAGAATTCTGAGGATTCACTGGAAACGTAAAAGACAGTATCTGCCCTTTTTAAAAGGCTGTGTGCTTCCGCTAATAATACCTGTAGTAATCAAGCCACTAGATTTTTCTGACAATAAGAGCCTTTAAGCTGCGATCGCTACTCGAAAAGTCCAGATATTTTAGAAACTGAACGAGCCTTCTGAGCTTGCTGACTGCAGTACCTCGAAAGATGATCAGAGTGCTGATGTTTTCATGCTTTAGTGTGGTAGAGATGCTCTGTGCAAACATCCCTTGTGTTTAATCTTCAAAACTGCGCAGACTGTCACGGAGCTCTCTTTTGACTATCTACTTTGCGTAACAAACAGAAAGGCAGGAGGTTGACAGTGCTAAATGAGTAAGGTCATTGCTTGTTTAGGGGTTGCAAATTTTATGGAATTTTGTCCTTTTAAATCTCATCTAGAATATGCTTGCAAAAAATCCCTGGGAAGAAAACAAGGAGTATAAGCAGCTTTTTAATATTATTAGCAATACTTACACGTTCTGGATGGGTTCCTAGGGTCCCCCATGGTCTTCTGCCCTCCCCATTACCCCCAAATTTACCCATTTTGCAGTGTTTTGGCACTTATTTTGCTCTTTCTTGTCCTGAAGCAGGTCAGGGTTTGGTGTGGACAGAGGGGGGAAGGAGCCAGCTGTGGGTAAATGGGCCCTGGATGGCATCGCGGGGACACGGCGAATCCTGGCACAGCCCATCTTCAGCACGGGGAGAGGCCGGAGTGCTGCCGTGATGAGTGCTGAGAAAGGTACCTCTCTTTGGATTATGTGCACCCCAGAGCCCACCTTCTGGCCTTTCATTCTCCCCCGATCCCTCCTGTCAAGTATTTGTGCTCTGCGGATGCCTGAGTTTGGCTTTTTGTGACTTGTAGGTTCCTCCGCTGAGGTTCTTTTTGCCCCTGAGGTCCTCCCTTTCACCATCTTGTCCCCACAGAACCCTGAATTGTTTCTTCTCCCTCGCCCAGCCCACAACATCCCTTCCTTTTCCTTTTCTTTTTTGCTGCCCCTCGATCCTTCCTTTTGCAATTTTGCACCACCAGTTCACTCTGTTAAGCTCTTCTCTCTTTTGGGCTTTTTGCACCCCCCTACCCCCTTTGTAAAGCTTTTTTTGTGCCACTTCTTCTGGCTTCTGGCTTTTTTTCCCCTGAGAAGCCTTCCTTCTGGCTTTGTGTGTCAGCACCCTCCCCTTTTTGAATAAAGCAGAGATTAAAGGCAAACTCGGTATCTCTTTATGCAGCTGCAACCCTTTGGAGGGGAAGCAAATACGTTATTGTGGTTTGTAGTATTTCTGGGCTAACTCTGGGGAAATCCTCATCACAGTTTGGATTTTTTGTTGTTGTTTCTATAAGTTCGTTGCTTTGAAAGTTTGAAACTAGTATTCGTTTGGCTTACTGCCTTACTGTCATAACTGAGCGTAAAGCAGAGATTGTGTTGCCATTGCATATGACCTCCCTCATATGGTGCTTGCGTTCATATACGTGTGTTCTCCCCAGGAGTACTCTTGCCTTTTCCTTTCCTTTAGTAAACAAACGCCTTTCTGAGCCAATACCGAGCAACACGGTGGATGTGCTTCTAGCGCTAACGTCGCGTCGCAGGAGGCAGCTGAGAGCAGTCGATAAGCCGGTGCTCTAGACATGCAAAGGCAGGAAGAAGCGGACTAGCTATTGAGCTTCCCTCGAGAGCAGAGGAAGAGGAGAAGAAACCCAGGGGGCGGTCATACACCCGCTGACGATTCCGGAGGCTTTGCCTTGCAATGCGTTTCTCCTGGTAGGCGGCAGCACTCATTGCCCGTGGCGGGTAAGGGCCGGAACCACCTTGCGCTGAGGGCTCAGCAGAACCAGAGAGGCGAGGGTGTCCCTGGGGTGGCTGCGGGTGCCTGGATTTCTCCGGCCCACCTCAAGGCATGCGTTGCGGGGAGAAAAGGGTGCGGGCTTTCAGGGGCCTGGCAGTGCTCTGCTCCGTGCGGGCACAGGGCAGGGTCTGCCCTGAACACATGTTTGCCTCTCCCTGTCTTTGTTTTAATTCCTGCCTTTAGGGCTGAGGTTCCTCCCCAGAGCAGACTTGTACGTGTGCCCTCGCTCGTGTAGATGCAGATGGCCTGGAGGTGTGGGGAGGCAGGCTGTCCCGCGAGAAGGACTTTTGCGCGGCGTCCCGGGGAGGATAGCTGTGATGTACCTCGTGCACCCAAGGGTGTTGGTAAGCGACAAGATAACAAGTGGCTGTTTCCTGGTCACTCCCCTCACTAGAGAAAAATCGATTTACAGATTGGCTTTCACATGGAGAGAGAAACAGTACACCTTTCCTCAGGTCTGGTTGGGGTTTCACAGTGTGCCTGCACTAACACGTGGTCGTTGTCAGAGTCGGTTTAGACGGGTTGCTTGCAGAGAGGTAGGAAAGGCATTACCTTTCGTGGACAGTGCTGTGGTGGGCAGAGCTACGGACGAAGAGGTGTGAGAGCAAGGTGCCTGAGCCTTAAAACTGACTGGAAGGGACAGGATTCAAGGCCGGTTGGTGCACAGCACACAGCGCAACGCCAGGCTCATTATAAAGGTACTGTAATTGGGGAAACGGCCCGCTGACAGAAGAAGAAAGGTTAAAGCTCTGTGTGAAATAAAGGGTCCTTCCCATCAGTGCTGAGGAAGAGGGTCGCGTTTCTTAGAGCGGCATATCCGTCGTTTTTCTGGTAGCAGCAGAGCACCGCAGTGGGAGGTTCTGGAAGAGTCAGGAGCAGAACTGGCAGGAGGCTCTTTTCCCTGTCCGGATGGAAAAACGGCTGTAAGCACGCTTGCCAGAAACCGAGGAGGCCGAGGCCCGGCTGGGGCCCTTGCCTTGGGCCCTGACTGCGGGCACCCGGCGCGCCCCACCGCCCGAGGCCTGCTCGCCCCAGGTGCGACTGCCACTGCCACCACCCCTCGGCGCTGCTGCGCCCCGGTGCTGCACCGCCGCCGAGACACGGGGTGCTCGTGAGGTCCCCGCCACCGTCTCCTCCTGCAGGACACAGGTGCCCGGGGGGAGGGTACGAAAGGGTCGGGGCGGCCCGACCGGAGGGTGCGGGGAGCGGCGGCGGCCGCTGCCGGCCTAGGCCAGCGGGGTCGTGCATGCGCACTGGGTCAGACTGGCTCGTGGCTGCGGCAAGCGGAGTGGCGCATGCGCATTGGGGGGCGACCCGCTTACTCCCTGCTGCCCTCAAGTGACTACGAACCGGTACTGCAGGCAGGGGATTAACGCATGCGCACTGCTCCAGATGTGCTCCATGCTGCCCTCGGGTGATGCCACCCCAAAAGTGCAGCCAGCCGACGAACGCATGCGTCCTGGACGCATCGGTTCCTTGGTGCCCCTCGAGCGATGAAAGCCTGCCAGCCAAACAGCCGCCTCGCGCATGCGCGCCGCCCCGACACTGCTCCCTGCGGCCCTCAGCTACGAACAGCGTAGTACTGCAGGCAGCCGCTGCGCGCATGCGCACTTGCTCGGCGTGGCTCGTTGGTGCCCTCCGCTGGCCAAAAATCGGTACTGCAGCCCGAAAAATCAGTACTGCAGGCGAAGCGGGGCGCAGGCGCAGTGGTTTCGGCGTGGCTCGTTGGTGCCCTCGGCTGGCCAGAAATCGGTACTGCAGCCCGAAAAATCAGTACTGCAGCCCGAAAAATCGGTACTGCAAGCGAAGCGGGGCGCATGCGCACTGGGTTTCGGCGTGGCTCGTTGGTGCCCTCGGCTGGCCAGAAATCGGTACTGCAGGCGAAGCGGGGCGCAGGCGCAGTGGTTTCGGCGAGGCTCGTTGGTGCCCTCGGCTGGCCAGAAATCGGTACTGCAGGCGAAGCGGGGCGCAGGCGCAGTGGGTTTCGGCGTGGCTCGTTGGTGCCCTCGGCTGGCCAGAAATCGGTACTGCAGGCGAAGCGGGGCGAAGGCGCAGTGGTTTCGGCGAGGCTCGTTGGTGCCCTCGCCTGGCCAGAAATCGGTACTGCAGGCGAAGCGGGGCGCAGGCGCAGTGGTTTCGGCGTGGCTCGTTGGTGTTCTCTGCTGACCAAAAATCGGTACTGCAGCCCGAAGAATCGGTACTGCAGGCGAAGCGGGGCGCAGGTGCAGTGGTTTCGGCGTGGCTCGTTGGTGCCCTCGGCTGGCCAGAAATCGGTACTGCAGGCGAATCGGGGCGCATGCGCACTGGGTTTCGGCGTGGCTCGTTGGTGCCCTCGGCTGGCCAGAAATCGGTACTGCAGGCGAAGCGGGGCGCATGCGCAGTGGTTTCGGCGTGGCTCGTTGGTGCCCTCGGCTGGCGAAAATTCGGTACTGCAGGCGAAGCGGGGCGCAGGCGCAGTGGTTTCGGCGAGGCTCGTTGGTGCCCTCGGCTGGCGAAAATTCGGTACTGCAGGCGAAGCGGGGCGCAGGCGCAGTGGTTTCGGCGTGGCTCGTTGGTGCCCTCGGCTGGCGAAGAATCGGTACTGCAGGCGAAGCGGGGCGCATGCGCAGTGGTTTCGGCGTGGCTCGTTGGTGCCCTCGGCTGGCCAGAAATCGGTACTGCAGGCGAAGCGGGGCGCATGCGCACTGGGTTTCGGCGTGGCTCGTTGGTGCCCTCGGCTGGCGAAAATTCGGTACTGCAGGCGAAGCGGGGCGCATGCGCAGTGGTTTCGGCGTGGCTCGTTGGTGCCCTCGGCTGGCGAAGAATCGGTACTGCAGGCGAAGCGGGGCGCAGGCGCAGTGGTTTCGGCGTGGCTCGTTGGTGCCCTCGGCTGGCGAACATTCGGTACTGCAGGCGAAGCGGGGCGAAGGCGCAGTGGTTTCGGCGTGGCTCGTTGGTGCCCTCGGCTGGCCAGAAATCGGTACTGCAGCGGTAAGGCGCTCGCATGGGCGTTCGGTTTCCCCTGCTCACTGCTGCCCTCCGGTGTCGACACGCCACTTCTGCAGCCGCCACTGCCCTCGCCGGCATACGGCGAATACTGCAGCCAGCCGGCCCGCACCCGCGCAGTGCCGGTCACCGTGTTCGCCCCTACTCTGCCTTGTTTGGGTAACGGGTAAGCGAAGGGGCCGTGCTCCTCGCCCCTTCCCCGTGCTCACAGACCCGCAGCGCAGAGTGCTTTTCCGTACTGGTGCTTCCTTCCTGTTGTCGCGGGGACGGGCAGTGCCGCCTCGGCGCTGCTCCGCGGTGCCCTCACACCGGTGCAGCACCGGAGCCCGCTCGCTGATCCCCGCCGGGCTCTCGGGCACGGACCGAGCAGCCCCGGATCGCTCACCGCTGAGCGCGAGCCCCGCGGGGCCGCGGCGGGGGCGGCGGGCTGCAGTGCGCGTGCGGGAGCGGCCGGCTGCAGCCCCGCGCCGGGAGCACGCGGGGGCGCTCTTCCCCGCCTGGCCTCCCTCCGCTGCTCCCCTCCTCCCCCCCTCCCCTTCCCTCGCCTCCCTCCCGCTCCCCTCCTCCCCCCTCCCCTCCCCTCCCGCTCGGGGTGGAGCCGGCGCATGCGCAGTGCTCGAGAGCCGGGCCCCCGGCGCTGCCGCGCCCCGTTCGCGATCGGCGCATGCGCGGCGGCGAGGAGCAGCATGGCGGCGCGCGGGGACGGAGTTTTCGCTGGGGCGGCGGCAGGTGAGGGCGGAGGCCGCCCGGAGTCGAGGATGCGGGGACTTCGGTGAGGCGAGCGCGTCGCTTCGGGCGGCCGCGGGTGTCAGGCGGTCTCCTGCCCGCTGGGGCCGTCGCTGCGTGGAGGCGGAGGTGCGGGGCGAGGTTTGGGGAGGGGACTCGGGCCTGGTGCCGGCAGCGCGGCCCAGGGTCTGCCGGGAGCGCGGGTTTGACCGTCCGTTTGCTGTGTGTCGCCCTCAGGGCCCCGGTTCCTCCCCGGCGCGGCCGGGGCGGGCGCTGGGCGGACGGCTCCCGTCGCGGCAGGCCTGCCCGAGGGTGCTGGCAAGTCGCCAGGAAGCTTAAAGCTACCGGACCAAACCGATTTAAGGTCACTTTGAGCCAGGTGCAGTTAGTGCAGCGCCGAGATCGTTTACTTGAGAGTTGTAGCTAGGGAAATGAGAAGGTGAACAGAGGAAAAGTACTCCCAGGCACCCGCACCCTGAGGCCTCCCCCAGCTGCGGGCCCAGACTGTGGGCCCCAGCCAACCCGGGCACCAACTGATGGAAACCCCCACTGAGCCTTGCTGAGTCCTCCCTCCTCTACAGCTGCTCCTAAATAGTACCTTGGTTTTAATAATTTAAATTAATTTATGAATTAACAGATTAATTTGTAAAAGGTGTTCTAATACATATCGGGTGTGATCTGTGTCTCCCCCTTGACTCCTTCCCACTTTAGAGAAGAGGGAATTTACAGCACTTCTTGCTGAAGAATGTTGATGGGTGGATGCACAGATGACAAATGGATTTTTCTCTCTTTTCCTCACCACCGAGCCCTCTGTATGTGCAAGAGGACTCTCTAAGTGTGGCTGGTCTGAGATAATAGTGCTGTGCACAATGCTTAAGGAGAATATTAACATAGAACTGCAGGCTAAGGGATAACCTAAAACACTAAAAGGCTCAGGAAAAAGCTAGGAGAACAGTGAGGGGCTATGGGAAGCCCCAGTGATGCTACAGAAAACAGCCTGGCTTTTAGGCACATTCTCAGAGAAGGAGCAATGTCTTACTCCAGCCCATAGGCAATGGGTGCTATTAATTACCACCTGTAATTACCAAAAGTTCTGTAAAAGCGGAAGGGGCTAGAGATGATGCATAGCAGATTATGAACTATAAAGTTGAAGCAACAATCTTCTCTTAAAATAGAAACACGTTAGTCCTAAGTAATAGATGAATGTAGCTTTGAGTAACGTGAAGAGAAGTGGTTAAGTCAGTCACCCTGAAAACCTTTGAGAAGTGGTCCAAAAATATGGTACCCTCATGGCCTCATCAGTCTTTCGGGTTTGTTTGGTAGGGTGGCCCACTGAAGGGGGACACCTTGAAGAGAAGCAGCTAGACGTCATGATGCAGTTGTTCATTTTGGTCATCGCCTCTGAGGTAAGCATCCAAGTACAGGAGGGATAATCTAGGAGATGTATCAAAAAGGTAACAGGTTTGAAACAGAGGCAGGCAAATTAAGTGCTGTCATTCTTCCATGTAGTTAAAGACTGAGAGAATTGTTGGTTAAGCACGTGTATACAAGGGTTTGAGAAAGGATATTGAATGGTACAATAACAGTGAACCAGAATAAGGTTTCATGGAAGATGGCATAGGTGTGTACTAGGTGATGTGCCTGCCTGTCTAATAACCTAGCCCTAGTTGCTGTATGTTTTGTTACCAAACTGTTTACCCTGTAATGTATGATGCCAAGTGCTGTTATAGCACCTTTCCTTTAAGGAAAAGAAAATAAAAAAAGAACATGGTAAAGAGAAAAAGAACATGCACAAATGTAAGTGTTTCATTGAAGGTAAAATGCAAGTTTATCTGTTTGTTACAGAGATGGAAGCAATGATAGCAAATGCTGACAAAGAGAAAAGATGGACAAGCAGTTTTTTGTGATTAATACCTAATGGACTGGATGAAACAGGGAAGCAAAAATGAAGCTTAATGGACCCTTAATATCATCAGAAACTGCTACAGAAGGAGGTGTTCCACTATGGGTAACTAAGGTAACTATTATAACAAATCCCTGTTATTTCTGTCTCCTGGGGGTGGCACTGAGGACTAAAGTAACCCGTTCTTACCTTTTGGATATTGTTAACTGTATCTGCCTCAGTTTTGCTTTGGTTGTTATCTTATATCCGTATACAAAAAGGAAAAGATATAATACTTGTTAGAGTAATTGCCATGGCTGAAATTGAACAGACCAGGAAAATGTAAGCAAGCTGAAGTAATAAAATCAAATGGAACCAACTGAAAGCTGTCTCCATCTCCCCAAAAGGGAAACCCCATTCCTCCTGTTGAGGAAGGATCCCTAGGAATAGTGATCAGGATAACAGATCACCAACATATAACAGAAGGTCTGCACGTGTTACAAAAAGTATGCTGCATACATGTTTCTTTGCATGTGACTTTATGTATCTATGAAGCATCATATTTTAAGAGCTACAAGACAGCAACTTATTATCTTAGGGGAATGATAGTCAAGTGACCAGAGTTCCCGAAGAGGAAGTGAGAGTGAGAGAGAAGTATCTGAATTGTAAAATTAAGAGGTGAATTTCAGGAAGGCTCAATTGGTGCAACCCCAGGTTCCTGATATGGCAATGGTATTTGGGGAAACAGGAATATAGTAGCTAGAAAAAAGGTTAAAGCCTTATGAAATTAAGACTCTTTCTTGTCAGTTCCAACTTTAGGGCAATTTTAGGAGGATTTAATTTCCTCCGGCAGTGTTAATATAACTTGCGTGGTATTAGCAGACCACGGTGGGAATTACGGGAAAGGAGTCAGGAATGGAGCTGGAACAAGGAACATGATGCTGCTTTCACTCAACTGAAAGAAGCGGCTGTAAAATCTCCTGCCCTCAAATTCCCAGGACAAGGCAAGCCTTTTTCAGTAAGGATTCCCACATCTACTGATTTCGTGGGAGCAGCGCTGCTGCAAAAGAGCAGTAGAGGGAAAGTGGGTGCCAGTGGCATCATCCTTACATCCCCTTTGAGGCCCGAACAGAAACTCTCTGGCTGTGAGAAAGACTGTTTAGAAGCAATCTGGGCTGTAACTGTCTTTGAGACTTTTACCTTTTATCAGCCCAGATGCAGCCCAATCTGCTCAATTCCCTCTAAACTAACTAAGCTAACGTCAGGGAAATGAATAGGCAGCAGAATATCGTCCGTCCAGGTGGCACAGTGGGTACTGATCTTAACAAGGGGGGAGTTACAGTGCAAGTGTACCAAGAAACGGATCATCTTCTGTGCATCTGAATTGAATGAGGGGTAGAGCGCGGTTGTGCCAAAAATGTGGACACAAAAGGCTTCTGAAAGATTAAGCTCCAGCGGCTACTTAGTCTAACTTCCCTTTCACAGCAACCCAAATGTCATCATAGATTCCAAAAGGGTGGTTGGGGGAAGCGGTATTTGTGGCTTGCATCTTATCATTTACCTTGCTTGTGTGTGTATTAGACCTACTTTGGTGCTTATAAACAAGTTTGGTTTCTTATGATTTTCTGCAGAGCTTTGATTTTTTTCACTTTGCTTTATACTTTCGGAGGGTGATGGATTTTACCGTGCCTCCATCAACAAGCGCTGGCTGACAAAGCTATAATGTCCCAACGGAGACTCTTAGGCGAGACAGAGTTGTTCAGACACGCAGCCTGCCAGAAGAACGTCACCTGGGAGGGGTTGCTAGCCTTGAGCTATAGGCGCTGATGCATATGGCTCATTCTGGCAGACACGGAGGGGTTTTCTTTGGTTGCAGAAATTGTAGCTTGACTGTACACCCTATAGCGGCAGTATTTTTGTGTTTATAAATTGTGTTAATCTTAGGTATTCAGAACATCGGGGATCGACTACATGCTGCCATGAAGAACTACAGGCTACCGCGCTCAGACCTTTGTAAGTTACAGCGTGTCAAGAGCGGCCAGGAGAATCCAAATGCCAGTGGAAAGATTCTCTGCGTGGTCCTGCTGAAGAACTTCGGCTGTAGGAAGGTTGGCTGCATCCTCACTGGACTTGTGAGTAATAAGCCACAATTCATGGACCAGCCAAGGAGAGAGGGGAATAGTGGGCCCGTGGGTGCACCCTCGCTCTTGCAGACACAGACACTCTGGAGGTATAGGGATACAGGCAAGCAGGCCCACAAGTGGCCTCCACGTGCCTTTCGGTGTGGCTGCGGGTCCTCCACACAGCAGTGCCCAAGTGGACTTTGGGCCCAGCGGTACACAGAGAGCTCTGCAGCTCAGCAGGTGAGTGGAACTGGAGCGTGTTGAGGGCTGTTCCGGGCTGTCTGGATCCATCTGGTTCCATTCGCTGTCCCTCTGTCCAGCGCTCCATCTTTTTCTTTCTTTCCCCGTAGCTCTGTCCGATACCCCGTCCCTTTGTTTAGCTACTCAGTGCCCTGCCCAGTTCCCCATCCCTCTGGTACTCTTTGCATCCCTCTGTCAATATCTTCCTCCCTCCGACTGGCTCCCTATCGCTCTATCCAGCTCTCCATCATCCTTTTCCCCTCTCTGTCCCACTACCTGCCCGCTGTTCCTCTGTCCAGCTCCCCATCCCTCTGCTGCTCTTGTCTGTCTCTTTGTACCTTTCCAGCCTTCTGTCCCCCTCTCCAGCCTTCTCTTTCTATTTCTGTCCCTCTGTTCAGCTCCCCATCCATCTATTTGTCTCCCTATCCCTCTTTTCCCCTGTTCTATCTCATCTCTCTGTCTGACTTCCCCTCCCTCTTTTTTTTCTCTCCACCTTTCTGGTTGGCTCTTCGTCCTTCTCACTCTCTTCCCATTGCTCTGACTGGCTCCCTTTCCCTCTCTTCCAGTCCCCGTTCCTCTGTCTGGTTCTCCACCCTTCTCTTTTGCTTCCCGTCCCTCTGTCTTCTTCCCCTTCCCTCCTTTCCTCTCTTTATTCTTCTGTCCACTTCTACATCCCTCTTTTTCTCTCTTCTGCTCCCTGGTCCTCTGTCCAGCCCTCCACCTGTCTGGCCCTCTGTCCTCTTTTTCTCTTCCTTTGTCCAGGGCCCTGACCCTGGGGCTAGGTCTCTATCCTTCTCTTTCTTTTTCCATCTGTCAGCCAAGCTCTCTATCCCTCTTTTCTTCTGTTCTGCTCCTTGTCCCTCTGTCCAGCTGAAGGTTCATCATTCCTTTGTGTTTTGTCTGGTGTGGAAGGTGTCAAGAGGCAATTGGTGCTCGGCAGAGACGATCAGTAGCAACCAGAGGGTCCCATCAATCTGCCTGGTTCAGGTCATGTCAGATACCCCTGCAGTGACTCTGTGCAGAGGCATGGGGCTGCGGATGTGCAGTGGGGGAGCACTAATGGGCCAAAGATGCTGTGGGGGGATGTGGTAGACATTAGCATGTGGTAGAGATTAGCAGAGGCTCTGAGTATTCGGGTGTTAGGACAGGTGCAGGTAGGGCAGGGTGTGCTAGGGCAGTCTGGAGCTGCTGTTGTCCGTCTTACACGTCAGCGCAGTCTGCAGTTACTGTGTCTTGTCTGCCTGTGCGCAGACAGGGCTGCTGCGCGGTGCAGTTGGAGTCGTGATTGTGTCGCTGGCATTGAGCCCTGTTTTCTGACTTTATGCAAACTGTTGTCTTCCCTACATCAGCCTTACTCTGCTCCTCTTCCAGGAGCCTGTGCTCAGCTCTGCTTTCCAACACGCTGTCACGTCACAGGGATTTCCAGCACGGTCTGTCTAACTTGGGCCACATGCTAGGCAGCCTGAACGAGTGAAGCAAAATCCTTCTTCTGTCATTGTCCAGGCCAGAGTCAGTTTCCCATCAGCTCAGTCTCCAGAGTTTGGAGTTTTTGGAGGCCTTAGTTTTTATCCTGCCTTGGCTGGACAGTGCTTTCTGAGAGTGTCCGTCAGCGGCACAGTTTCCCTGAGGAGGACCATCTACCGAAGGCTGGAGGTGGCCGAGTGCCTGAGCGAGCCTGACTGTATGTGAGGGCTGCCGTGACATCCTTGCGATAAAACGGAGCCTGAGAGAGTGCCTGGAGCAGTGTAGAGGGTCAGTCATAATTGTGGGAACAGTTACGGGCCTTGGACAAGGGAGTAGTTCTAGGAGGGCTGCGCAGTTGCCTGGCCTCTCAGTAACTGTTCTGGCTTCTTTGCAGGTGCTGAAGCATAGTCTGGCAGTCGAAGGAGCGGTGTCACAGCTGGGAGCTCTGCGGAGATCTGTGGTTGGCCATGAAGGTCGAGCTCTGACTTGCAGCGTGGACGCAGCTAAGTCTTGGGGCTGCACTGTGTGTGTGCAGGGCTGGGAGGTGGAAGGTGGTTGTCCCCTAGGTGGTTGCTGGAGTCACTGGCTGTGGATGTTTGCCCATGGAGCTGAGGGGACCAAAAATATTAATTGTCTGTAATGGAGTTGAATAAGCGCTTGCAATGTTTCAGGTAGGTTCAGTGGAAGTGCAGCTTACTGCAGTCCTGTGGAGCGATTCTTGCATGTGCTCACATTTGAATGGTGGCTAAGACCAAGCTTATAAACAGCAACTGTAACGTGATTCTGATGCATATCTTCCTGTTCTGCTGTACTTCTAAATGAAGGGGAAACTTCTTAAGCTGTGGGCAAAACTTGCAAGCTCATGTGTACTTTGGTGTTTCTTGCTTAAAGCTGAGGGTTTGGAGTTTTTCACTTGAGGTTTATTGTTTAGTTTGTTGTTGAGGGTCTGTCACTCAGGGGCTATGGTTTATTACTTTATTTTGTGGGGCTGTCTTTATCAGTCAGGGTTTACAGTTTGCTGACTTAGCGATCAGGGCGCAGGATTTAAAATCCAACCTCATCCGTAAATTTTAAAGCAACCACTTGGGTTCCAAGATTTGCAGTTTGTCACTTAGGGTTCAGGGCTTACGCCTTACTGATAAATGACAAGGGCTGAATCCTTAGATAATAAACTGTAAGCCCCGAAGCCTAAGCAGCAGGGTGCAAACCCTTCTCTGGGGTTCCTAACCTTCCCCTGTTCCCAGCGTTCAGCTTTGTGCACTGACCTGAGGTCTGGATTTGATAAGGCGCAGGCCCATCGCACTGAGAGTGGTGATGTGACAGGTGAGGTGAGAGCTGTGAAAGTGTCTTGCAGGGCTCTAGTCTGGGGTAGGGCAGTAGTGCAGACAGGCAGGATCAGAGATCAAAGATCTTCTCACCTGTCAGAGCTGAATCCTATCCCTGAAGGAAAAAGTAGAGGGGATAGGCTGTCAGCTACTCAGACGCCTGCCGCGTCAAGGGCAGCAGCAGGAGCTGACCCTTCCCCAAAGGACCGACGAACGCTGGTGCGGAGATGACTCTTCGGGTGTCACAGGGTAAGGGGAAGCATGCTGGCACTGAGCTCCATGGCAAACTCCCTCCCAGGTGTTGCTTCTGCGCAGTAAAACAATAAACAGTTGCTTTACTCTTTGCACTCGTGTCTGTGGTTCCTGCCGTCGCTTTGCCTGAAGATGATGCCCAGGGGAGGAGGTTACACATTGTGTCTGGGATTGGGAGCTGGTCCCCACATCCTTTGTTCTTGGGGGTCCCTGCGGTTCCCAGGGACCCCAGTGCTGTTCACAGGGCTCGGGGTAACTTCCCTTGCATTGCCTCGACCCTTGGGGCTCTTGGTGGAGTTTCCCATTATCCTGGGGGCAGCCAGGGCTCCGCAGGGCAGTGTGAGGGCCCCAGACTGCTCCCAGATTTGCTTTCAGCACTCTGCAACGTCTCTCATGTGTCGGTGGCGGGGGCCTGTGTGCCTGGTGCTGGGAGACAGAGTTTTCCTGGGGAAAGGGGGAGCCTGCAGGCACCTTGCCGTCAGCTGCATTGAGCCCTGTGACATGCCTTGTGGCCCCTTTAGTGTGCACAAAGGCCCTTCACTTGAATTTTGGTTTGCCCAAGAGCCCTGCATTTGCCCTTTGGTGGTCCTCAGGACAGCTCAATTCACGTTTTGGGTTGCTGGCAAGCCCTCTGTGTGCTTTTCCGCGTGCCCTGGGGCCCGATGTTTGTTTTGCAGCACACCGCAAAGTTCTCTGTTTATCTTTCTCCCCTGTCCCAGAGTTTTCTGGGTGATTTTTGGTGTGCCCCAGGGTCCTGCCTTTGCCTTTTGGTGCCCCCAGAGTCACTCTGTTTGCTCTATCATCACCTGGTAACTTTTTTTTAACTTTTATTGCACCCAGACCTCTTGATTTGTTCTCTTGTCCCCTGAATACTCCCTCTTCCTCTCTGTACCCCCCAGGGCTCTCCCTTCAGCTTCTAGCAAGCACCTCTCAGGCGCTGGGGTGCCTCTGCTGCCCTGGCAGCCCCAGCTGTCCCTGATGGGGCTGAGGGTAATTCCCTTCGCCTGGTTCCTGAGGGCTGCAGCTGTGGGCCCTGGGGCTGGAACAAGCCCCAGGTGGGGCTGGGGGCACTGATGGCCACGGCAGGCATGCGCCGGGGCTGGGGCCGCAGTCGGGAGGAAGCTCGTGCAGGGGCCGGTCTGGGACAACGGAGCTGCCTCTGAGCACCGCCCGCCGGGACCGGCGCTGCGGCCGCACCGCGGAGGAGGTGAGCGGGGCCGGGGGGTGCGCGCGTCCCGGCAGACGGGAGCATCTCGGGCCAGCGGAAACTGCGCCGGGGATGGCGGTGCACCGGGGCGGTGGGGAAGAGCGGAGCACCGGGGCCGTGGGGAGTGGTCAGGAAGGGGGTGCGCTGGGGCTGGGGGGGAGGTAGGAGGGGGGCCAGGGCTGTGATGGGGCGAGGAGCGGAGAAAAAAGGGGGGCGCCAGGGCGAGGGTGGAACGAGAAAGGGGTTGCACCGGGGCTGGAGGAGGAAGGAAAAGGGGCGTCGGGGCTGCAGTGGTGCGGGGGGAGGGAGGACGGGGGGCGTCGGGGCTGGCGGGGTGGTTTATTGCGCGGTGGGAGTGGCGCGGGGGGTCCTGGGTCAGACCGGGACCGTGTCGGGGGGGGGCGGGGGAAGGAGAGATCCCAGAGGAAGGCCTGGGAGAGTCGCAGTAGGGGCAGGGGCAGTGTCGGAGCTGACCCGGGGCCGGTCCGGCGGCGTCGGGGGAATCTCGGGCCGGGGCTGGGGATCGCGGGGCCGCGCTCCGGGCTCGGCGGCGTCCGGGTCTCAGGGGGCCGGGGGGGGTGGGTGGGACGGAACGGAACGGAATGGCCCGAGGGTCAAGCTTCACAGAGCGCTGAGGACCGCGGCATGCCGGGAGCAGTAGTCTTCCGGCACGGGGCTTCCGGGCGGCCATGTTGTTTTGCGGGCCATGCCGGGAGCAGTAGTCTTCCGGCATGGGGCTTCCGGGCGGCCATGTTGTTTTGCGGGCCATGCCGGGAGCAGTAGTCTTCCGTCACGGGGCTTCCGGGCGGCCATGTTTTTTCGCTCTGCATACTGGGAGGAGTAGTCTTCCGGCACGGGGCTTCCGGGAGGCCATTTTGTTTCGCTCTGCCTGCCGGGAGTAGTAGTCTTCCGGCACGGGGCTTCCGGGAGGCCATGTTGCTTTGCGCGGTGTGCCGGGAGCAGTAGTCTTCCGGCACGGGGCTTCCGGGAGGCCATGTTGTTTCGCTCGGCCTGCCGGGAGTAGTAAACTTCCGGCACTGAGCTTCCGGGAGGCCATGTTGTTTCGCTCTGCCTGCCGGGAGCAGTAAACTTCCGGCAAGGGGCTTCCGGGCGGCCATGTTGTTTCGCTCTGGATGCTGGGAGTAGTAAACTTCCGGCACTGAGCTTCCGGGCGGCCATGTTGCTTCGCTCTGCATGCCGGGAGGAGTAGTCTTCCAGCAGTAGCTTTCCCGGCGGCCATTTTAATCTGCAGGGCATGCTGGCAGGTGTTACCTTCCCCTGCGGGGCTTTTGGGAGACCATCTTGTGTCTCTCGAGGTGGCAGGAGGTGCAGCTGTCAGAGGGTTTCCCACCCGCTGGCCACGTTGTGTTCTGTGGCATACCAGGAGCTGTAGTTCCAGGTGTCTGTGCCTTCTCAGCCCTGCAGCATTGGCCCAGTGTCTCTGTTCCTCACTGGACATTTGCTGCTCCCAGGAGAGCGTCCATGGGTCACCGAGGCAGTGGAATTTCCCTGTCTTTCCCTGGTACAGGGCAGGAAGTATTTTCCATCTCTGGTGTGCCCAGACAGGGTTCTTCCCCAGGGCCTGGGGATGTCCCTATTGTCCCTGGGGAGGGCAGGGAGAGTGTGAGGGGCCGTGGGGGCTCCTGATAGTCATAGCTTTGTTCAGGCTTGGGGCCAGGTAGGCAGCAACAACTATGAGGAGTGGTGGCGCTGGGAGGGAATGGTGCAAAGCTGTCCTGTTTTGCAGCACAAGGAAACGCAACCAGCACTGTGGCTGTCCAAGGACCCTAAAAGAGCCAGAGAGACCCTGGAACAGCCGCAGGCACCCCACAGCAGCCCCAGGGACTGTGTCACTGCCTCCCAAGGTCACTGTGTTCAGCTACCTTTAACTGGGTGGAAAGAGCCTCCAGGAGCCCTGGGCACAGCTGCAGAGGATCCCCAGTTGCCTCTACATATTTTCTTTACAAACATGGGATCTCTTGGATGCCTTGCTGCTGCTTCTGTGTTGCTCAGTGCCTAGGTGTGCTATGTTCGCATCCACCCTCTGTGCTGCCCTCTGCTCTGTTAGAGCTGTTGGCCGGATCAAAAGGGGTGTGCGGCTAAGAGCTAGGCCAGGGGGTCTCAGCTGCCTGGTATAGGACAAATAGGAGGGGGAATGAGCAACAGGACATAAAAGTACATGTGGATGAGAAACAGGTGCTTTAGAGGACTAAGATGCAGGGGCAACTGACAGGAGTAGAAGTAGCAGGGGAAAAGGGTGATGAGGAAGATGTGTTGTTAGAGGCAGTACAGCGGAGAAGAGAGGGGGAAAAATGCTCCTATGATGAAATAAGAACTGTCCTGAAGAGATTTGCTTTTTGCCCTTCAGGTTATGACTCTACATGACTTCCTGAGAACTGTTCTGAGCACATGGTGTTGTAGGTCAAGACTGCTTGGGCAGTGATCCTCAAGTTGTCTGCCAAGACTACACAACAGCTGACAGCTGCCTGCGGAATGAAAGCAAAGGCCTGCTTCTCAGAGGTAAGAGGCAGGGTCCAAGTGGAAGGATTATGGCAGGTGAGTTAATGTCCCAGGACCTTCAGTTTTCTGCCTCATCACCCCAGGACTCACCCGTTTGCTCCCTAGTTCCTTCAGGACCTATCCATTTGCCTTCAGGTGTGCTCCAAGACACTCCATTTGTTCTCCTGTCCCCTCGGAAGTCTTTGCTGCTTTCTAGTTCCTGCATGATTACTCTGCCATTTAGTGTCTGTGGGTCTTCTGGTAGCATCAAGACTCCTATGTTTGTTCTTTTGTCCTATTAAGTCCCCTCTCTCTTTCTTCTGGGTCCCTCAAAACCCCTCCATTTGCCATTAGTGCATCCCAGAGCCTTTGTTTTTCCCTGTAGTCCTCTCAGGATGCCCCTGTTTGCCTTCTGAGCCCCTTAGGGCCCACCTCACTGTCTCTTAGTCCCATCAGCAGCCCTCTGATTGCCACACGCTCCCCTCAGGAACCTTTGTTTGCCTTGAGGGCACTCCAGAACCCTGGGCGCTCATGGCACCCTTTCAGTGTGCCCTGAAGCCCTCCTTTTCTATTCATTGCACCACAGAGTCCTCTCTATGCCCTATCCCTATGACCGTTCTGTGTGCCCTCTATCCCATCAGGTCCCCTTTCCTTCCAGTCCCCTCAAGACTCCTCCATCTTCCTTTCTTTTACCTCAGAGCTCTCTGTGTTCTCTAGTCTGATCAAAATCAATCCATGTGGCATGTAGCCTCAAAACTGCTGGCCTTCATTGTGTTCCAGCATTGCCTAAATGCCCCGAAATCCCACCTGAGCTCCTCCTTGGGAGTTCTGTTTCTCTCGGATCCCTTTCTGTTCTCCTTCTTTGCCTCTTAGTGCATACTATAGCCCTCCATTTCCTTGCAGCCTGCCTTATGCCTTCTCAATTATCTTCTACTCCCTTCAGAACCCCCATGTTTGTTCTTCAAAGCACCCCAGAACCCTGTGTTCTCCTGTCGCGCTCCAGGGCCATTTGCAACCTAGTCCCATCAGAACCAGTCCTTTTCCATTTTGGGGTGCCCCAGTGCCCACTGTGTGCTGTCTCTTCCCCTCAGGACCCCGGCATCTAATCCCCACAGAAGGCCTCCTTTGGCCCTTGGGCTCCCTAACAACCCCTTCCTGAGCCCTTGATTTGAGCTGGAGACATCCTTCTGACATGCCATCCTAGAACCCAATGAATGCCCTCTAATCTTCTCAAGACTCTTCCATTTTCTAATCTAGTTACCTCAAAACTGCTCCCAAAGCCTTCACTGTGCCCTAGAGGCCTCTCTTTGATGTCTAGTCCCCCTAGGCCTGCTCCAATCCTCTCAGAAGCCCTCCATTGTGCACCAGAGGCTCTCTTGGGTGTGTAGAGTCCTTAGGAGCCCTCTAGTACCCTCAGAACCCCTCCTGAGGCCTTTGTAGTGCCCCAGAGCCCTCTTGGGGTCCAGTAGCTCTCTTAGGACCTAATTCCTTCAGTACCCCTCTTTTGGCCTGCGTTGTGCAGGAGCCCTCTGTTAGTCTTCTAGCTCTCAGGGGACCACTCCAGTCCCATCAGAACCCCTCCTTTTGCCTTCATTGTGCCCCCTTGCTTTTTTTTTTTTTTTTTTTTTTTTCTTTCTAGCCCACTTACAACCTCCCTAGTCTACTCTAGGTGTCTCTTTTGGCCAAAATTGTGTCCCGGAGCCCTCTTTTAGCCCTCCAGATCCCTTAGGACCTCTCTTTTCCCCCTCAGGATCCTTTAGGACCTTTGTTCCCAGAGGCTTCCTTTGATCATATAACCCCCTTATGACCCTTCTAGTGAACCCGGTACCCATCTTTTGGCCTTTCCTGTGCCCCAGAGAGCTCTATTGGCCCTCTAGACCCACTACAACCTTTCCAGTCACCCCTGAACCCCTCTAGAGGCCTTTATTATGCCACAGAGCTGTCTTTTGGCCCTCCTGACCCCTGAGTCTTTTTTTGGCAATGTTAGACCCCTGAGAATCCCTCTAGTGCACTCTGAATGACTCTTCCAAACTTCTTTCTGCCCCAGAACAGTCAGGCCCTTTGGACCCCTTAGGACCCCTGTAGTCCCCTTGGAACTGCCCTGTAGGATTTTGTTGTACCCCAGAGTTCTGTGTTAACCCTCTGGAGCCCTTAGCACCCCTCTAGGCTGCCCTACTCTCCACTTTGGCCTTGAATTTTGACCCACAGACCTCTGTTGGCCCTCTAGTCCCTTCAGAAACCTTCCAGAGGCATTTGTTACTCAGAACCAGTCCTCGGATGCTTGTTGTGCTCCAGAGCTGTCTTCTGGCCCTCCAGCACCTACAGGAGCCCGTTTATCTGCTCAGAACCCCTCCTCAGGTCTTCCTTGTTCCCTAGAGTCATTTTTCAGGGACATGGAGGCCCAAGCGGTCCTCTAGTGCGCTCTAGCCTACTCTTCCAACATTCTGTCAGCCCTAAAGCTGTATCTTGGCTCCTCAGGCCCCTTAGCACCACTCCAGGGCACTCTGGACCACTCTTTGTGTCTTCCTTGCTGCCCAGAGCTGTCTGCCAGCCCTCCGCACCCCTCAGGAACTGTCTAGTTGCCTCTGAAGCCCTCCTGAGGTCACCCTTGTTCCCCAGGTTTTAATTTGTTGGCCATCGGGTCTCCTCAGCATCCCTCTAGTGTGTTCTGGGCTACTCTTTTGGCCTGCCTTCTTCCCCGAGGCTGTATGTTGGCCCTCGAGACCCCTTAGGCCCCCTGGAGTCAACTCACAAGCCCTCTGGAGCCCTGGGTTGGCCCTCCAGTCCCCTCAGCAGCCCCCTCTTCTGCTCTGGAGCCCTCTTTAGGCCACCTTCTTTCCACCACAGACGTCTGCTGGCCCCCACAAACCCCTTGAAGGCACCCTCCAGTGTGCTCTGGCCTACTCTTGCTGCCTCCTTTTGGGCCCAAAGGTGTCTTTTGCACCTCCAGCCCCTTTAGCCTCCCTCTAGTCCCTTCAGAAGCCCTGGGGAGGCCTTGGTTTGACCCCTTTGGCCCTCCGGACCTCCTAGCAGCCCTTTAGTATGCTCAGGACACCACTTGAGCCCAACGCTGTGCCCCAGAGTCCTCTTCAGGCCCTCTAGACCCCTTGGGACAGTTCTTGTTCGCCTAGAGGCCCCCTCCTCAGCTCCTCCTCCTTCCCCAGAGTTGTCTTTTGGCTAGGCACACGCCTTGAGGGCTCCCTCTGGTGCCCTTGTGACTACTCTGGCAGGTCTCCCTGTGCCCCAGAGTCCTCTTCAGGCCCTCTAGACCCCTTGGGACTGTACTTGTTCCCCCAGAGGCCCCCTCTGGAAGTCCTCCCCCTTCCCCAGAGTTGTCTTTTGGCTAGGCACACGCCTTGAGGGCCCCCTCTGGTGCCCTCGGGACTACTCCGGCAGGTCTCCCTGTGCTCCAGAGCTGTCTTCAGACCCCCCAGAGCTCTTAGCACTGCTCTATCCACCTCAGAGCCCCTGGGCAGACCTTTGGGGTGTCCCACAGCACTCTTTTGGCCCTCCGGACCCCTCAGGCACTGTCTAGGTGGCCCAGACCCCCTCCTAAGCTCCTCCTTCTTCCCTAGAGTGGGTTTTGGGCCATGTAAACCCTTGAGGGCCCCCTCTGGTGCCCTCGGCACTACTCTGGCAGGTTTCCGTGTGCCCCAGAGCTGCATCTTGGCTCCCTAGGCCCCTTGGCACCGCTCTACAGCACTCCACACCACTCTTTGGCTCTTCCTTGCTGCCCAGAGCTGGCTCTTGCTCGTGCCGAGCCCTCAGGAAGGGTCTAGATGGGCCAGACCCCCTCCTCAGCTCCTCCTCCTTCCCCAGAGTCTCTTTGAGGCCGTGGAGAGCCTTTAGAAGCCTTCTCGTGTCTTCTGAACTACAATTGCAGTACTCATTGTGCCCCAGAGCTGTCTTTTGGCCCTCCGGACGCCTTAGGCACTGTCTAGGTGGCCCAGACCCCCTCCTCAGCTCCTCCTTCGTCCCCAGAGATGTCTTTTGGCTAGGCACACACCTTGAGGGCCCCCTCTGGTGCCCTTGGGACTACTCTGGCAGGTTTCCCTGTGCCCCAGAGCTGTGTAGGTGCCCCGCAGAGCTCATAGCACTGCTCTATCCACCTCAGAGCCCCTGGGGAGACCTTTGGGGTGCCCCAGAGCTGTCTTCGGGCCCCCCACAGCTCTTAGCACTGCTCTATCCACCTCAGAGCCCCTGGGCAGACTTTTGGGGTGCCCCAGAGTAGTGTTTTGGCTCTCCGGACCCCTTAGGCACTGTCTAGGTGGCCCAGAGCCCCTCCTCAGCTCCTCCTTCTTCCCTAGAGTGGGGTTTTGGGCCATGTAAACCCTTGAGGGCCCCCTCTGGTGCCCTCGGCACTACTCTGGCAGGTTTCCCTGTGCCCCAGAGCTGTGTAGGTGCCCCCAGAGCTCTTAGCACTGCTCTATCCACCTCAGAGCCCCTGGGCAGACCTTTGGGGTGCCCCAGAGCTGTCTTCGGGCCCCCCACAGCTCTTAGCACTGCTCTCAGAGCCCCTGGGGAGACCTTTGGGGTGCCCCACAGCACTCTTTTGGACCCTGAGACCCCTTAGGCACTGTCTCGGTGGCCCAGAGCCCCTCCTCAGCTCCACCTTCTTCCCCAGAGTTGTCTTTTGGCTAGGCACACGCCTTGAGGGCCCCCTCTGGTGCCCTCGGCACTACTCTGGCAGGTTTCCCTGTGCCCCAGAGCTGTGTAGGTGCCCCCACAGCTCTTAGCACTGCTCTATCCACCTCAGAGCCCCTGGGCAGACCACAGCACTCTTTTGGCTTTCCGGACCCCTTAGGCACTGTCTAGGTGGCCCAGACCCCCTCCTAAGCTCCTCCTTCTTCCCTAGAATGGGGTTTTGGGCCATGTAAACCCTTGAGGGCCCCCTCTGGGGCCCTCGGCACTACTCTGGCAGGTTTCCCTGTGCCCCAGAGCTGCATCTTGGCTCCCTAGGCCCCTTCGCACTGCTCTAGAGGGCTCCGCACCAGTCTTTGGCTCTTCCTTGCTGCCCAGAGCTGTCCCTTGCTCGTGCCGAGCCCTCAGGAAAGGTCTAGGTGGCCCAGACCCCCTCCAGAGGTCTTCCTTTTCCCCCAGAGTCTCCTTTTGTCCTGGCACACGCCTTGAGGGTCCCCTCTGGTGCCCTCGGGACTACTCTGGCAGGTTTCCCTGTGCCCCAGAGCTGTCTTCGGCCCCCCCACAGCTCTTAGCACTGCTCTCTCCACCTCAGAGCCCCTGGGCAGACCTTTGGCGTGCCCCAGAGCTGTCTTTTGGCTCTCCAGACCCCTTAGGCACTGTCTAGGTGGCCCAGACCCCTTCCTCAGCTCCTCCTCCTTCCCTAGAGTGGGGTTTTGGGCCATGTAAACCCTCGAGGGCCCCCTCTGGGGCCCTCGGCACTACTCTGGCAGGTTTCCCTGTGCCCAGAGCTGGATCTTGGCTCCCTAGGCCCCTTCGCACTGCTCTAGAGTACTCCACAGCACTCTCTGGCTCTTCCTTGCTAGCCAGAGCTGGCTCTTGCTCGTGCTGAGCCCTCAGGAACGGTCTAGGTGGCCCAGACCCCCTCCTCAGCTCCTCCTCCTTCCCCAGAGTCTCTTTGTGGCCATGCAGAGCCCTTAGAAGCCCTCTCGTGACTTCTGAACTACAATTGCAGTACTCGTTGTGCCCCAGAGCTGTTTTTTGGCCCCCCAGATCCCTTAGGCACTGTCTAGGTGGCCCAGATCCCCTCCTGAGCTCCTCCTCCTTCCCCAGAGTGGTCTTTTAGCTAGGCACACGCCTTGAGGGCCCCCTCTGCTGCCCTCGGGACTACTTTGGCAGGTTTCCCTGTGCCCCAGAGCTGTGTAGATGCCCCCCACAGCTCTTAGCACTGCTGTCTCCACCTCAGAGCCCCTGGGCAGACTTTTGGGGTGCCCCACAGCACTCTTTTGGCCCTCCGGACCCCTTAGGCACTGTCTAGGTGGCCCAGACCCCCTCCTCAGCTCCTCCTCCTTCCCTAGAGTGGGGTTTTGGGTCATGTAAACCCTTGAGGGCCCCCTCTGGTGACCTCGGGACTACTCTGGCAGGTTTCCCTGTGCCCCAGAGCTGTGTAGGTGCCCCCCACAGCTCTTAGCACTGCTCTCTCCAGCTCAGAGCCCCTGGGGAGACCACAGCATTGTTTTGGCCCTCCGGAGCCCTTAGGCACTGTCTAGGTGGCCCAGACGCCGTCCTCAGCTCCTCCTCCTTCCCCAGAGTTGTCTTTTGGCTAGGCACACGCCTTGAGGGCCCCCTCTGGGGCCCTCGGGACTACTCTGGCAGGTGTCCCTGTGCCCCAGAGCTGGATCTTGGCTCCCTAGGCCCCTTCGCACTGCTCTAGAGGGCTCCGCACCAGTCTTTGGCTCTTCCTTGCTGCCCAGAGCTGTCCCTTGCTCGTGCCGAGCCCTCAGGAAAGGTCTAGGTGGCCCAGACCCCCTCCAGAGGTCTTCCTTTTCCCCCAGAGTCTCCTTTTGTCCTGGCACACGCCTTGAGGGTCCCCTCTGGTGCCCTCGGGACTACTCTGGCAGGTTTCCCTGTGCCCCGGAGCTGTCTTCGGCCCCCCCACAGCTCTTAGCACTGCTCTCTCCACCTCAGAGCCCCTGGGCAGACCTTTGGCGTGCCCCAGAGCTGTCTTTTGGCTCTCCAGACCCCTTAGGCACTGTCTAGGTGGCCCAGACCCCTCCTCAGCTCCTCCCCCTTCCCCAGAATGGGGTTTTGGGCCATGTAAACCCTCGAGGGCCCCCTCTGGGGCCCTCGGCACTACTCTGGCAGGTTTCCCTGTGCCCAGAGCTGGATCTTGGCTCCCTAGGCCCCTTCGCACTGCTCTAGAGTACTCCACAGCACTCTCTGGCTCTTCCTTGCTAGCCAGAGCTGGCTCTTGCTCGTGCTGAGCCCTCAGGAACGGTCTAGGTGGCCCAGACCCCCTCCTCAGCTCCTCCTCCTTCCCCAGAGTCTCTTTGTGGCCATGCAGAGCCCTTAGAAGCCCTCTCGTGACTTCTGAACTACAATTGCAGTACTCGTTGTGCCCCAGAGCTGTTTTTTGGCCCCCCAGATCCCTTAGGCACTGTCTAGGTGGCCCAGATCCCCTCCTGAGCTCCTCCTCCTTCCCCAGAGTGGTCTTTTAGCTAGGCACACGCCTTGAGGGCCCCCTCTGCTGCCCTCGGGACTACTTTGGCAGGTTTCCCTGTGCCCCAGAGCTGTGTAGGTGCCCCCCACAGCTCTTAGCACTGCTGTCTCCACCTCAGAGCCCCTGGGCAGACTTTTGGGGTGCCCCACAGCACTCTTTTGGCCCTCCGGAGCCCTTAGGCACTGTCTAGGTGGCCCAGACCCCCTCCTCAGCTCCTCCTCCTTCCCTAGAGTGGGGTTTTGGGTCATGTAAACCCTTGAGGGCCCCCTCTGGTGCCCTCGGGACTACTCTGGCAGGTTTCCCTGTGCCCCAGAGCTGTGTAGGTGCCCCCCACAGCTCTTAGCACTGCTCTCTCCAGCTCAGAGCCCCTGGGGAGACCACAGCATTGTTTTGGCCCTCCGGAGCCCTTAGGCACTGTCTAGGTGGCCCAGACGCCGTCCTCAGCTCCTCCTCCTTCCCCAGAGTTGTCTTTTGGCTAGGCACACGCCTTGAGGGCCCCCTCTGGGGCCCTCGGGACTACTCTGGCAGGTGTCCCTGTGCCCCAGAGCTGGATCTTGGCTCCCTAGGCCCCTTCGCACTGCTCTAGAGGGCTCCGCACCAGTCTTTGGCTCTTCCTTGCTGCCCAGAGCTGTCCCTTGCTCGTGCCGAGCCCTCAGGAAAGGTCTAGGTGGCCCAGACCCCCTCCAGAGGTCTTCCTTTTCCCCCAGAGTCTCCTTTTGTCCTGGCACACGCCTTGAGGGTCCCCTCTGGTGCCCTCGGGACTACTCTGGCAGGTTTCCCTGTGCCCCGGAGCTGTCTTCGGCCCCCCCACAGCTCTTAGCACTGCTCTCTCCACCTCAGAGCCCCTGGGCAGACCTTTGGCGTGCCCCAGAGCTGTCTTTTGGCTCTCCAGACCCCTTAGGCACTGTCTAGGTGGCCCAGACCCCTTCCTCAGCTCCTCCTCCTTCCCTAGAGTGGGGTTTTGGGCCATGTAAACCCTCGAGGGCCCCCTCTGGGGCCCTCGGCACTACTCTGGCAGGTTTCCCTGTGCCCAGAGCTGGATCTTGGCTCCCTAGGCCCCTTCGCACTGCTCTAGAGTACTCCACAGCACTCTCTGGCTCTTCCTTGCTAGCCAGAGCTGGCTCTTGCTCGTGCTGAGCCCTCAGGAACGGTCTAGGTGGCCCAGACCCCCTCCTCAGCTCCTCCTCCTTCCCCAGAGTCTCTTTGTGGCCATGCAGAGCCCTTAGAAGCCCTCTCGTGACTTCTGAACTACAATTGCAGTTCTCGTTGTGCCCCAGAGCTGTTTTTTGGCCCCCCAGATCCCTTAGGCACTGTCTAGGTGGCCCAGATCCCCTCCTGAGCTCCTCCTCCTTCCCCAGAGTGGTCTTTTAGCTAGGCACACGCCTTGAGGGCCCCCTCTGCTGCCCTCGGGACTACTTTGGCAGGTTTCCCTGTGCCCCAGAGCTGTGTAGGTGCCCCCCACAGCTCTTAGCACTGCTGTCTCCACCTCAGAGCCCCTGGGCAGACTTTTGGGGTGCCCCACAGCACTCTTTTGGCCCTCCGGACCCCTTAGGCACTGTCTAGGTGGCCCAGACCCCCTCCTCAGCTCCTCCTCCTTCCCTAGAGTGGGGTTTTGGGTCATGTAAACCCTTGAGGGCCCCCTCTGGTGACCTCGGGACTACTCTGGCAGGTTTCCCTGTGCCCCAGAGCTGTGTAGGTGCCCCCCACAGCTCTTAGCACTGCTCTCTCCAGCTCAGAGCCCCTGGGGAGACCACAGCATTGTTTTGGCCCTCCGGAGCCCTTAGGCACTGTCTAGGTGGCCCAGACGCCGTCCTCAGCTCCTCCTCCTTCCCCAGAGTTGTCTTTTGGCTAGGCACACGCCTTGAGGGCCCCCTCTGGGGCCCTCGGGACTACTCTGGCAGGTGTCCCTGTGCCCCAGAGCTGGATCTTGGCTCCCTAGGCCCCTTCGCACTGCTCTAGAGGGCTCCGCACCAGTCTTTGGCTCTTCCTTGCTGCCCAGAGCTGTCCCTTGCTCGTGCCGAGCCCTCAGGAAAGGTCTAGGTGGCCCAGACCCCCTCCAGAGGTCTTCCTTTTCCCCCAGAGTCTCCTTTTGTCCTGGCACACGCCTTGAGGGTCCCCTCTGGTGCCCTCGGGACTACTCTGGCAGGTTTCCCTGTGCCCCGGAGCTGTCTTCGGCCCCCCCACAGCTCTTAGCACTGCTCTCTCCACCTCAGAGCCCCTGGGCAGACCTTTGGCGTGCCCCAGAGCTGTCTTTTGGCTCTCCAGACCCCTTAGGCACTGTCTAGGTGGCCCAGACCCCTCCTCAGCTCCTCCCCCTTCCCCAGAATGGGGTTTTGGGCCATGTAAACCCTCGAGGGCCCCCTCTGGGGCCCTCGGCACTACTCTGGCAGGTTTCCCTGTGCCCAGAGCTGGATCTTGGCTCCCTAGGCCCCTTCGCACTGCTCTAGAGTACTCCACAGCACTCTCTGGCTCTTCCTTGCTAGCCAGAGCTGGCTCTTGCTCGTGCTGAGCCCTCAGGAACGGTCTAGGTGGCCCAGACCCCCTCCTCAGCTCCTCCTCCTTCCCCAGAGTCTCTTTGTGGCCATGCAGAGCCCTTAGAAGCCCTCTCGTGACTTCTGAACTACAATTGCAGTACTCGTTGTGCCCCAGAGCTGTTTTTTGGCCCCCCAGATCCCTTAGGCACTGTCTAGGTGGCCCAGATCCCCTCCTGAGCTCCTCCTCCTTCCCCAGAGTGGTCTTTTAGCTAGGCACACGCCTTGAGGGCCCCCTCTGCTGCCCTCGGGACTACTTTGGCAGGTTTCCCTGTGCCCCAGAGCTGTGTAGGTGCCCCCCACAGCTCTTAGCACTGCTGTCTCCACCTCAGAGCCCCTGGGCAGACTTTTGGGGTGCCCCACAGCACTCTTTTGGCCCTCCAGACCCCTTAGGCACTGTCTAGGTGGCCCAGACCCCCTCCTCAGCTCCTCCTCCTTCCCTAGAGTGGGGTTTTGGGTCATGTAAACCCTTGAGGGCCCCCTCTGGTGCCCTCGGGACTACTCTGGCAGGTTTCCCTGTGCCCCAGAGCTGTGTAGGTGCCCCCCACAGCTCTTAGCACTGCTCTCTCCAGCTCAGAGCCCCTGGGGAGACCACAGCATTGTTTTGGCCCTCCGGAGCCCTTAGGCACTGTCTAGGTGGCCCAGACGCCGTCCTCAGCTCCTCCTCCTTCCCCAGAGTTGTCTTTTGGCTAGGCACACGCCTTGAGGGCCCCCTCTGGGGCCCTCGGGACTACTCTGGCAGGTGTCCCTGTGCCCCAGAGCTGGATCTTGGCTCCCTAGGCCCCTTCGCACTGCTCTAGAGGGCTCCGCACCAGTCTTTGGCTCTTCCTTGCTGCCCAGAGCTGTCCCTTGCTCGTGCCGAGCCCTCAGGAAAGGTCTAGGTGGCCCAGACCCCCTCCAGAGGTCTTCCTTTTCCCCCAGAGTCTCCTTTTGTCCTGGCACACGCCTTGAGGGTCCCCTCTGGTGCCCTCGGGACTACTCTGGCAGGTTTCCCTGTGCCCCGGAGCTGTCTTCGGCCCCCCCACAGCTCTTAGCACTGCTCTCTCCACCTCAGAGCCCCTGGGCAGACCTTTGGCGTGCCCCAGAGCTGTCTTTTGGCTCTCCAGACCCCTTAGGCACTGTCTAGGTGGCCCAGACCCCTCCTCAGCTCCTCCCCCTTCCCCAGAATGGGGTTTTGGGCCATGTAAACCCTCGAGGGCCCCCTCTGGGGCCCTCGGCACTACTCTGGCAGGTTTCCCTGTGCCCAGAGCTGGATCTTGGCTCCCTAGGCCCCTTCGCACTGCTCTAGAGTACTCCACAGCACTCTCTGGCTCTTCCTTGCTAGCCAGAGCTGGCTCTTGCTCGTGCTGAGCCCTCAGGAACGGTCTAGGTGGCCCAGACCCCCTCCTCAGCTCCTCCTCCTTCCCCAGAGTCTCTTTGTGGCCATGCAGAGCCCTTAGAAGCCCTCTCGTGATTTCTGAACTACAATTGCAGTACTCGTTGTGCCCCAGAGCTGTTTTTTGGCCCCCCAGATCCCTTAGGCACTGTCTAGGTGGCCCAGATCCCCTCCTGAGCTCCTCCTCCTTCCCCAGAGTGGTCTTTTAGCTAGGCACACGCCTTGAGGGCCCCCTCTGCTGCCCTCGGGACTACTTTGGCAGGTTTCCCTGTGCCCCAGAGCTGTCTTCGGGCCCCCCACAGCTCTTAGCACTGCTGTCTCCACCTCAGAGCCCCTGGGCAGACTTTTGGGGTGCCCCACAGCACTCTTTTGGCCCTCCGGACCCCTTAGGCACTGTCTAGGTGGCCCAGACCCCCTCCTCAGCTCCTCCTCCTTCCCTAGAGTGGGGTTTTGGGTCATGTAAACCCTCGAGGGCCCCCTCTGGTGCCCTCGGGACTACTCTGGCAGGTTTCCCTGTGCCCCAGAGCTGTGTAGGTGCCCCCCACAGCTCTTAGCACTGCTCTCTCCACCTCAGAGCCCCTGGGGAGACCACAGCATTGTTTTGGCCCTCCGGAGCCCTTAGGCACTGTCTAGGTGGCCCAGACGCCGTCCTCAGCTCCTCCTCCTTCCCCAGAGTTGTCTTTTGGCTAGGCACACGCCTTGAGGGCCCCCTCTGGGGCCCTCGGGACTACTCTGGCAGGTGTCCCTGTGCCCCAGAGCTGGATCTTGGCTCCCTAGGCCCCTTCGCACTGCTCTAGAGGGCTCCGCACCAGTCTTTGGCTCTTCCTTGCTGCCCAGAGCTGTCCCTTGCTCGTGCCGAGCCCTCAGGAAAGGTCTAGGTGGCCCAGACCCCCTCCAGAGGTCTTCCTTTTCCCCCAGAGTCTCCTTTTGTCCTGGCACACGCCTTGAGGGTCCCCTCTGGTGCCCTCGGGACTACTCTGGCAGGTTTCCCTGTACCCCGGAGCTGTCTTCGGCCCCCCCACAGCTCTTAGCACTGCTCTCTCCACCTCAGAGCCCCTGGGCAGACCTTTGGCGTGCCCCAGAGCTGTCTTTTGGCTCTCCAGACCCCTTAGGCACTGTCTAGGTGGCCCAGACCCCTTCCTCAGCTCCTCCTCCTTCCCTAGAGTGGGGTTTTGGGCCATGTAAACCCTCGAGGGCCCCCTCTGGGGCCCTCGGCACTACTCTGGCAGGTTTCCCTGTGCCCAGAGCTGGATCTTGGCTCCCTAGGCCCCTTCGCACTGCTCTAGAGTACTCCACAGCACTCTCTGGCTCTTCCTTGCTAGCCAGAGCTGGCTCTTGCTCGTGCTGAGCCCTCAGGAACGGTCTAGGTGGCCCAGACCCCCTCCTCAGCTCCTCCTCCTTCCCCAGAGTCTCTTTGTGGCCATGCAGAGCCCTTAGAAGCCCTCTCGTGACTTCTGAACTACAATTGCAGTACTCGTTGTGCCCCAGAGCTGTCTTTTGGCCCTCTGGACGCCTTAGGCACTGTCTAGGTGGCCCAGATCCCCTCCTGAGCTCCTCCTCCTTCCCCAGAGTGGTCTTTTAGCTAGGCACACGCCTTGAGGGCCCCCTCTGCTGCCCTCGGGACTACTTTGGCAGGTTTCCCTGTGCCCCAGAGCTGTGTAGGTGCCCCCCACAGCTCTTAGCACTGCTGTCTCCACCTCAGAGCCCCTGGGCAGACTTTTGGGGTGCCCCACAGCACTCTTTTGGCCCTCCGGACCCCTTAGGCACTGTCTAGGTGGCCCAGACCCCCTCCTCAGCTCCTCCTCCTTCCCTAGAGTGGGGTTTTGGGTCATGTAAACCCTTGAGGGCCCCCTCTGGTGCCCTCGGGACTACTCTGGCAGGTTTCCCTGTGCCCCAGAGCTGTGTAGGTGCCCCCCACAGCTCTTAGCACTGCTCTCTCCGGCTCAGAGCCCCTGGGGAGACCACAGCATTGTTTTGGCCCTCCGGAGCCCTTAGGCACTGTCTAGGTGGCCCAGACGCCGTCCTCAGCTCCTCCTCCTTCCCCAGAGTTGTCTTTTGGCTAGGCACACGCCTTGAGGGCCCCCTCTGGGGCCCTCGGCACTACTCTGGCAGGTGTCCCTGTGCCCCAGAGCTGGATCTTGGCTCCCTAGGCCCCTTCGCACTGCTCTAGAGGGCTCCGCACCAGTCTTTGGCTCTTCCTTGCTGCCCAGAGCTGTCCCTTGCTCGTGCCGAGCCCTCAGGAAAGGTCTAGGTGGCCCAGACCCCCTCCAGAGGTCTTCCTTTTCCCCCAGAGTCTCCTTTTGTCCTGGCACACGCCTTGAGGGTCCCCTCTGGTGCCCTCGGGACTACTCTGGCAGGTTTCCCTGTGCCCCGGAGCTGTCTTCGGCCCCCCCACAGCTCTTAGCACTGCTCTCTCCACCTCAGAGCCCCTGGGCAGACCTTTGGCGTGCCCCAGAGCTGTCTTTTGGCTCTCCAGACCCCTTAGGCACTGTCTAGGTGGCCCAGACCCCTTCCTCAGCTCCTCCTCCTTCCCTAGAGTGGGGTTTTGGGCCATGTAAACCCTCGAGGGCCCCCTCTGGGGCCCTCGGCACTACTCTGGCAGGTTTCCCTGTGCCCAGAGCTGGATCTTGGCTCCCTAGGCCCATTCGCACTGCTCTAGAGTACTCCACAGCACTCTCTGGCTCTTCCTTGCTAGCCAGAGCTGGCTCTTGCTCGTGCTGAGCCCTCAGGAACGGTCTAGGTGGCCCAGACCCCCTCCTCAGCTCCTCCTCCTTCCCCAGAGTCTCTTTGTGGCCATGCAGAGCCCTTAGAAGCCCTCTTGTGACTTCTGAACTACAATTGCAGTTCTCGTTGTGCCCCAGAGCTGTTTTTTGGCCCCCCAGATCCCTTAGGCACTGTCTAGGTGGCCCAGATCCCCTCCTGAGCTCCTCCTCCTTCCCCAGAGTGGTCTTTTAGCTAGGCACACGCCTTGAGGGCCCCCTCTGCTGCCCTCGGGACTACTTTGGCAGGTTTCCCTGTGCCCCAGAGCTGTGTAGGTGCCCCCCACAGCTCTTAGCACTGCTCTCTCCACCTCAGAGCCCCTGGGGAGACCACAGCATTGTTTTGGCCCTCCGGAGCCCTTAGGCACTGTCTAGGTGGCCCAGACGCCGTCCTCAGCTCCTCCTCCTTCCCCAGAGTTGTCTTTTGGCTAGGCACACGCCTTGAGGGCCCCCTCTGGGGCCCTCGGGACTACTCTGGCAGGTGTCCCTGTGCCCCAGAGCTGGATCTTGGCTCCCTAGGCCCCTTCGCACTGCTCTAGAGGGCTCCGCACCAGTCTTTGGCTCTTCCTTGCTGCCCAGAGCTGTCCCTTGCTCGTGCCGAGCCCTCAGGAAAGGTCTAGGTGGCCCAGACCCCCTCCAGAGGTCTTCCTTTTCCCCCAGAGTCTCCTTTTGTCCTGGCACACGCCTTGAGGGTCCCCTCTGGTGCCCTCGGGACTACTCTGGCAGGTTTCCCTGTGCCCCGGAGCTGTCTTCGGCCCCCCCACAGCTCTTAGCACTGCTCTCTCCACCTCAGAGCCCCTGGGCAGACCTTTGGCGTGCCCCAGAGCTGTCTTTTGGCTCTCCAGACCCCTTAGGCACTGTCTAGGTGGCCCAGACCCCTTCCTCAGCTCCTCCTCCTTCCCTAGAGTGGGGTTTTGGGCCATGTAAACCCTCGAGGGCCCCCTCTGGGGCCCTCGGCACTACTCTGGCAGGTTTCCCTGTGCCCAGAGCTGGATCTTGGCTCCCTAGGCCCCTTCGCACTGCTCTAGAGTACTCCACAGCACTCTCTGGCTCTTCCTTGCTAGCCAGAGCTGGCTCTTGCTCGTGCTGAGCCCTCAGGAACGGTCTAGGTGGCCCAGACCCCCTCCTCAGCTCCTCCTCCTTCCCCAGAGTCTCTTTGTGGCCATGCAGAGCCCTTAGAAGCCCTCTCGTGACTTCTGAACTACAATTGCAGTTCTCGTTGTGCCCCAGAGCTGTTTTTTGGCCCCCCAGATCCCTTAGGCACTGTCTAGGTGGCCCAGATCCCCTCCTGAGCTCCTCCTCCTTCCCCAGAGTGGTCTTTTAGCTAGGCACACGCCTTGAGGGCCCCCTCTGCTGCCCTCGGGACTACTTTGGCAGGTTTCCCTGTGCCCCAGAGCTGTGTAGGTGCCCCCCACAGCTCTTAGCACTGCTGTCTCCACCTCAGAGCCCCTGGGCAGACTTTTGGGGTGCCCCACAGCACTCTTTTGGCCCTCCGGACCCCTTAGGCACTGTCTAGGTGGCCCAGACCCCCTCCTCAGCTCCTCCTCCTTCCCTAGAGTGGGGTTTTGGGTCATGTAAACCCTCGAGGGCCCCCTCTGGTGCCCTCGGGACTACTCTGGCAGGTTTCCCTGTGCCCCAGAGCTGTGTAGGTGCCCCCCACAGCTCTTAGCACTGCTCTCTCCACCTCAGAGCCCCTGGGGAGACCACAGCATTGTTTTGGCCCTCCGGAGCCCTTAGGCACTGTCTAGGTGGCCCAGACGCCGTCCTCAGCTCCTCCTCCTTCCCCAGAGTTGTCTTTTGGCTAGGCACACGCCTTGAGGGCCCCCTCTGGGGCCCTCGGGACTACTCTGGCAGGTGTCCCTGTGCCCCAGAGCTGGATCTTGGCTCCCTAGGCCCCTTCGCACTGCTCTAGAGGGCTCCGCACCAGTCTTTGGCTCTTCCTTGCTGCCCAGAGCTGTCCCTTGCTCGTGCCGAGCCCTCAGGAAAGGTCTAGGTGGCCCAGACCCCCTCCAGAGGTCTTCCTTTTCCCCCAGAGTCTCCTTTTGTCCTGGCACACGCCTTGAGGGTCCCCTCTGGTGCCCTCGGGACTACTCTGGCAGGTTTCCCTGTACCCCGGAGCTGTCTTCGGCCCCCCCACAGCTCTTAGCACTGCTCTCTCCACCTCAGAGCCCCTGGGCAGACCTTTGGCGTGCCCCAGAGCTGTCTTTTGGCTCTCCAGACCCCTTAGGCACTGTCTAGGTGGCCCAGACCCCTTCCTCAGCTCCTCCTCCTTCCCTAGAGTGGGGTTTTGGGCCATGTAAACCCTCGAGGGCCCCCTCTGGGGCCCTCGGCACTACTCTGGCAGGTTTCCCTGTGCCCAGAGCTGGATCTTGGCTCCCTAGGCCCCTTCGCACTGCTCTAGAGTACTCCACAGCACTCTCTGGCTCTTCCTTGCTAGCCAGAGCTGGCTCTTGCTCGTGCTGAGCCCTCAGGAACGGTCTAGGTGGCCCAGACCCCCTCCTCAGCTCCTCCTCCTTCCCCAGAGTCTCTTTGTGGCCATGCAGAGCCCTTAGAAGCCCTCTCGTGACTTCTGAACTACAATTGCAGTACTCGTTGTGCCCCAGAGCTGTCTTTTGGCCCTCTGGACGCCTTAGGCACTGTCTAGGTGGCCCAGATCCCCTCCTGAGCTCCTCCTCCTTCCCCAGAGTGGTCTTTTAGCTAGGCACACGCCTTGAGGGCCCCCTCTGCTGCCCTCGGGACTACTTTGGCAGGTTTCCCTGTGCCCCAGAGCTGTGTAGGTGCCCCCCACAGCTCTTAGCACTGCTGTCTCCACCTCAGAGCCCCTGGGCAGACTTTTGGGGTGCCCCACAGCACTCTTTTGGCCCTCCGGACCCCTTAGGCACTGTCTAGGTGGCCCAGACCCCCTCCTCAGCTCCTCCTCCTTCCCTAGAGTGGGGTTTTGGGTCATGTAAACCCTTGAGGGCCCCCTCTGGTGCCCTCGGGACTACTCTGGCAGGTTTCCCTGTGCCCCAGAGCTGTGTAGGTGCCCCCCACAGCTCTTAGCACTGCTCTCTCCAGCTCAGAGCCCCTGGGGAGACCACAGCATTGTTTTGGCCCTCCGGAGCCCTTAGGCACTGTCTAGGTGGCCCAGACGCCGTCCTCAGCTCCTCCTCCTTCCCCAGAGTTGTCTTTTGGCTAGGCACACGCCTTGAGGGCCCCCTCTGGGGCCCTCGGGACTACTCTGGCAGGTGTCCCTGTGCCCCAGAGCTGGATCTTGGCTCCCTAGGCCCCTTCGCACTGCTCTAGAGGGCTCCGCACCAGTCTTTGGCTCTTCCTTGCTGCCCAGAGCTGTCCCTTGCTCGTGCCGAGCCCTCAGGAAAGGTCTAGGTGGCCCAGACCCCCTCCAGAGGTCTTCCTTTTCCCCCAGAGTCTCCTTTTGTCCTGGCACACGCCTTGAGGGTCCCCTCTGGTGCCCTCGGGACTACTCTGGCAGGTTTCCCTGTGCCCCGGAGCTGTCTTCGGCCCCCCCACAGCTCTTAGCACTGCTCTCTCCACCTCAGAGCCCCTGGGCAGACCTTTGGCGTGCCCCAGAGCTGTCTTTTGGCTCTCCAGACCCCTTAGGCACTGTCTAGGTGGCCCAGACCCCTTCCTCAGCTCCTCCTCCTTCCCTAGAGTGGGGTTTTGGGCCATGTAAACCCTCGAGGGCCCCCTCTGGGGCCCTCGGCACTACTCTGGCAGGTTTCCCTGTGCCCAGAGCTGGATCTTGGCTCCCTAGGCCCATTCGCACTGCTCTAGAGTACTCCACAGCACTCTCTGGCTCTTCCTTGCTAGCCAGAGCTGGCTCTTGCTCGTGCTGAGCCCTCAGGAACGGTCTAGGTGGCCCAGACCCCCTCCTCAGCTCCTCCTCCTTCCCCAGAGTCTCTTTGTGGCCATGCAGAGCCCTTAGAAGCCCTCTCGTGACTTCTGAACTACAATTGCAGTTCTCGTTGTGCCCCAGAGCTGTTTTTTGGCCCCCCAGATCCCTTAGGCACTGTCTAGGTGGCCCAGATCCCCTCCTGAGCTCCTCCTCCTTCCCCAGAGTGGTCTTTTAGCTAGGCACACGCCTTGAGGGCCCCCTCTGCTGCCCTCGGGACTACTTTGGCAGGTTTCCCTGTGCCCCAGAGCTGTCTTCGGGCCCCCCACAGCTCTTAGCACTGCTCTCTCCACCTCAGAGCCCCTGGGGAGACCACAGCATTGTTTTGGCCCTCCGGAGCCCTTAGGCACTGTCTAGGTGGCCCAGACGCCGTCCTCAGCTCCTCCTCCTTCCCCAGAGTTGTCTTTTGGCTAGGCACACGCCTTGAGGGCCCCCTCTGGGGCCCTCGGGACTACTCTGGCAGGTGTCCCTGTGCCCCAGAGCTGGATCTTGGCTCCCTAGGCCCCTTCGCACTGCTCTAGAGGGCTCCGCACCAGTCTTTGGCTCTTCCTTGCTGCCCAGAGCTGTCCCTTGCTCGTGCCGAGCCCTCAGGAAAGGTCTAGGTGGCCCAGACCCCCTCCAGAGGTCTTCCTTTTCCCCCAGAGTCTCCTTTTGTCCTGGCACACGCCTTGAGGGTCCCCTCTGGTGCCCTCGGGACTACTCTGGCAGGTTTCCCTGTGCCCCAGAGCTGTCTTCGGCCCCCCCACAGCTCTTAGCACTGCTCTCTCCACCTCAGAGCCCCTGGGCAGACCTTTGGCGTGCCCCAGAGCTGTCTTTTGGCTCTCCAGACCCCTTAGGCACTGTCTAGGTGGCCCAGACCCCTTCCTCAGCTCCTCCTCCTTCCCTAGAGTGGGGTTTTGGGCCATGTAAACCCTCGAGGGCCCCCTCTGGGGCCCTCGGCACTACTCTGGCAGGTTTCCCTGTGCCCAGAGCTGGATCTTGGCTCCCTAGGCCCCTTCGCACTGCTCTAGAGTACTCCACAGCACTCTCTGGCTCTTCCTTGCTAGCCAGAGCTGGCTCTTGCTCGTGCTGAGCCCTCAGGAACGGTCTAGGTGGCCCAGACCCCCTCCTCAGCTCCTCCTCCTTCCCCAGAGTCTCTTTGTGGCCATGCAGAGCCCTTAGAAGCCCTCTCGTGACTTCTGAACTACAATTGCAGTTCTCGTTGTGCCCCAGAGCTGTTTTTTGGCCCCCCAGATCCCTTAGGCACTGTCTAGGTGGCCCAGATCCCCTCCTGAGCTCCTCCTCCTTCCCCAGAGTGGTCTTTTAGCTAGGCACACGCCTTGAGGGCCCCCTCTGCTGCCCTCGGGACTACTTTGGCAGGTTTCCCTGTGCCCCAGAGCTGTGTAGGTGCCCCCCACAGCTCTTAGCACTGCTGTCTCCACCTCAGAGCCCCTGGGCAGACTTTTGGGGTGCCCCACAGCACTCTTTTGGCCCTCCGGACCCCTTAGGCACTGTCTAGGTGGCCCAGACCCCCTCCTCAGCTCCTCCTCCTTCCCTAGAGTGGGGTTTTGGGTCATGTAAACCCTCGAGGGCCCCCTCTGGTGCCCTCGGGACTACTCTGGCAGGTTTCCCTGTGCCCCAGAGCTGTGTAGGTGCCCCCCACAGCTCTTAGCACTGCTCTCTCCACCTCAGAGCCCCTGGGGAGACCACAGCATTGTTTTGGCCCTCCGGAGCCCTTAGGCACTGTCTAGGTGGCCCAGACGCCGTCCTCAGCTCCTCCTCCTTCCCCAGAGTTGTCTTTTGGCTAGGCACACGCCTTGAGGGCCCCCTCTGGGGCCCTCGGGACTACTCTGGCAGGTGTCCCTGTGCCCCAGAGCTGGATCTTGGCTCCCTAGGCCCCTTCGCACTGCTCTAGAGGGCTCCGCACCAGTCTTTGGCTCTTCCTTGCTGCCCAGAGCTGTCCCTTGCTCGTGCCGAGCCCTCAGGAAAGGTCTAGGTGGCCCAGACCCCCTCCAGAGGTCTTCCTTTTCCCCCAGAGTCTCCTTTTGTCCTGGCACACGCCTTGAGGGTCCCCTCTGGTGCCCTCGGGACTACTCTGGCAGGTTTCCCTGTACCCCGGAGCTGTCTTCGGCCCCCCCACAGCTCTTAGCACTGCTCTCTCCACCTCAGAGCCCCTGGGCAGACCTTTGGCGTGCCCCAGAGCTGTCTTTTGGCTCTCCAGACCCCTTAGGCACTGTCTAGGTGGCCCAGACCCCTTCCTCAGCTCCTCCTCCTTCCCTAGAGTGGGGTTTTGGGCCATGTAAACCCTCGAGGGCCCCCTCTGGGGCCCTCGGCACTACTCTGGCAGGTTTCCCTGTGCCCAGAGCTGGATCTTGGCTCCCTAGGCCCCTTCGCACTGCTCTAGAGTACTCCACAGCACTCTCTGGCTCTTCCTTGCTAGCCAGAGCTGGCTCTTGCTCGTGCTGAGCCCTCAGGAACGGTCTAGGTGGCCCAGACCCCCTCCTCAGCTCCTCCTCCTTCCCCAGAGTCTCTTTGTGGCCATGCAGAGCCCTTAGAAGCCCTCTCGTGACTTCTGAACTACAATTGCAGTACTCGTTGTGCCCCAGAGCTGTCTTTTGGCCCTCTGGACGCCTTAGGCACTGTCTAGGTGGCCCAGATCCCCTCCTGAGCTCCTCCTCCTTCCCCAGAGTGGTCTTTTAGCTAGGCACACGCCTTGAGGGCCCCCTCTGCTGCCCTCGGGACTACTTTGGCAGGTTTCCCTGTGCCCCAGAGCTGTGTAGGTGCCCCCCACAGCTCTTAGCACTGCTGTCTCCACCTCAGAGCCCCTGGGCAGACTTTTGGGGTGCCCCACAGCACTCTTTTGGCCCTCCGGACCCCTTAGGCACTGTCTAGGTGGCCCAGACCCCCTCCTCAGCTCCTCCTCCTTCCCTAGAGTGGGGTTTTGGGTCATGTAAACCCTTGAGGGCCCCCTCTGGTGCCCTCGGGACTACTCTGGCAGGTTTCCCTGTGCCCCAGAGCTGTGTAGGTGCCCCCCACAGCTCTTAGCACTGCTCTCTCCAGCTCAGAGCCCCTGGGGAGACCACAGCATTGTTTTGGCCCTCCGGAGCCCTTAGGCACTGTCTAGGTGGCCCAGACGCCGTCCTCAGCTCCTCCTCCTTCCCCAGAGTTGTCTTTTGGCTAGGCACACGCCTTGAGGGCCCCCTCTGGGGCCCTCGGGACTACTCTGGCAGGTGTCCCTGTGCCCCAGAGCTGGATCTTGGCTCCCTAGGCCCCTTCGCACTGCTCTAGAGGGCTCCGCACCAGTCTTTGGCTCTTCCTTGCTGCCCAGAGCTGTCCCTTGCTCGTGCCGAGCCCTCAGGAAAGGTCTAGGTGGCCCAGACCCCCTCCAGAGGTCTTCCTTTTCCCCCAGAGTCTCCTTTTGTCCTGGCACACGCCTTGAGGGTCCCCTCTGGTGCCCTCGGGACTACTCTGGCAGGTTTCCCTGTGCCCCGGAGCTGTCTTCGGCCCCCCCACAGCTCTTAGCACTGCTCTCTCCACCTCAGAGCCCCTGGGCAGACCTTTGGCGTGCCCCAGAGCTGTCTTTTGGCTCTCCAGACCCCTTAGGCACTGTCTAGGTGGCCCAGACCCCTTCCTCAGCTCCTCCTCCTTCCCTAGAGTGGGGTTTTGGGCCATGTAAACCCTCGAGGGCCCCCTCTGGGGCCCTCGGCACTACTCTGGCAGGTTTCCCTGTGCCCAGAGCTGGATCTTGGCTCCCTAGGCCCATTCGCACTGCTCTAGAGTACTCCACAGCACTCTCTGGCTCTTCCTTGCTAGCCAGAGCTGGCTCTTGCTCGTGCTGAGCCCTCAGGAACGGTCTAGGTGGCCCAGACCCCCTCCTCAGCTCCTCCTCCTTCCCCAGAGTCTCTTTGTGGCCATGCAGAGCCCTTAGAAGCCCTCTCGTGACTTCTGAACTACAATTGCAGTTCTCGTTGTGCCCCAGAGCTGTTTTTTGGCCCCCCAGATCCCTTAGGCACTGTCTAGGTGGCCCAGATCCCCTCCTGAGCTCCTCCTCCTTCCCCAGAGTGGTCTTTTAGCTAGGCACACGCCTTGAGGGCCCCCTCTGCTGCCCTCGGGACTACTTTGGCAGGTTTCCCTGTGCCCCAGAGCTGTCTTCGGGCCCCCCACAGCTCTTAGCACTGCTCTCTCCACCTCAGAGCCCCTGGGGAGACCACAGCATTGTTTTGGCCCTCCGGAGCCCTTAGGCACTGTCTAGGTGGCCCAGACGCCGTCCTCAGCTCCTCCTCCTTCCCCAGAGTTGTCTTTTGGCTAGGCACACGCCTTGAGGGCCCCCTCTGGGGCCCTCGGGACTACTCTGGCAGGTGTCCCTGTGCCCCAGAGCTGGATCTTGGCTCCCTAGGCCCCTTCGCACTGCTCTAGAGGGCTCCGCACCAGTCTTTGGCTCTTCCTTGCTGCCCAGAGCTGTCCCTTGCTCGTGCCGAGCCCTCAGGAAAGGTCTAGGTGGCCCAGACCCCCTCCAGAGGTCTTCCTTTTCCCCCAGAGTCTCCTTTTGTCCTGGCACACGCCTTGAGGGTCCCCTCTGGTGCCCTCGGGACTACTCTGGCAGGTTTCCCTGTGCCCCAGAGCTGTCTTCGGCCCCCCCACAGCTCTTAGCACTGCTCTCTCCACCTCAGAGCCCCTGGGCAGACCTTTGGCGTGCCCCAGAGCTGTCTTTTGGCTCTCCAGACCCCTTAGGCACTGTCTAGGTGGCCCAGACCCCTTCCTCAGCTCCTCCTCCTTCCCTAGAGTGGGGTTTTGGGCCATGTAAACCCTCGAGGGCCCCCTCTGGGGCCCTCGGCACTACTCTGGCAGGTTTCCCTGTGCCCAGAGCTGGATCTTGGCTCCCTAGGCCCCTTCGCACTGCTCTAGAGTACTCCACAGCACTCTCTGGCTCTTCCTTGCTAGCCAGAGCTGGCTCTTGCTCGTGCTGAGCCCTCAGGAACGGTCTAGGTGGCCCAGACCCCCTCCTCAGCTCCTCCTCCTTCCCCAGAGTCTCTTTGTGGCCATGCAGAGCCCTTAGAAGCCCTCTCGTGACTTCTGAACTACAATTGCAGTTCTCGTTGTGCCCCAGAGCTGTTTTTTGGCCCCCCAGATCCCTTAGGCACTGTCTAGGTGGCCCAGATCCCCTCCTGAGCTCCTCCTCCTTCCCCAGAGTGGTCTTTTAGCTAGGCACACGCCTTGAGGGCCCCCTCTGGTGCCCTCGGGACTACTTTGGCAGGTTTCCCTGTGCCCCAGAGCTGTCTTCGGGCCCCCCACAGCTCTTAGCACTGCTGTCTCCACCTCAGAGCCCCTGGGCAGACTTTTGGGGTGCCCCACAGCACTCTTTTGGCCCTCCAGACCCCTTAGGCACTGTCTAGGTGGCCCAGACCCCCTCCTCAGCTCCTCCTCCTTCCCTAGAGTGGGGTTTTGGGTCATGTAAACCCTTGAGGGCCCCCTCTGGTGCCCTCGGGACTACTCTGGCAGGTTTCCCTGTGCCCCAGAGCTGTGTAGGTGCCCCCCACAGCTCTTAGCACTGCTCTATCCGGCTGAGAGCCCCTGGGGAGACCACAGCATTGTTTTGGCCCTCCGGAGCCCTTAGGCACTGTCTAGGTGGCCCAGACGCCGTCCTCAGCTCCTCCTCCTTCCCCAGAGTTGTCTTTTGGCTAGGCACACGCCTTGAGGGCCCCCTCTGGGGCCCTCGGCACTACTCTGGCAGGTGTCCCTGTGCCCCAGAGCTGGATCTTGGCTCCCTAGGCCCCTTCGCACTGCTCTAGAGGGCTCCGCACCAGTCTTTGGCTCTTCCTTGCTGCCCAGAGCTGTCCCTTGCTCGTGCCGAGCCCTCAGGAAAGGTCTAGGTGGCCCAGACCCCCTCCAGAGGTCTTCCTTTTCCCCCAGAGTCTCCTTTTGTCCTGGCACACGCCTTGAGGGTCCCCTCTGGTGCCCTCGGGACTACTCTGGCAGGTTTCCCTGTGCCCCGGAGCTGTCTTCGGCCCCCCCACAGCTCTTAGCACTGCTCTCTCCACCTCAGAGCCCCTGGGCAGACCTTTGGCGTGCCCCAGAGCTGTCTTTTGGCTCTCCAGACCCCTTAGGCACTGTCTAGGTGGCCCAGACCCCTCCTCAGCTCCTCCTCCTTCCCCAGAATGGGGTTTTGGGCCATGTAAACCCTCGAGGACCCCCTCTGGTGCCCTCGGCACTACTCTGGCAGGTTTCCCTGTGCCCAGAGCTGGATCTTGGCTCCCTAGGCCCCTTCGCACTGCTCTAGAGTACTCCACAGCACTCTCTGGCTCTTCCTTGCTAGCCAGAGCTGTTCCTTGCTCGTGCCGAGCCCTCAGGAACGGTCTAGGTGGCCCAGACCCCCTCCTCAGCTCCTCCTCCTTCCCCAGAGTCTCTTTGTGGCCATGCAGAGCCCTTAGAAGCCCTCTCGTGACTTCTGAACTACAATTGCAGTACTCGTTGTGCCCCAGAGCTGTTTTTTGGCCCCCCAGATCCCTTAGGCACTGTCTAGGTGGCCCAGATCCCCTCCTGAGCTCCTCCTCCTTCCCCAGAGTGGTCTTTTAGCTAGGCACACGCCTTGAGGGCCCCCTCTGCTGCCCTCGGGACTACTTTGGCAGGTTTCCCTGTGCCCCAGAGCTGTGTAGGTGCCCCCCACAGCTCTTAGCACTGCTGTCTCCACCTCAGAGCCCCTGGGCAGACTTTTGGGGTGCCCCACAGCACTCTTTTGGCCCTCCGGACCCCTTAGGCACTGTCTAGGTGGCCCAGACCCCCTCCTCAGCTCCTCCTCCTTCCCTAGAGTGGGGTTTTGGGTCATGTAAACCCTTGAGGGCCCCCTCTGGTGCCCTCGGGACTACTCTGGCAGGTTTCCCTCTGCCCCAGAGCTGTGTAGGTGCCCCCCACAGCTCTTAGCACTGCTCTATCCGGCTGAGAGCCCCTGGGGAGACCACAGCATTGTTTTGGCCCTCCGGAGCCCTTAGGCACTGTCTAGGTGGCCCAGACGCCGTCCTCAGCTCCTCCTCCTTCCCTAGAGTGGGGTTTTGGGTCATGTAAACCCTTGAGGGCCCCCTCTGGTGCCCTCGGGACTACTCTGGCAGGTTTCCCTGTGCCCCAGAGCTGTGTAGGTGCCCCCCACAGCTCTTAGCACTGCTCTATCCGGCTGAGAGCCCCTGGGGAGACCACAGCATTGTTTTGGCCCTCCGGACCCCTTAGGCACTGTCTAGGTGGCCCAGACGCCGTCCTCAGCTCCTCCTCCTTCCCCAGAGTTGTCTTTTGGCTAGGCACACGCCTTGAGGGCCCCCTCTGGGGCCCTCGGCACTACTCTGGCAGGTGTCCCTGTGCCCCAGAGCTGGATCTTGGCTCCCTAGGCCCCTTCGCACTGCTCTAGAGGGCTCCGCACCAGTCTTTGGCTCTTCCTTGCTGCCCAGAGCTGTCCCTTGCTCGTGCCGAGCCCTCAGGAAAGGTCTAGGTGGCCCAGACCCCCTCCAGAGGTCTTCCTTTTCCCCCAGAGTCTCCTTTTGTCCTGGCACACGCCTTGAGGGTCCCCTCTGGTGCCCTCGGGACTACTCTGGCAGGTTTCCCTGTGCCCCAGAGCTGTCTTCGGCCCCCCCACAGCTCTTAGCACTGCTCTCTCCACCTCAGAGCCCCTGGGCAGACCTTTGGCGTGCCCCAGAGCTGTCTTTTGGCTCTCCAGACCCCTTAGGCACTGTCTAGGTGGCCCAGACCCCTTCCTCAGCTCCTCCTCCTTCCCTAGAGTGGGGTTTTGGGCCATGTAAACCCTCGAGGGCCCCCTCTGGGGCCCTCGGCACTACTCTGGCAGGTTTCCCTGTGCCCAGAGCTGGATCTTGGCTCCCTAGGCCCCTTCGCACTGCTCTAGAGTACTCCACAGCACTCTCTGGCTCTTCCTTGCTAGCCAGAGCTGGCTCTTGCTCGTGCTGAGCCCTCAGGAACGGTCTAGGTGGCCCAGACCCCCTCCTCAGCTCCTCCTCCTTCCCCAGAGTCTCTTTGTGGCCATGCAGAGCCCTTAGAAGCCCTCTCGTGACTTCTGAACTACAATTGCAGTACTCGTTGTGCCCCAGAGCTGTCTTTTGGCCCTCTGGACGCCTTAGGCACTGTCTAGGTGGCCCAGATCCCCTCCTGAGCTCCTCCTCCTTCCCCAGAGTGGTCTTTTAGCTAGGCACACGCCTTGAGGGCCCCCTCTGCTGCCCTCGGGACTACTTTGGCAGGTTTCCCTGTGCCCCAGAGCTGTCTTCGGGCCCCCCAGAACTCTTAGCACTGCTGTCTCCACCTCAGAGCCCCTGGGCAGACTTTTAGGGTGCCCCACAGCACTCTTTTGGCCCTCCGGACCCCTTAGGCACTGTCTAGGTGGCCCAGACCCCCTCCTCAGCTCCTCCTCCTTCCCTAGAGTGGGGTTTTGGGTCATGTAAACCCTTGAGGGCCCCCTCTGGTGACCTCGGGACTACTCTGGCAGGTTTCCCTGTGCCCCAGAGCTGTGTAGGTGCCCCCCACAGCTCTTAGCACTGCTCTATCCGGCTGAGAGCCCCTGGGGAGACCACAGCATTGTTTTGGCCCTCCGGACCCCTTAGGCACTGTCTAGGTGGCCCAGACCCCCTCCTCAGCTCCTCCTCCTTCCCCAGAGTTGTCTTTTGGCTAGGCACACGCCTTGAGGGCCCCCTCTGGGGCCCTCGGCACTGCTCTGGCAGGTGTCCCTGTGCCCCAGAGCTGGATCTTGGCTCCCTAGGCCCCTTCGCACTGCTCTAGAGGGCTCCGCACCAGTCTTTGGCTCTTCCTTGCTGCCCAGAGCTGTCCCTTGCTCGTGCCGAGCCCTCAGGAAAGGTCTAGGTGGCCCAGACCCCCTCCAGAGGTCTTCCTTTTCCCCCAGAGTCTCCTTTTGTCCTGGCACACGCCTTGAGGGTCCCCTCTGGTGCCCTCGGGACTACTCTGGCAGGTTTCCCTGTGCCCCGGAGCTGTCTTCGGCCCCCCCACAGCTCTTAGCACTGCTCTCTCCACCTCAGAGCCCCTGGGCAGACCTTTGGCGTGCCCCAGAGCTGTCTTTTGGCTCTCCAGACCCCTTAGGCACTGTCTAGGTGGCCCAGACCCCTTCCTCAGCTCCTCCTCCTTCCCTAGAGTGGGGTTTTGGGCCATGTAAACCCTCGAGGGCCCCCTCTGGGGCCCTCGGCACTACTCTGGCAGGTTTCCCTGTGCCCAGAGCTGGATCTTGGCTCCCTAGGCCCCTTCGCACTGCTCTAGAGTACTCCACAGCACTCTCTGGCTCTTCCTTGCTAGCCAGAGCTGGCTCTTGCTCGTGCTGAGCCCTCAGGAACGGTCTAGGTGGCCCAGACCCCCTCCTCAGCTCCTCCTCCTTCCCCAGAGTCTCTTTGTGGCCATGCAGAGCCCTTAGAAGCCCTCTCGTGACTTCTGAACTACAATTGCAGTACTCGTTGTGCCCCAGAGCTGTTTTTTGGCCCCCCAGATCCCTTAGGCACTGTCTAGGTGGCCCAGATCCCCTCCTGAGCTCCTCCTCCTTCCCCAGAGTGGTCTTTTAGCTAGGCACACGCCTTGAGGGCCCCCTCTGCTGCCCTCGGGACTACTTTGGCAGGTTTCCCTGTGCCCCAGAGCTGTCTTCGGGCCCCCCACAGCTCTTAGCACTGCTGTCTCCACCTCAGAGCCCCTGGGCAGACTTTTGGGGTGCCCCACAGCACTCTTTTGGCCCTCCGGACCCCTTAGGCACTGTCTAGGTGGCCCAGACCCCCTCCTCAGCTCCTCCTCCTTCCCTAGAGTGGGGTTTTGGGTCATGTAAACCCTTGAGGGCCCCCTCTGGTGCCCTCGGGACTACTCTGGCAGGTTTCCCTGTGCCCCAGAGCTGTGTAGGTGCCCCCCACAGCTCTTAGCACTGCTCTATCCGGCTGAGAGCCCCTGGGGAGACCACAGCATTGTTTTGGCCCTCCGGACCCCTTAGGCACTGTCTAGGTGGCCCAGACGCCGTCCTCAGCTCCTCCTCCTTCCCCAGAGTTGTCTTTTGGCTAGGCACACGCCTTGAGGGCCCCCTCTGGGGCCCTCGGGACTACTCTGGCAGGTGTCCCTGTGCCCCAGAGCTGGATCTTGGCTCCCTAGGCCCCTTCGCACTGCTCTAGAGGGCTCCGCACCAGTCTTTGGCTCTTCCTTGCTGCCCAGAGCTGTCCCTTGCTCGTGCCGAGCCCTCAGGAAAGGTCTAGGTGGCCCAGACCCCCTCCAGAGGTCTTCCTTTTCCCCCAGAGTCTCCTTTTGTCCTGGCACACGCCTTGAGGGTCCCCTCTGGTGCCCTCGGGACTACTCTGGCAGGTTTCCCTGTGCCCCGGAGCTGTCTTCGGCCCCCCCACAGCTCTTAGCACTGCTCTCTCCACCTCAGAGCCCCTGGGCAGACCTTTGGCGTGCCCCAGAGCTGTCTTTTGGCTCTCCAGACCCCTTAGGCACTGTCTAGGTGGCCCAGACCCCTTCCTCAGCTCCTCCTCCTTCCCTAGAGTGGGGTTTTGGGCCATGTAAACCCTCGAGGGCCCCCTCTGGGGCCCTCGGCACTACTCTGGCAGGTTTCCCTGTGCCCAGAGCTGGATCTTGGCTCCCTAGGCCCATTCGCACTGCTCTAGAGTACTCCACAGCACTCTCTGGCTCTTCCTTGCTAGCCAGAGCTGGCTCTTGCTCGTGCTGAGCCCTCAGGAACGGTCTAGGTGGCCCAGACCCCCTCCTCAGCTCCTCCTCCTTCCCCAGAGTCTCTTTGTGGCCATGCAGAGCCCTTAGAAGCCCTCTCGTGACTTCTGAACTACAATTGCAGTTCTCGTTGTGCCCCAGAGCTGTTTTTTGGCCCCCCAGATCCCTTAGGCACTGTCTAGGTGGCCCAGATCCCCTCCTGAGCTCCTCCTCCTTCCCCAGAGTGGTCTTTTAGCTAGGCACACGCCTTGAGGGCCCCCTCTGCTGCCCTCGGGACTACTTTGGCAGGTTTCCCTGTGCCCCAGAGCTGTCTTCGGGCCCCCCACAGCTCTTAGCACTGCTGTCTCCACCTCAGAGCCCCTGGGCAGACTTTTGGGGTGCCCCACAGCACTCTTTTGGCCCTCCGGACCCCTTAGGCACTGTCTAGGTGGCCCAGACCCCCTCCTCAGCTCCTCCTCCTTCCCTAGAGTGGGGTTTTGGGTCATGTAAACCCTTGAGGGCCCCCTCTGGTGCCCTCGGGACTACTCTGGTAGGTTTCCCTGTGCCCCAGAGCTGTGTAGGTGCCCCCCACAGCTCTTAGCACTGCTCTATCCGGCTGAGAGCCCCTGGGGAGACCACAGCATTGTTTTGGCCCTCCGGACCCCTTAGGCACTGTCTAGGTGGCCCAGACGCCGTCCTCAGCTCCTCCTCCTTCCCCAGAGTGGGGTTTTGGGTCATGTAAACCCTTGAGGGCCCCCTCTGGTGCCCTCGGGACTACTCTGGCAGGTTTCCCTGTGCCCCAGAGCTGTGTAGGTGCCCCCCACAGCTCTTAGCACTGCTCTATCCGGCTGAGAGCCCCTGGGGAGACCACAGCATTGTTTTGGCCCTCCGGACCCCTTAGGCACTGTCTAGGTGGCCCAGACGCCGTCCTCAGCTCCTCCTCCTTCCCCAGAGTTGTCTTTTGGCTAGGCACACGCCTTGAGGGCCCCCTCTGGGGCCCTCGGCACTACTCTGGCAGGTGTCCCTGTGCCCCAGAGCTGGATCTTGGCTCCCTAGGCCCCTTCGCACTGCTCTAGAGGGCTCCGCACCAGTCTTTGGCTCTTCCTTGCTGCCCAGAGCTGTCCCTTGCTCGTGCCGAGCCCTCAGGAAAGGTCTAGGTGGCCCAGACCCCCTCCAGAGGTCTTCCTTTTCCCCCAGAGTCTCCTTTTGTCCTGGCACACGCCTTGAGGGTCCCCTCTGGTGCCCTCGGGACTACTCTGGCAGGTTTCCCTGTGCCCCAGAGCTGTCTTCGGCCCCCCCCACAGCTCTTAGCACTGCTCTCTCCACCTCAGAGCCCCTGGGCAGACCTTTGGCGTGCCCCAGAGCTGTCTTTTGGCTCTCCAGACCCCTTAGGCACTGTCTAGGTGGCCCAGACCCCTTCCTCAGCTCCTCCTCCTTCCCTAGAGTGGGGTTTTGGGCCATGTAAACCCTTAAGGGCCCCCTCTGGGGCCCTCGGCACTACTCTGGCAGGTTTCCCTGTGCCCAGAGCTGGATCTTGGCTCCCTAGGCCCCTTCGCACTGCTCTAGAGTACTCCACAGCACTCTCTGGCTCTTCCTTGCTAGCCAGAGCTGGCTCTTGCTCGTGCTGAGCCCTCAGGAACGGTCTAGGTGGCCCAGACCCCCTCCTCAGCTCCTCCTCCTTCCCCAGAGTCTCTTTGTGGCCATGCAGAGCCCTTAGAAGCCCTCTCGTGACTTCTGAACTACAATTGCAGTACTCGTTGTGCCCCAGAGCTGTCTTTTGGCCCTCTGGACGCCTTAGGCACTGTCTAGGTGGCCCAGATCCCCTCCTGAGCTCCTCCTCCTTCCCCAGAGTGGTCTTTTAGCTAGGCACACGCCTTGAGGGCCCCCTCTGGTGCCCTCGGGACTACTTTGGCAGGTTTCCCTGTGCCCCAGAGCTGTCTTCGGGCCCCCCACAGCTCTTAGCACTGCTGTCTCCACCTCAGAGCCCCTGGGCAGACTTTTGGCGTGCCCCACAGCACTCTTTTGGCCCTCCGGACCCCTTAGGCACTGTCTAGGTGGCCCAGACCCCCTCCTCAGCTCCTCCTCCTTCCCTAGAGTGGGGTTTTGGGTCATGTAAACCCTTGAGGGCCCCCTCTGGTGCCCTCGGGACTACTCTGGCAGGTTTCCCTGTGCCCCAGAGCTGTGTAGGTGCCCCCCACAGCTCTTAGCACTGCTCTATCCGGCTGAGAGCCCCTGGGGAGACCACAGCATTGTTTTGGCCCTCCGGACCCCTTAGGCACTGTCTAGGTGGCCCAGACGCCGTCCTCAGCTCCTCCTCCTTCCCCAGAGTTGTCTTTTGGCTAGGCACACGCCTTGAGGGCCCCCTCTGGGGCCCTCGGCACTGCTCTGGCAGGTGTCCCTGTGCCCCAGAGCTGGATCTTGGCTCCCTAGGCCCCTTCGCACTGCTCTAGAGGGCTCCGCACCAGTCTTTGGCTCTTCCTTGCTGCCCAGAGCTGTCCCTTGCTCGTGCCGAGCCCTCAGGAAAGGTCTAGGTGGCCCAGACCCCCTCCAGAGGTCTTCCTTTTCCCCCAGAGTCTCCTTTTGTCCTGGCACACGCCTTGAGGGTCCCCTCTGGTGCCCTCGGGACTACTCTGGCAGGTTTCCCTGTGCCCCGGAGCTGTCTTCGGCCCCCCCACAGCTCTTAGCACTGCTCTCTCCACCTCAGAGCCCCTGGGCAGACCTTTGGCGTGCCCCAGAGCTGTCTTTTGGCTCTCCAGACCCCTTAGGCACTGTCTAGGTGGCCCAGACCCCTTCCTCAGCTCCTCCTCCTTCCCTAGAGTGGGGTTTTGGGCCATGTAAACCCTCGAGGGCCCCCTCTGGGGCCCTCGGCACTACTCTGGCAGGTTTCCCTGTGCCCAGAGCTGGATCTTGGCTCCCTAGGCCCCTTCGCACTGCTCTAGAGTACTCCACAGCACTCTCTGGCTCTTCCTTGCTAGCCAGAGCTGGCTCTTGCTCGTGCTGAGCCCTCAGGAACGGTCTAGGTGGCCCAGACCCCCTCCTCAGCTCCTCCTCCTTCCCCAGAGTCTCTTTGTGGCCATGCAGAGCCCTTAGAAGCCCTCTCGTGACTTCTGAACTACAATTGCAGTACTCGTTGTGCCCCAGAGCTGTTTTTTGGCCCCCCAGATCCCTTAGGCACTGTCTAGGTGGCCCAGATCCCCTCCTGAGCTCCTCCTCCTTCCCCAGAGTGGTCTTTTAGCTAGGCACACGCCTTGAGGGCCCCCTCTGCTGCCCTCGGGACTACTTTGGCAGGTTTCCCTGTGCCCCAGAGCTGTCTTCGGGCCCCCCACAGCTCTTAGCACTGCTGTCTCCACCTCAGAGCCCCTGGGCAGACTTTTGGGGTGCCCCACAGCACTCTTTTGGCCCTCCGGACCCCTTAGGCACTGTCTAGGTGGCCCAGACCCCCTCCTCAGCTCCTCCTCCTTCCCTAGAGTGGGGTTTTGGGTCATGTAAACCCTTGAGGGCCCCCTCTGGTGCCCTCGGGACTACTCTGGCAGGTTTCCCTGTGCCCCAGAGCTGTGTAGGTGCCCCCCACAGCTCTTAGCACTGCTCTCTCCAGCTCAGAGCCCCTGGGGAGACCACAGCATTGTTTTGGCCCTCCGGAGCCCTTAGGCACTGTCTAGGTGGCCCAGACGCCGTCCTCAGCTCCTCCTCCTTCCCCAGAGTTGTCTTTTGGCTAGGCACACGCCTTGAGGGCCCCCTCTGGGGCCCTCGGGACTACTCTGGCAGGTGTCCCTGTGCCCCAGAGCTGGATCTTGGCTCCCTAGGCCCCTTCGCACTGCTCTAGAGGGCTCCGCACCAGTCTTTGGCTCTTCCTTGCTGCCCAGAGCTGTCCCTTGCTCGTGCCGAGCCCTCAGGAAAGGTCTAGGTGGCCCAGACCCCCTCCAGAGGTCTTCCTTTTCCCCCAGAGTCTCCTTTTGTCCTGGCACACGCCTTGAGGGTCCCCTCTGGTGCCCTCGGGACTACTCTGGCAGGTTTCCCTGTGCCCCGGAGCTGTCTTCGGCCCCCCCACAGCTCTTAGCACTGCTCTCTCCACCTCAGAGCCCCTGGGCAGACCTTTGGCGTGCCCCAGAGCTGTCTTTTGGCTCTCCAGACCCCTTAGGCACTGTCTAGGTGGCCCAGACCCCTTCCTCAGCTCCTCCTCCTTCCCTAGAGTGGGGTTTTGGGCCATGTAAACCCTCGAGGGCCCCCTCTGGGGCCCTCGGCACTACTCTGGCAGGTTTCCCTGTGCCCAGAGCTGGATCTTGGCTCCCTAGGCCCCTTCGCACTGCTCTAGAGTACTCCACAGCACTCTCTGGCTCTTCCTTGCTAGCCAGAGCTGGCTCTTGCTCGTGCTGAGCCCTCAGGAACGGTCTAGGTGGCCCAGACCCCCTCCTCAGCTCCTCCTCCTTCCCCAGAGTCTCTTTGTGGCCATGCAGAGCCCTTAGAAGCCCTCTCGTGACTTCTGAACTACAATTGCAGTTCTCGTTGTGCCCCAGAGCTGTTTTTTGGCCCCCCAGATCCCTTAGGCACTGTCTAGGTGGCCCAGATCCCCTCCTGAGCTCCTCCTCCTTCCCCAGAGTGGTCTTTTAGCTAGGCACACGCCTTGAGGGCCCCCTCTGCTGCCCTCGGGACTACTTTGGCAGGTTTCCCTGTGCCCCAGAGCTGTGTAGGTGCCCCCCACAGCTCTTAGCACTGCTCTCTCCACCTCAGAGCCCCTGGGCAGACTTTTGGGGTGCCCCACAGCACTCTTTTGGCCCTCCGGACCCCTTAGGCACTGTCTAGGTGGCCCAGACCCCCTCCTCAGCTCCTCCTCCTTCCCTAGAGTGGGGTTTTGGGTCATGTAAACCCTTGAGGGCCCCCTCTGGTGCCCTCGGGACTACTCTGGCAGGTTTCCCTGTGCCCCAGAGCTGTGTAGGTGCCCCCCACAGCTCTTAGCACTGCTCTATCCGGCTGAGAGCCCCTGGGGAGACCACAGCATTGTTTTGGCCCTCCGGACCCCTTAGGCACTGTCTAGGTGGCCCAGACGCCGTCCTCAGCTCCTCCTCCTTCCCCAGAGTTGTCTTTTGGCTAGGCACACGCCTTGAGGGCCCCCTCTGGGGCCCTTGGGACTACTCTGGCAGGTGTCCCTGTGCCCCAGAGCTGGATCTTGGCTCCCTAGGCCCCTTCGCACTGCTCTAGAGGGCTCCGCACCAGTCTTTGGCTCTTCCTTGCTGCCCAGAGCTGTCCCTTGCTCGTGCCGAGCCCTCAGGAAAGGTCTAGGTGGCCCAGACCCCCTCCAGAGGTCTTCCTTTTCCCCCAGAGTCTCCTTTTGTCCTGGCACACGCCTTGAGGGTCCCCTCTGGTGCCCTCGGGACTACTCTGGCAGGTTTCCCTGTGCCCCGGAGCTGTCTTCGGCCCCCCCACAGCTCTTAGCACTGCTCTCTCCACCTCAGAGCCCCTGGGCAGACCTTTGGCGTGCCCCAGAGCTGTCTTTTGGCTCTCCAGACCCCTTAGGCACTGTCTAGGTGGCCCAGACCCCTTCCTCAGCTCCTCCTCCTTCCCTAGAGTGGGGTTTTGGGCCATGTAAACCCTCGAGGGCCCCCTCTGGGGCCCTCGGCACTACTCTGGCAGGTTTCCCTGTGCCCAGAGCTGGATCTTGGCTCCCTAGGCCCCTTCGCACTGCTCTAGAGTACTCCACAGCACTCTCTGGCTCTTCCTTGCTAGCCAGAGCTGGCTCTTGCTCGTGCTGAGCCCTCAGGAACGGTCTAGGTGGCCCAGACCCCCTCCTCAGCTCCTCCTCCTTCCCCAGAGTCTCTTTGTGGCCATGCAGAGCCCTTAGAAGCCCTCTCGTGACTTCTGAACTACAATTGCAGTACTCGTTGTGCCCCAGAGCTGTTTTTTGGCCCCCCAGATCCCTTAGGCACTGTCTAGGTGGCCCAGATCCCCTCCTGAGCTCCTCCTCCTTCCCCAGAGTGGTCTTTTAGCTAGGCACACGCCTTGAGGGCCCCCTCTGCTGCCCTCGGGACTACTTTGGCAGGTTTCCCTGTGCCCCAGAGCTGTCTTCGGGCCCCCCACAGCTCTTAGCACTGCTGTCTCCACCTCAGAGCCCCTGGGCAGACTTTTGGCGTGCCCCACAGCACTCTTTTGGCCCTCCGGACCCCTTAGGCACTGTCTAGGTGGCCCAGACCCCCTCCTCAGCTCCTCCTCCTTCCCTAGAGTGGGGTTTTGGGTCATGTAAACCCTCGAGGGCCCCCTCTGGTGCCCTCGGGACTACTCTGGCAGGTTTCCCTCTGCCCCAGAGCTGTGTAGGTGCCCCCCACAGCTCTTAGCACTGCTCTATCCGGCTGAGAGCCCCTGGGGAGACCACAGCATTGTTTTGGCCCTCCGGACCCCTTAGGCACTGTCTAGGTGGCCCAGACGCCGTCCTCAGCTCCTCCTCCTTCCCCAGAGTTGTCTTTTGGCTAGGCACACGCCTTGAGGGCCCCCTCTGGGGCCCTCGGGACTACTCTGGCAGGTGTCCCTGTGCCCCAGAGCTGGATCTTGGCTCCCTAGGCCCCTTCGCACTGCTCTAGAGGGCTCCGCACCAGTCTTTGGCTCTTCCTTGCTGCCCAGAGCTGTCCCTTGCTCGTGCCGAGCCCTCAGGAAAGGTCTAGGTGGCCCAGACCCCCTCCAGAGGTCTTCCTTTTCCCCCAGAGTCTCCTTTTGTCCTGGCACACGCCTTGAGGGTCCCCTCTGGTGCCCTCGGGACTACTCTGGCAGGTTTCCCTGTGCCCCAGAGCTGTCTTCGGCCCCCCCACAGCTCTTAGCACTGCTCTCTCCACCTCAGAGCCCCTGGGCAGACCTTTGGCGTGCCCCAGAGCTGTCTTTTGGCTCTCCAGACCCCTTAGGCACTGTCTAGGTGGCCCAGACCCCTTCCTCAGCTCCTCCTCCTTCCCTAGAGTGGGGTTTTGGGCCATGTAAACCCTCGAGGGCCCCCTCTGGGGCCCTCGGCACTACTCTGGCAGGTTTCCCTGTGCCCAGAGCTGGATCTTGGCTCCCTAGGCCCATTCGCACTGCTCTAGAGTACTCCACAGCACTCTCTGGCTCTTCCTTGCTAGCCAGAGCTGGCTCTTGCTCGTGCTGAGCCCTCAGGAACGGTCTAGGTGGCCCAGACCCCCTCCTCAGCTCCTCCTCCTTCCCCAGAGTCTCTTTGTGGCCATGCAGAGCCCTTAGAAGCCCTCTCGTGACTTCTGAACTACAATTGCAGTTCTCGTTGTGCCCCAGAGCTGTTTTTTGGCCCCCCAGATCCCTTAGGCACTGTCTAGGTGGCCCAGATCCCCTCCTGAGCTCCTCCTCCTTCCCCAGAGTGGTCTTTTAGCTAGGCACACGCCTTGAGGGCCCCCTCTGCTGCCCTCGGGACTACTTTGGCAGGTTTCCCTGTGCCCCAGAGCTGTGTAGGTGCCCCCCACAGCTCTTAGCACTGCTCTCTCCACCTCAGAGCCCCTGGGCAGACTTTTGGCGTGCCCCACAGCACTCTTTTGGCCCTCCGGACCCCTAAGGCACTGTCTAGGTGGCCCAGACCCCCTCCTCAGCTCCTCCTCCTTCCCTAGAGTGGGGTTTTGGGTCATGTAAACCCTCGAGGGCCCCCTCTGGTGCCCTCGGGACTACTCTGGCAGGTTTCCCTGTGCCCCAGAGCTGTGTAGGTGCCCCCCACAGCTCTTAGCACTGCTCTCTCCACCTCAGAGCCCCTGGGGAGACCACAGCATTGTTTTGGCCCTCCGGACCCCTTAGGCACTGTCTAGGTGGCCCAGACGCCGTCCTCAGCTCCTCCTCCTTCCCCAGAGTTGTCTTTTGGCTAGGCACACGCCTTGAGGGCCCCCTCTGGGGCCCTCGGGACTACTCTGGCAGGTGTCCCTGTGCCCCAGAGCTGGATCTTGGCTCCCTAGGCCCCTTCGCACTGCTCTAGAGGGCTCCGCACCAGTCTTTGGCTCTTCCTTGCTGCCCAGAGCTGTCCCTTGCTCGTGCCGAGCCCTCAGGAAAGGTCTAGGTGGCCCAGACCCCCTCCAGAGGTCTTCCTTTTCCCCCAGAGTCTCCTTTTGTCCTGGCACACGCCTTGAGGGTCCCCTCTGGTGCCCTCGGGACTACTCTGGCAGGTTTCCCTGTGCCCCGGAGCTGTCTTCGGCCCCCCCACAGCTCTTAGCACTGCTCTCTCCACCTCAGAGCCCCTGGGCAGACCTTTGGCGTGCCCCAGAGCTGTCTTTTGGCTCTCCAGACCCCTTAGGCACTGTCTAGGTGGCCCAGACCCCTTCCTCAGCTCCTCCTCCTTCCCTAGAGTGGGGTTTTGGGCCATGTAAACCCTCGAGGGCCCCCTCTGGGGCCCTCGGCACTACTCTGGCAGGTTTCCCTGTGCCCAGAGCTGGATCTTGGCTCCCTAGGCCCCTTCGCACTGCTCTAGAGTACTCCACAGCACTCTCTGGCTCTTCCTTGCTAGCCAGAGCTGGCTCTTGCTCGTGCTGAGCCCTCAGGAACGGTCTAGGTGGCCCAGACCCCCTCCTCAGCTCCTCCTCCTTCCCCAGAGTCTCTTTGTGGCCATGCAGAGCCCTTAGAAGCCCTCTCGTGACTTCTGAACTACAATTGCAGTACTCGTTGTGCCCCAGAGCTGTCTTTTGGCCCTCTGGACGCCTTAGGCACTGTCTAGGTGGCCCAGATCCCCTCCTGAGCTCCTCCTCCTTCCCCAGAGTGGTCTTTTAGCTAGGCACACGCCTTGAGGGCCCCCTCTGCTGCCCTCGGGACTACTTTGGCAGGTTTCCCTGTGCCCCAGAGCTGTCTTCGGGCCCCCCAGAACTCTTAGCACTGCTGTCTCCACCTCAGAGCCCCTGGGCAGACTTTTAGGGTGCCCCACAGCACTCTTTTGGCCCTCCGGACCCCTTAGGCACTGTCTAGGTGGCCCAGACCCCCTCCTCAGCTCCTCCTCCTTCCCTAGAGTGGGGTTTTGGGTCATGTAAACCCTTGAGGGCCCCCTCTGGTGCCCTCGGGACTACTCTGGCAGGTTTCCCTGTGCCCCAGAGCTGTGTAGGTGCCCCCCACAGCTCTTAGCACTGCTCTATCCGGCTGAGAGCCCCTGGGGAGACCACAGCATTGTTTTGGCCCTCCGGACCCCTTAGGCACTGTCTAGGTGGCCCAGACGCCGTCCTCAGCTCCTCCTCCTTCCCCAGAGTTGTCTTTTGGCTAGGCACACGCCTTGAGGGCCCCCTCTGGGGCCCTCGGGACTACTCTGGCAGGTGTCCCTGTGCCCCAGAGCTGGATCTTGGCTCCCTAGGCCCCTTCGCACTGCTCTAGAGGGCTCCGCACCAGTCTTTGGCTCTTCCTTGCTGCCCAGAGCTGTCCCTTGCTCGTGCCGAGCCCTCAGGAAAGGTCTAGGTGGCCCAGACCCCCTCCAGAGGTCTTCCTTTTCCCCCAGAGTCTCCTTTTGTCCTGGCACACGCCTTGAGGGTCCCCTCTGGTGCCCTCGGGACTACTCTGGCAGGTTTCCCTGTGCCCCGGAGCTGTCTTCGGCCCCCCCACAGCTCTTAGCACTGCTCTCTCCACCTCAGAGCCCCTGGGCAGACCTTTGGCGTGCCCCAGAGCTGTCTTTTGGCTCTCCAGACCCCTTAGGCACTGTCTAGGTGGCCCAGACCCCTTCCTCAGCTCCTCCTCCTTCCCTAGAGTGGGGTTTTGGGCCATGTAAACCCTCGAGGGCCCCCTCTGGGGCCCTCGGCACTACTCTGGCAGGTTTCCCTGTGCCCAGAGCTGGATCTTGGCTCCCTAGGCCCCTTCGCACTGCTCTAGAGTACTCCACAGCACTCTCTGGCTCTTCCTTGCTAGCCAGAGCTGGCTCTTGCTCGTGCTGAGCCCTCAGGAACGGTCTAGGTGGCCCAGACCCCCTCCTCAGCTCCTCCTCCTTCCCCAGAGTCTCTTTGTGGCCATGCAGAGCCCTTAGAAGCCCTCTCGTGACTTCTGAACTACAATTGCAGTTCTCGTTGTGCCCCAGAGCTGTTTTTTGGCCCCCCAGATCCCTTAGGCACTGTCTAGGTGGCCCAGATCCCCTCCTGAGCTCCTCCTCCTTCCCCAGAGTGGTCTTTTAGCTAGGCACACGCCTTGAGGGCCCCCTCTGCTGCCCTCGGGACTACTTTGGCAGGTTTCCCTGTGCCCCAGAGCTGTCTTCGGGCCCCCCACAGCTCTTAGCACTGCTGTCTCCACCTCAGAGCCCCTGGGCAGACCTTTGGCGTGCCCCACAGCACTCTTTTGGCCCTCCGGACCCCTTAGGCACTGTCTAGGTGGCCCAGACCCCCTCCTCAGCTCCTCCTCCTTCCCTAGAGTGGGGTTTTGGGTCATGTAAACCCTCGAGGGCCCCCTCTGGTGCCCTCGGGACTACTCTGGCAGGTTTCCCTGTGCCCCAGAGCTGTGTAGGTGCCCCCCACAGCTCTTAGCACTGCTCTATCCGGCTGAGAGCCCCTGGGGAGACCACAGCATTGTTTTGGCCCTCCGGACCCCTTAGGCACTGTCTAGGTGGCCCAGACGCCGTCCTCAGCTCCTCCTCCTTCCCCAGAGTTGTCTTTTGGCTAGGCACACGCCTTGAGGGCCCCCTCTGGGGCCCTCGGGACTACTCTGGCAGGTGTCCCTGTGCCCCAGAGCTGGATCTTGGCTCCCTAGGCCCCTTCGCACTGCTCTAGAGGGCTCCGCACCAGTCTTTGGCTCTTCCTTGCTGCCCAGAGCTGTCCCTTGCTCGTGCCGAGCCCTCAGGAAAGGTCTAGGTGGCCCAGACCCCCTCCAGAGGTCTTCCTTTTCCCCCAGAGTCTCCTTTTGTCCTGGCACACGCCTTGAGGGTCCCCTCTGGTGCCCTCGGGACTACTCTGGCAGGTTTCCCTGTGCCCCAGAGCTGTCTTCGGCCCCCCCACAGCTCTTAGCACTGCTCTCTCCACCTCAGAGCCCCTGGGCAGACCTTTGGCGTGCCCCAGAGCTGTCTTTTGGCTCTCCAGACCCCTTAGGCACTGTCTAGGTGGCCCAGACCCCTTCCTCAGCTCCTCCTCCTTCCCTAGAGTGGGGTTTTGGGCCATGTAAACCCTCGAGGGCCCCCTCTGGGGCCCTCGGCACTACTCTGGCAGGTTTCCCTGTGCCCAGAGCTGGATCTTGGCTCCCTAGGCCCCTTCGCACTGCTCTAGAGTACTCCACAGCACTCTCTGGCTCTTCCTTGCTAGCCAGAGCTGGCTCTTGCTCGTGCTGAGCCCTCAGGAACGGTCTAGGTGGCCCAGACCCCCTCCTCAGCTCCTCCTCCTTCCCCAGAGTCTCTTTGTGGCCATGCAGAGCCCTTAGAAGCCCTCTCGTGACTTCTGAACTACAATTGCAGTTCTCGTTGTGCCCCAGAGCTGTTTTTTGGCCCCCCAGATCCCTTAGGCACTGTCTAGGTGGCCCAGATCCCCTCCTGAGCTCCTCCTCCTTCCCCAGAGTGGTCTTTTAGCTAGGCACACGCCTTGAGGGCCCCCTCTGCTGCCCTCGGGACTACTTTGGCAGGTTTCCCTGTGCCCCAGAGCTGTGTAGGTGCCCCCCACAGCTCTTAGCACTGCTCTCTCCACCTCAGAGCCCCTGGGCAGACTTTTGGCGTGCCCCACAGCACTCTTTTGGCCCTCCGGACCCCTAAGGCACTGTCTAGGTGGCCCAGACCCCCTCCTCAGCTCCTCCTCCTTCCCTAGAGTGGGGTTTTGGGTCATGTAAACCCTCGAGGGCCCCCTCTGGTGCCCTCGGGACTACTCTGGCAGGTTTCCCTGTGCCCCAGAGCTGTGTAGGTGCCCCCCACAGCTCTTAGCACTGCTCTCTCCACCTCAGAGCCCCTGGGGAGACCACAGCATTGTTTTGGCCCTCCGGACCCCTTAGGCACTGTCTAGGTGGCCCAGACGCCGTCCTCAGCTCCTCCTCCTTCCCCAGAGTTGTCTTTTGGCTAGGCACACGCCTTGAGGGCCCCCTCTGGGGCCCTCGGGACTACTCTGGCAGGTGTCCCTGTGCCCCAGAGCTGGATCTTGGCTCCCTAGGCCCCTTCGCACTGCTCTAGAGGGCTCCGCACCAGTCTTTGGCTCTTCCTTGCTGCCCAGAGCTGTCCCTTGCTCGTGCCGAGCCCTCAGGAAAGGTCTAGGTGGCCCAGACCCCCTCCAGAGGTCTTCCTTTTCCCCCAGAGTCTCCTTTTGTCCTGGCACACGCCTTGAGGGTCCCCTCTGGTGCCCTCGGGACTACTCTGGCAGGTTTCCCTGTGCCCCGGAGCTGTCTTCGGCCCCCCCACAGCTCTTAGCACTGCTCTCTCCACCTCAGAGCCCCTGGGCAGACCTTTGGCGTGCCCCAGAGCTGTCTTTTGGCTCTCCAGACCCCTTAGGCACTGTCTAGGTGGCCCAGACCCCTTCCTCAGCTCCTCCTCCTTCCCTAGAGTGGGGTTTTGGGCCATGTAAACCCTCGAGGGCCCCCTCTGGGGCCCTCGGCACTACTCTGGCAGGTTTCCCTGTGCCCAGAGCTGGATCTTGGCTCCCTAGGCCCCTTCGCACTGCTCTAGAGTACTCCACAGCACTCTCTGGCTCTTCCTTGCTAGCCAGAGCTGGCTCTTGCTCGTGCTGAGCCCTCAGGAACGGTCTAGGTGGCCCAGACCCCCTCCTCAGCTCCTCCTCCTTCCCCAGAGTCTCTTTGTGGCCATGCAGAGCCCTTAGAAGCCCTCTCGTGACTTCTGAACTACAATTGCAGTACTCGTTGTGCCCCAGAGCTGTTTTTTGGCCCCCCAGATCCCTTAGGCACTGTCTAGGTGGCCCAGATCCCCTCCTGAGCTCCTCCTCCTTCCCCAGAGTGGTCTTTTAGCTAGGCACACGCCTTGAGGGCCCCCTCTGCTGCCCTCGGGACTACTTTGGCAGGTTTCCCTGTGCCCCAGAGCTGTGTAGGTGCCCCCCACAGCTCTTAGCACTGCTGTCTCCACCTCAGAGCCCCTGGGCAGACTTTTGGGGTGCCCCACAGCACTCTTTTGGCCCTCCGGACCCCTTAGGCACTGTCTAGGTGGCCCAGACCCCCTCCTCAGCTCCTCCTCCTTCCCTAGAGTGGGGTTTTGGGTCATGTAAACCCTCGAGGGCCCCCTCTGGTGCCCTCGGGACTACTCTGGCAGGTTTCCCTGTGCCCCAGAGCTGTGTAGGTGCCCCCCACAGCTCTTAGCACTGCTCTATCCGGCTGAGAGCCCCTGGGGAGACCACAGCATTGTTTTGGCCCTCCGGAGCCCTTAGGCACTGTCTAGGTGGCCCAGACGCCGTCCTCAGCTCCTCCTCCTTCCCCAGAGTTGTCTTTTGGCTAGGCACACGCCTTGAGGGCCCCCTCTGGGGCCCTCGGGACTACTCTGGCAGGTGTCCCTGTGCCCCAGAGCTGGATCTTGGCTCCCTAGGCCCCTTCGCACTGCTCTAGAGGGCTCCGCACCAGTCTTTGGCTCTTCCTTGCTGCCCAGAGCTGTCCCTTGCTCGTGCCGAGCCCTCAGGAAAGGTCTAGGTGGCCCAGACCCCCTCCAGAGGTCTTCCTTTTCCCCCAGAGTCTCCTTTTGTCCTGGCACACGCCTTGAGGGTCCCCTCTGGTGCCCTCGGGACTACTCTGGCAGGTTTCCCTGTGCCCCGGAGCTGTCTTCGGCCCCCCCACAGCTCTTAGCACTGCTCTCTCCACCTCAGAGCCCCTGGGCAGACCTTTGGCGTGCCCCAGAGCTGTCTTTTGGCTCTCCAGACCCCTTAGGCACTGTCTAGGTGGCCCAGACCCCTTCCTCAGCTCCTCCTCCTTCCCTAGAGTGGGGTTTTGGGCCATGTAAACCCTCGAGGGCCCCCTCTGGGGCCCTCGGCACTACTCTGGCAGGTTTCCCTGTGCCCAGAGCTGGATCTTGGCTCCCTAGGCCCCTTCGCACTGCTCTAGAGTACTCCACAGCACTCTCTGGCTCTTCCTTGCTAGCCAGAGCTGGCTCTTGCTCGTGCTGAGCCCTCAGGAACGGTCTAGGTGGCCCAGACCCCCTCCTCAGCTCCTCCTCCTTCCCCAGAGTCTCTTTGTGGCCATGCAGAGCCCTTAGAAGCCCTCTCGTGACTTCTGAACTACAATTGCAGTTCTCGTTGTGCCCCAGAGCTGTTTTTTGGCCCCCCAGATCCCTTAGGCACTGTCTAGGTGGCCCAGATCCCCTCCTGAGCTCCTCCTCCTTCCCCAGAGTGGTCTTTTAGCTAGGCACACGCCTTGAGGGCCCCCTCTGCTGCCCTCGGGACTACTTTGGCAGGTTTCCCTGTGCCCCAGAGCTGTGTAGGTGCCCCCCACAGCTCTTAGCACTGCTGTCTCCACCTCAGAGCCCCTGGGCAGACTTTTGGGGTGCCCCACAGCACTCTTTTGGCCCTCCGGACCCCTTAGGCACTGTCTAGGTGGCCCAGACCCCCTCCTCAGCTCCTCCTCCTTCCCTAGAGTGGGGTTTTGGGTCATGTAAACCCTCGAGGGCCCCCTCTGGTGCCCTCGGGACTACTCTGGCAGGTTTCCCTGTGCCCCAGAGCTGTGTAGGTGCCCCCCACAGCTCTTAGCACTGCTCTATCCGGCTGAGAGCCCCTGGGGAGACCACAGCATTGTTTTGGCCCTCCGGACCCCTTAGGCACTGTCTAGGTGGCCCAGACGCCGTCCTCAGCTCCTCCTCCTTCCCCAGAGTTGTCTTTTGGCTAGGCACACGCCTTGAGGGCCCCCTCTGGGGCCCTTGGGACTACTCTGGCAGGTGTCCCTGTGCCCCAGAGCTGGATCTTGGCTCCCTAGGCCCCTTCGCACTGCTCTAGAGGGCTCCGCACCAGTCTTTGGCTCTTCCTTGCTGCCCAGAGCTGTCCCTTGCTCGTGCCGAGCCCTCAGGAAAGGTCTAGGTGGCCCAGACCCCCTCCAGAGGTCTTCCTTTTCCCCCAGAGTCTCCTTTTGTCCTGGCACACGCCTTGAGGGTCCCCTCTGGTGCCCTCGGGACTACTCTGGCAGGTTTCCCTGTGCCCCGGAGCTGTCTTCGGCCCCCCCACAGCTCTTAGCACTGCTCTCTCCACCTCAGAGCCCCTGGGCAGACCTTTGGCGTGCCCCAGAGCTGTCTTTTGGCTCTCCAGACCCCTTAGGCACTGTCTAGGTGGCCCAGACCCCTTCCTCAGCTCCTCCTCCTTCCCTAGAGTGGGGTTTTGGGCCATGTAAACCCTCGAGGGCCCCCTCTGGGGCCCTCGGCACTACTCTGGCAGGTTTCCCTGTGCCCAGAGCTGGATCTTGGCTCCCTAGGCCCCTTCGCACTGCTCTAGAGTACTCCACAGCACTCTCTGGCTCTTCCTTGCTAGCCAGAGCTGGCTCTTGCTCGTGCTGAGCCCTCAGGAACGGTCTAGGTGGCCCAGACCCCCTCCTCAGCTCCTCCTCCTTCCCCAGAGTCTCTTTGTGGCCATGCAGAGCCCTTAGAAGCCCTCTCGTGACTTCTGAACTACAATTGCAGTACTCGTTGTGCCCCAGAGCTGTTTTTTGGCCCCCCAGATCCCTTAGGCACTGTCTAGGTGGCCCAGATCCCCTCCTGAGCTCCTCCTCCTTCCCCAGAGTGGTCTTTTAGCTAGGCACACGCCTTGAGGGCCCCCTCTGCTGCCCTCGGGACTACTTTGGCAGGTTTCCCTGTGCCCCAGAGCTGTCTTCGGGCCCCCCACAGCTCTTAGCACTGCTGTCTCCACCTCAGAGCCCCTGGGCAGACTTTTGGGGTGCCCCACAGCACTCTTTTGGCCCTCCGGACCCCTTAGGCACTGTCTAGGTGGCCCAGACCCCCTCCTCAGCTCCTCCTCCTTCCCTAGAGTGGGGTTTTGGGTCATGTAAACCCTTGAGGGCCCCCTCTGGTGCCCTCGGGACTACTCTGGCAGGTTTCCCTGTGCCCCAGAGCTGTGTAGGTGCCCCCCACAGCTCTTAGCACTGCTCTCTCCAGCTCAGAGCCCCTGGGGAGACCACAGCATTGTTTTGGCCCTCCGGAGCCCTTAGGCACTGTCTAGGTGGCCCAGACGCCGTCCTCAGCTCCTCCTCCTTCCCCAGAGTTGTCTTTTGGCTAGGCACACGCCTTGAGGGCCCCCTCTGGGGCCCTCGGGACTACTCTGGCAGGTGTCCCTGTGCCCCAGAGCTGGATCTTGGCTCCCTAGGCCCCTTCGCACTGCTCTAGAGGGCTCCGCACCAGTCTTTGGCTCTTCCTTGCTGCCCAGAGCTGTCCCTTGCTCGTGCCGAGCCCTCAGGAAAGGTCTAGGTGGCCCAGACCCCCTCCAGAGGTCTTCCTTTTCCCCCAGAGTCTCCTTTTGTCCTGGCACACGCCTTGAGGGTCCCCTCTGGTGCCCTCGGGACTACTCTGGCAGGTTTCCCTGTGCCCCGGAGCTGTCTTCGGCCCCCCCACAGCTCTTAGCACTGCTCTCTCCACCTCAGAGCCCCTGGGCAGACCTTTGGCGTGCCCCAGAGCTGTCTTTTGGCTCTCCAGACCCCTTAGGCACTGTCTAGGTGGCCCAGACCCCTTCCTCAGCTCCTCCTCCTTCCCTAGAGTGGGGTTTTGGGCCATGTAAACCCTCGAGGGCCCCCTCTGGGGCCCTCGGCACTACTCTGGCAGGTTTCCCTGTGCCCAGAGCTGGATCTTGGCTCCCTAGGCCCCTTCGCACTGCTCTAGAGTACTCCACAGCACTCTCTGGCTCTTCCTTGCTAGCCAGAGCTGGCTCTTGCTCGTGCTGAGCCCTCAGGAACGGTCTAGGTGGCCCAGACCCCCTCCTCAGCTCCTCCTCCTTCCCCAGAGTCTCTTTGTGGCCATGCAGAGCCCTTAGAAGCCCTCTCGTGACTTCTGAACTACAATTGCAGTTCTCGTTGTGCCCCAGAGCTGTTTTTTGGCCCCCCAGATCCCTTAGGCACTGTCTAGGTGGCCCAGATCCCCTCCTGAGCTCCTCCTCCTTCCCCAGAGTGGTCTTTTAGCTAGGCACACGCCTTGAGGGCCCCCTCTGCTGCCCTCGGGACTACTTTGGCAGGTTTCCCTGTGCCCCAGAGCTGTCTTCGGGCCCCCCACAGCTCTTAGCACTGCTGTCTCCACCTCAGAGCCCCTGGGCAGACTTTTGGGGTGCCCCACAGCACTCTTTTGGCCCTCCGGACCCCTTAGGCACTGTCTAGGTGGCCCAGACCCCCTCCTCAGCTCCTCCTCCTTCCCTAGAGTGGGGTTTTGGGTCATGTAAACCCTTGAGGGCCCCCTCTGGTGCCCTCGGGACTACTCTGGCAGGTTTCCCTGTGCCCCAGAGCTGTGTAGGTGCCCCCCACAGCTCTTAGCACTGCTCTATCCGGCTGAGAGCCCCTGGGGAGACCACAGCATTGTTTTGGCCCTCCGGACCCCTTAGGCACTGTCTAGGTGGCCCAGACGCCGTCCTCAGCTCCTCCTCCTTCCCCAGAGTTGTCTTTTGGCTAGGCACACGCCTTGAGGGCCCCCTCTGGGGCCCTCGGCACTACTCTGGCAGGTGTCCCTGTGCCCCAGAGCTGGATCTTGGCTCCCTAGGCCCCTTCGCACTGCTCTAGAGGGCTCCGCACCAGTCTTTGGCTCTTCCTTGCTGCCCAGAGCTGTCCCTTGCTCGTGCCGAGCCCTCAGGAAAGGTCTAGGTGGCCCAGACCCCCTCCAGAGGTCTTCCTTTTCCCCCAGAGTCTCCTTTTGTCCTGGCACACGCCTTGAGGGTCCCCTCTGGTGCCCTCGGGACTACTCTGGCAGGTTTCCCTGTGCCCCGGAGCTGTCTTCGGCCCCCCCACAGCTCTTAGCACTGCTCTCTCCACCTCAGAGCCCCTGGGCAGACCTTTGGCGTGCCCCAGAGCTGTCTTTTGGCTCTCCAGACCCCTTAGGCACTGTCTAGGTGGCCCAGACCCCTTCCTCAGCTCCTCCTCCTTCCCTAGAGTGGGGTTTTGGGCCATGTAAACCCTCGAGGGCCCCCTCTGGGGCCCTCGGCACTACTCTGGCAGGTTTCCCTGTGCCCAGAGCTGGATCTTGGCTCCCTAGGCCCCTTCGCACTGCTCTAGAGTACTCCACAGCACTCTCTGGCTCTTCCTTGCTAGCCAGAGCTGGCTCTTGCTCGTGCTGAGCCCTCAGGAACGGTCTAGGTGGCCCAGACCCCCTCCTCAGCTCCTCCTCCTTCCCCAGAGTCTCTTTGTGGCCATGCAGAGCCCTTAGAAGCCCTCTCGTGACTTCTGAACTACAATTGCAGTACTCGTTGTGCCCCAGAGCTGTTTTTTGGCCCCCCAGATCCCTTAGGCACTGTCTAGGTGGCCCAGATCCCCTCCTGAGCTCCTCCTCCTTCCCCAGAGTGGTCTTTTAGCTAGGCACACGCCTTGAGGGCCCCCTCTGCTGCCCTCGGGACTACTTTGGCAGGTTTCCCTGTGCCCCAGAGCTGTGTAGGTGCCCCCCACAGCTCTTAGCACTGCTCTCTCCACCTCAGAGCCCCTGGGGAGACCTTTGGGGTGCCCCACAGCACTCTTTTGGCCCTCCAGACCCCTTAGGCACTGTCTAGGTGGCCCAGACCCCCTCCTAAGGTCCTCCTTCTTCCCCAGAGATGTCTTTTGGCTAGGCACACACCTTGAGGGTCCCCTCTGGTGCCCTCGGGACTACTCTGGCAGGTTTCCCTGTGCCCCAGAGCTGTCTTCGGGGCCCACAGAGCTCTTAGCACTGCTCTCTCCACCTCAGAGCCCCTGGGCAGACCTTTGGCGTGCCCCAGAGCTGTCTTCGGGCCCTCTGGACCCCTTAGGCACTGTCTAGGTGGCCCAGACCCCCTCCTCAGCTCCTCCTTCTTCCCCAGAGTGGTCTTTTGGCTAGGCACACGCCTTGAGGGCCCCCTCTGGTGCCCTCGGGACTACTCTGGCAGGTTTCCCTGTGCCCCAGAGCTGTCTTCGGGCCCCCCAGAACTCTTAGCACTGCTCTCTCCACCTCAGAGCCCCTGGGGAGACCTTTGGCGTGCCCCAGAGCTGTGTAGGTGCCCCCCACAGCTCTTAGCACTGCTCTATCCAGCTCAGAGCCCCTGGGGAGACCACAGCACTGTTTTGGCTCTCCGGACCCCTTAGGCACTGTCTAGGTGGACCAGACGCCGTCCTCAGCCCCTCCTCCTTCCCTAGAGTGGGATTTTGGACCATGTAAACCCTTGAGGGCCCCCTCTGGTGCCCTCGGGACTACTCTGGCAGGTTTCCCTATGCCCAAGAGCTGGATCTTGGCTCCCTATGCTCCTTTGCACCACTGTAGAGCACTCCGCACCACTCTTTGGCTCTTCCTTGCTGCCCAGAGCTGTCTTTTGCTTGTGCTGAGCTCTCTGAAACTGTCTAGGTGGCCCAGAATCCCTACGGAGCTCCTCCTCCTTCCCCAGAGTCTCTTTGTGGCTATTGAGAGCCCTTAGAAGCCCTCTCGTGTCTTCTGAATCAGTCTTGCTGTAGTTGTTGTACCTCAGAGCGGTCTTCTGGTCCTCCAGACCCCTTTGGTACTGTGTAGGTCCTCCAGAACCCCTCCGCAGGTTTCTCGTGTTCCCCCGAGGCTTTTTTGCGGTTAGGCCCACCCGTCTAGTTCCCTCCGGACTACTCTGGAAGGTTTCGCTTTTGGGGCTCCCCAGAGCTCTTAGAACTCCTGTGTTCACATCAGGAGCCCTCTGGAGACCTTTGGGTTCCCAGAGCCATGTGTTAGTTCTCTGTCCCTGTTGACAGTCCTCTGTTCTTGCGTGGCCTTTCCTCTTTTATCTTTCCCTGCAAACGTATGTTGGCTTCCTGGGCCCCTCAGTAACTTTCTAGTGTGTATGCACTCCTTTTCCAGCCTTCCTAGTGCTACCGAGCTTTGTTTTGGACTTCCAGGTCATGTAGTCCCTCCCAAAGCCCTTTGGAGGTCTTTGTTGGATCATAGAGCCCTCATTTGGCCCTGCAGCTGTCTTTGCAGCTCTGCAGTCTGTTGTGGAACCCTCTTTTGGCTGTAATTGTGCTCTAGAAGTTTTTTGTGCTTGTTGCTCTTGTATTTGGGACCTCTCTTTGTCTTTCTTTGTTCCCCAGAGCTGTCTTCTGGCCCTCTAGACCCCTCTTGAGCCATGTAGTCACATCTGAACTCCTCTTGAGGGCTTCCTTGCACCTCAGACTCTCTTTTTGGCCATGTAGACCCCTTAGAACCCCTGTAGTGTGCTCTGGAGTCTCTTTTTGGCTTTCCTCATTTCTCAGAGCTGTATCTTGATCCTCTAGACTGATTTAGGACCCCTGTAGTGGCCTCAAAATGTTTCTGGAGTCTTTTGTTGCAACATGGAGCTCTGTGTTGGCCCTCCAGCCCTTTCAGCAGCTCTCAATTTTTCTCCCCTCCCCCCCCCGCCCACTTTTTTGGCCTTTTATCTTTTCCCCACAGACCTCTGTTGGTCGTGTAGGCTTTTTAGCACCCCTCTAGTGAACTCTGGAGTTCTCTTTCAGCTTTCCTTTTTTCCCAGAGCCATCTTTTGGCTCTGTCAATCCTTTAAGATTGTTGTAGTGTCCTCAGAACTTTTCTGAACAGTGCTCTCTGTTCATCATCTAGTGGTCTTAGCAGCCTTGTTTTCCCTTGGACCCCTTGGGGAAACTCTAGTTATTCTCTACTGGCTTTTTTTTTTTATTGTTCTCTAGTCTCCATTGGAAATGTGTAATCCAATCTGGAGTCCTCTGTAGAGCTTTGTTGTGTTGCATAGACTTCCATTGGTCCTGCAGACTTGTGAGGAGCCCCTTTATTTTATTCTGGATTATTCTTTGTTGTGCCCCAGAATGCTGCATTGGTCTTTCTGCCCTCTTAGCATCCCTGTTGTGCCCTCTGGAGCCATCCTGAGATCTCCTTGTGTCAGTTCTCCAGTTAGTGATACAGATATAGTATTCTCCTGGACAACTAGTCATTCCAGCCACTGACTTTTTTTCCTCATCGTTTTAGGTACTATAGAAGACCCATTCCTCTTAGGAAGTGTTCCTATTACAGCAGAGGGCTTGTTCCCAGAGTTCATTTTGAGATCCTGGTTTGCCCTTCAGGAAATGTTGCCCTGCCAGAGCAGCTGTATTCTATGCAGACCTGAACCCATTAGAGGACTATGGTATAGCATTCCCTTTGTAGGCACTGTGGAATGTTGTAGTTTTTTTCCTAAGTACAACCAAAACTCATTTGTAGTTTTTAATTTGAAGGCTTGTGTTAGTTAAGGTAAAAAGGAGTTTAATGACCTACCTCTTGATAATGTAGATACTATATGAAGTCTCAGTAACAAAACAGATGTTCTGTTTCATAGAAGAGGTCTCTTTATGCCTTCTGTCCTCTCTGTTCTAGATGCTGAGTGGAAGAAGAATTGCTTCTGCCTAGCCCTATGTATTTATGGTTGCTGTTTGTTTGCCCCTCCCCTCCAAAGGGTTTCTGGGTAGGGAAGTGGGTGGGGCCTAGGGTTATATAAAGTGGGGGTCTCTCTTCCCTGAGTTCATTCTGCCTTTGATCTGCCGTGGGAGTGGTAGTTTGTAATGGGCTTAGCAAATAACTGCATCTGAGGATGTACAACTATCCTGGAAGACCTATTTGTACGCTTGGAGATGCGAAGGGCATTGAACAATAGAAGAGCAATGAGGCAGCTTGAGCTGGAGCTGTGATTATGAGAGGGAAGTGTTTTTAGGAGATAGGGTTTTTTCTTGGCTAGCATGTCGGTGTGGGTTGTTTGGGCTGAAAAAGGGCTTCTGAATATCCTGTTGTATCTTTTGTTGACGGTCACTGTTGTTTTCTGGTGTTTTTGAGTTTATTGCGGAAGGGATGCAGCTTCTTCACTGGGCTCTTCTGAGATGATGAGAGTTGGGGAATTGTTTGTTGCTCTGCAGGACTGCAGAAAAGAAGAGACAGGAGGGGTTCAGGGAAAACATTTTTTCCTAGTTTTGTACCCTAGTTTTTTTTGCATTGGGTGCAGTTGTGGTGTGGTGAAGCCAAGCGCTGAGACGGAGGCTGAGCAGGTAAGAGGGGGAGCTGTTTGGGTCAGGGCTCTACTGTGCCGTGGGGCTGGTGCTGGGCTGCTTCTCAGTGATGTCTTTTGTTGTGCTTTTTCAGGTGCTGTGTGGGCCTTTTCTGGGGTGGCTGAGGGTGTGAGCTGCAGTAGAAAGGTGTGTCCTTTGTTGTAGGGCTGTTGGGCGTTGCCTGGCAGAATAGTAACTGTGTTGCCTTTCCTAGGTGCCGCAGGTGTCCTCCCAGCCACAATGCTGGAGTTTGGACAGGATGCAGGTGAGGGGAGGGACCGTGGTGTTTGGGAGGAGGGTGTTTTTGGTGAAGAGGCTGGAGGCATCTGGCGCGCAGGTGACCGCTTGTGTTGTGTTTTGGCAGGTGGTGAAGGCGAAGGTTTGTGACTGAAGGAAGAGCAGAACGGATGTGCCTGGCATCGAGGCTGGTTCTTGAGGACGGCGCAGCAGTGCCCAAGCTAAGTTGGGAGGGCCAAGCGTGTTGGCTTGTCTTGGGGGGTGTGTGTGTGCGTGTGCTGCCAGTCATTACAGTGTAGAGTCCTCCTGAGGATGAGTGCTGTGTGTGAGGCGGAGGGAGAGGGGGGTGTGCTAGGCCGGGCAGCTCCAGCCTGTATCTGTGTTGTTGTGTGCTGTGTTCGGTGTGTGTTGTAGGTGTCCTGTGTTTTGCTCAGGTGTTGATGTTGCTCTTGTCCTTTGTGCTCATGGAGCACGATGCAGACTTTGCAGGGCTAGCACGGTAGGCGTCTGCAGGTTTTTGGAGTGGCCTGAGCACTCAGTGTTGTGCGAAGGGTTTGCATCTCCTCCTGTGCCGCCCGTGAAAAGGGGCGTTGTGTCGTGCCAGATTTGCATCGTAGCATCTGTGGCCGGCCTCGGGCGGCCGCGCTTCTTCACCTTTGGGGCTCCCTTTCAGGGTTTTCTTCCCTGTGTGATCATGGCCTTGCTTCTTTCTGGCTGGCCTCTTGTCCAGTGATGGTCTTGGCTTTGCTGGCCCCTTTCCGTCACAGGCCATGGTGTTTGACTCTTTCGTGGGCTTTTCCTGAGCTTTGAAGCTGCACGGTTGTGGTGTCATAGGGCTTTGTGCCCGGCAGGGTCTTATGTGTGAGAATTGTTCTTTGTGCCTAGGGCTTTCTGCTGTGTTTGTGTCTGCTGTTTGTGTGTGCATGTTTGTTTGGGGCTGGAGGTGCCTTGCCTGTGGATTATTAGCAATGGCAGCGTGCAGAGTGGAGCGGCATAGGTGAAGGTGTGGGAGGAAAGGGTGGGTGCCGAAGGACTTTGGTTTTGTGGGCATGCCCTCAAGGTGTGGTGTTTTCTGTGTTTTTGCAGGCATTGCGTGAAGTTGTGGCGTAGAGAAGCTGAGTGCCGAGACGGAGGCTGAGCAGGTGTGAGGGGCAGCTTGTCATTGAGCGCTTTATTCTGTGAGTGGGGGGTGTTGGGCTGGTTCTTGGTGATGTCTTCTGTTGTGCTTTTTTTCAGGTGCTGTGGGGGGGCCTTTTGCCAGAGGATTTGGGGTGAGTGGAACGGTGAGTTCTTTGTTGTAGGGCTATTGGGCGTTTCCTGGCGGAAGAGTAACTGTGTTGTGTTGCCTTTCCCAGGTGTTGCGGGTGTCCGCCTGGCCACGATGTTGGAGTTTGGACAGGGCACAGGTAAGCGGAGGGACCGTGGTGTTTTGGAGGAGGGTGTTTTTGGAGGAAGAGTTTGGTGCTGCGTGGTGTGCGGGTGACAGCTTGTGCTCTGTTTTGGCAGGTGATGAGGGTGAAGGTTTGTGACTGAAGGCAGATCAGAGAGAGGAGGTGCCTGGCATCGAGGCTGGCTGTTGAGGATGGACAGTGACGCACAGCAGTGCCCAAGCTAAGTGGAGGGGTCAAGGGTGTTGGCTTGTTCTGGGGGTAGGGGTGTGTGTGTGTGTTTGCTGACCATGAGTGTAGTGCTTTAGGATGATTGTTTTTGGTGAGGTCGAGGCCGTGGGGTTGTGCTTGGGGCCGGGCAGCTCCAGCCTGTGTCTGTGTTGTTGTGTGCTGTGTGTTGTATGTTGTAGGTGTCCTGTCTTTTGCTTAGGTCTTGATGTTGCTCTTGTCCTTTGTGTTCCTGGAGCACAAAGGATGACTTTGCAGGGCTAGCACAGTAGTCATCTGTAGGCTTTGGGACTGGCCTCAGCGCGCAGTGTTGTGCAAAGGGATTGTATCTCCTGTGCCGCCCGTGAAAAGGGGCATTGTGTCGTTGCAGATTTTCAACATAGCTTCTTCGCCTCTTCTTCGGCGGCCGCGCTTCTTCGCCTCTTCTTCGGCGGCCGCGCTTCTTCGCCTCTTCTTCGGCGGCCGCGCTTCTTCGCCTCTTCTTCGGCGGCCGCGCTTCTTCGCCTCTTCTTCGGCGGCCGCGCTTCTTCGCCTCTTCTTCGGCGGCCGCGCTTCTTCGCCTCTTCTTCGGCGGCCGCGCTTCTTCGCCTCTTCTTCGGCGGCCGCGCTTCTTTGCCTTTGGGGCTCCCTTTCAGGGTTTTCTTCCCTGTGTGATCGTGGCCTTGGGTTTTTCTGGCCAGCCTCTTGTGCATCCACAGTCCTGGCTTTGCCGGCCCCTTGCTGTCACAGGCCATGGCATTTGAGTCTTTCCTGGGCTTCTCCTGAGCCTGAAAGGCACAGGGTTGTGGTGTTGTAGGGCTTTGTGCCTGGCAGGGTCTTCTGCGTGAGAACTGTTTTTTGTGCCTAGGGCTTTCCTTTGTGTTTGTGTGTGCTGTTTGTGTGTGTGCATGTTTGTTTGGAGCTGGAGGTGCCTGTGGGTTTTAGCGATGGCAGTGTGCAGAGTGGAGTGGTGATGGGGAGTGGATTGGGGATAGGTCTGCCTTTGGGTGCTGCAGTTTGTGTTGCTTTTGCAGATGCAGAGCAGTGTTCCAGGTACTCAAGGGAGATGGAGGAAGACCCAGATGTGCACTAAGGAGGTGAGCTTGTGAGTGCTGTTTGCAGGAGGGTGTCTTGGGCAGCGGTTCCCTGAACAATGTTTGTTTTGTGTTTGTAGATGGGAAGCCATGAGGCAAATGGGTTGCTTGTGCCTAGGAGGAGGCTGGCCAGGTGAGTGTTGGTGTGAGAGATGGAGCAGAGCGTGGAGCGGGGCTGTTGTGTTGTTGGTGCTGTGCCTGTTGCCCAGTGGTGTTCTGGTTTTGCAGGTGCGTGGCAGAGCTTGGTGCGGCCTCCTGTAGTATGACAGTGGGGAAGGGTGAGCAGCACAGGTAAAAGTGTGGGAGCAAGGGGTGGGTGTGGACGGGGTGTGGTTTTGCAAACATCCCCTCAAGGTGTGGTGTTTTCTCTGGTTCTGCAGGTGTAGGATGCAGTTGTGGTGTGGAGAAGCTGAGTGCTGAGGCGGAGGCTGAGCAGGTAAGAGGGGGCAGCTTGTTGTTGAGAGCTTTATCATTTGGTTGGGTGGTGTCGGGCTGCCTCTCAGTAATGTCTTTTGTTGTGCTTTTTTTCAGGTGTTGTGGGGGGTGTCTTCCCAGATGGCTGAGGATTTGAGGTGAGTGGCACGGTGTGCCCTTTGTAGTAGGGCTGTTGGGTGCTGCCTGGCGGAAGAGTGACTTTTGTGTTGTTTTTCCCAGGTGCTGTGGGTGTCCTAGTGTTGGGCAGGATGTCTGAGTTTGGAACGGACGTGTTTCAGGTGAGCGGAGGGACCGTGGTGTTTTGGAGGAGGGTGTTTTTTGGGGAAGAGGCTGGAGCTGTGTGGCATGCAGGTGATGGTTTGTGCTCTGTTTTGGCAGGTGGTGAGGGTGAAGGTTTGTGAGTGAAGGAAGGTCAGAGACGAGGTGCCTGGCATCGAGGCTGGCTCTTGAGGTTGGACGGTGATGCACAGCAGTGCCCAAGCTAAGTGGAGGGGGCCAAGGGTGTTGGTGTGTCTTGGGCGGTGTGGGGGTGTGCGTGTGTGCGTGTGTGCGTGTGCTGCCAATCAGTGTAGTGTGGAGGCCTCGTGAGGGTGGGTGCTGTGTATGAGGTAGAGGTGGGTGTGGTAGTCCGGGCAGCTCCAGCCTGTGTCTGTGTTGTTGTGTACTGTGTGGTGTGTGTTGTAGGTGTCCTGTGTTTTGCTGAGGTCTTGACGTTGCTCTTGTCCTGTGTGATTCTGGAGCACGGTGTAAACTTTGCAGGGCTAGGGTGTTAGGCATCTGCAGGCTATTGAGTGGCCTGAGTGCTCAGCGTTGTGTCGAGGGATGGTGTCTCCTTGTGTGCCGCCCAGCAAAAGGGTGCGTGTGTTGCACTGAAATAGCATTGTAGCTGTCTGTGGCCGCTCATCTTTGGCGATACTGCTCGCCTTCCGTGGCCGTTCATCTTTGTGGCGATGCTCCTCGTCTTCCGTGGCCGCTCTTCCTTGCCTTCCGCGGCCGTTCGTCTTCGCGGCGATGCTCTTCCTTGCCTTCTGTGGCCGTTCATCTTTGTGGCGATGCTCTTCCTTGCCTTCCGTGGCCGTTCATCTTTGCGGCGATGCTCTTCCTCGCCTTCCATGGCCACTCTTCCTCGCCTTCTGCAGCCATTCATCTTTGTGGCGATGCTCTTCCTTGCCTTCCGCTGCCACTCTTCCTTGCATTCCGTGGCCATTCATCTTTGCGGCAATGCTCTTCCTTGCCTTCTGTGGCCGCTCTTCCTTGCCTTCATGGCATGCTTTCAGGGTTTTCTTCCCTGTGTGGTTTCAGCCTTGGGTCTTTCTGGCCAGCCTCTTGTGCATTGATGGTCCTGGCTTTGCTGGCTGCTTTCTGTCACGGACCGAGGCGTTTGACTTTCCTGGGCTTTTCCCGAGCCTCTGAGGTGCACAGTTGTGGCATTGTAGGGCTTTGTGGCCTGCAGGGTCCTATGTGTGAGAACTGTTCTTTCTGCCTAGGGCTTTGTTCTGTGTTTGTGTGTGCTGTGTGTGAGCGTGCCTGTTTGGGGCTGGAGGTGCCTTGCCTGTGGGTTTTAGCAATGGCAGCATGCAGCGTGGAGTGGTGAAGGGGAGTGGAATGGGGATAGGTCTGCCTTTGGGTGGTGCAGTTTGTGTTGCTTTTGCAGATGCAGAGCAGTGTTGTGGGTGCCCGAGGGAGACGGAGGAAGACCGAGATGTGCACTAAGGAGGTGAGCTTGTGAGTGCTGTTTGCAGGAGGGTGTCTTGGGCAGTGGTTCCCTGAACAATGTTTGTTTTGTGTTTGTAGGTGGGAAGCCGTGAGGCAAGTGGGTTGCTTGTGCCTAGGAGGAGCCTGGCCAGGTGAGTGTTGGTGTGAGAGATGGAGCAGAGCGTGGAGCGGGGCTGTTGTGTTGTTGGTGCTGTGCCTGTTGCCCAGTGGTGTTCTGGTTTTGCAGGTGCGTGGCAGAGCTTGGTGCGGCCTCCTGTAGTATGACAGTGGGGAAGGGTGAGCAGCACAGGTAAAAGTGTGGGAGCAAGGGGTGGGTGTGGACGGGGTGTGGTTTTGCAAACATCCCCTCAAGGTGTGGTGTTTTCTCTGGTTCTGCAGGTGTAGGATGCAGTTGTGGTGTGGAGAAGCTGAGTGCTGAGGCGGAGGCTGAGCAGGTAAGAGGGGGCAGCTTGTTGTTGAGAGCTTTATCATTTGGTTGGGTGGTGTCGGGCTGCCTCTCAGTAATGTCTTTTGTTGTGCTTTTTGTCAGGTGCTGTGGGGGGCCTCTTCCTGGATGGCTGAGGATTTGAGGTGAGTGGCACGGTGTGCCGTTTGTAGTAGGGCTGTTGGGTGCTGCCTGGCAGAAGAGTAACTTTGTGTTGTTTTTCCCAGGTGCTGTGGGTGTCCTAGTGCTGGGCAGGATGTCTGAGTTTGGAAGGGATGTGTTTCAGGTGAGTGGAGGGACCGTGGTGTTTTGGAGGAGGGTGTTTTTTGGGGAAGAGGCTGGAGCTGTGTGGCATGCAGGTGATGGCTTGTGCTCTGTTTTGGCAGGTGGTGAGGGCGAAGGTTTGCGACTGAAGGAAGGTCAGAGAGGAGGTGCCTGGCATCGAGGCTGGCTCTTGAGGATGGACAGTGATGCACGGCAGTGCCCAAGCTAAGTGGAGGGGGTCAAGGGTGTTGGTGTGTCTTGGGTGGTGTGGGTGTGTGGGTGGGTGTGTGCCTGGGCTGCCAGTCATTACAGTGTGGAGGCCTCGTGAGGGTGGGTGCTGTGTGTGAGGTAGAGGGAGAGGTGGGTGTGGTAGTCCGGGCAGCTCCAGCCTGTGTCTGTGTTGTTGTGTGCTGTGTTCTGTGTGTGTTGTAGGTGTCCTGTGTTTTGCTCAGGTGTTGATGTTGCTCTTGTTCTTTGTGCTCATGGAGCATGGCACAGATGTTGCATCGGTAGCCTGGTAGGCATCCGGAGGCTTTTGAGTGGCCCGAGTGCTCAGCATTGTGCCAGTGGATCATATCTCCTTGTGTGCTGCCTGTGAGAAGGGCTGGTGTGTTGCACTGAATTAGCATCATAGCTGTCTGTGGCTGGCCATCTTTGTGGTGATGTTTGAGCGCTTGTCGGCCGCTCTTCGCTCGTCTTCTGCGGCGGCCGCTCTTCGCTCGTCTTCTGCGGCGGCCGCTCTTCGCTCGTCTTCTGCGGCGGCCGCTCTTCGCTCGTCTTCTGCGGCGGCCGCTCTTCGCTCGTCTTCTGCGGCATCCTTTCAGGGTTTTCTTGCCTGCATGGTCGCAGCCTTGGGTCCTTTTGGCCAGCCTCTTGTGCTTCCGTAGTCCTGGCTTTGCTGGCCCCTTGCTGTCACAGCTTGTGGCATTTGACTCTTTCTTAGGCTTCTCCTGAGCCTCTGAGGTGCACGGTTGTGCTGTTATAGGGCTTTGTGGCCAGCAGGGTCTTATGCATGGGAATCGTTCTTTCTGCCTAGGGCTTTCCTCTGTGTTTGTGTGTGCTGTTTGTGTGTGTGCATGTTTGTTTGGAGCTGGAGGTGCCTTGCCTGTGGGTTTTAGCAATGGCAACGTGCAGAGTGGAGTGGTGATGGGGAGTGGAATGGGGATAGGTCTGCCTTTGGGTGCTGCAGTTTGTGTTGCTTTTGCAGATGCAGAGCAGTGTTCCAGGTACTTGAGGGAGACGGAGGAAGACTGAGACGTGCTCTAAGGAGGTGAGCTTGTGAGTGCTGTTTGCAGGAGGGTGTCTTGGGCAGCGGTTCCCTGAACAATGTTTGTTTTGTGTTTGTAGGTGGGAAGCCATGAGGCAAGTGGGTTGCCTGTGCCTAGGAGGAGCCTGGCCAGGTGAGTGTTGGTGTGAGAGATGGAGCAGAGCAGAGTGTGGGGTTGTTGGTGCTGTGCCTGTTGCCCAGTGCTGTTCTGGTTTTGCAGGTGCGTGGCCGAGGTCAGTGTAGCCTCCTGTAGCCTGACAGTGGGGACAGGTGAGTGGCGCAGGTAAAGTTGTGGGAGCAAGGGGTGGGTGTGGACGGGGTGTGGTTTTGCAAACATCCCCTCAAGGTGTGGTGTTTTCTCTGGTTCTGCAGGTGTAGGATGCAGTTGTGGCACGGAGGAGCCGAGTGCTGAGATGGAGGCTGAGCAGGTAAGAGGGGGCAGCTTGTTGTTGAGAGCTTTATCATTTGGTTGGGTGGTGTCGGGCTGCCTCTCAGTAATGTCTTTTGTTGTGCTTTTTCAGGTGCTGTGGGGGGCCTCTTCCTGGATGGCTGAGGATTTGAGGTGAGTGGCACGGTGTGCCGTTTGTAGTAGGGCTGTTGGGTGCTGCCTGGCAGAAGAGTAACTTTGTGTTGTTTTTCCCAGGTGCTGTGGGTGTCCTAGTGCTGGGCAGGATGTCTGAGTTTGGAAGGGACGTGTTTCAGGTGAGTGGAGGGACCGTGGTGTTTTGGAGGAGGGTGTTTTTTGGGGAAGAGGCTGGAGCTGTGTGGCATGCAGGTGATGGCTTGTGCTCTGTTTTGGCAGGTGGTGAGGGCGAAGGTTTGTGACTGAAGGAAGGTCAGAGAGGAGGTGCCTGGCATCGAGGCTGGCTCTTGAGGATGGACAGTGATGCACGGCAGTGCCCAAGCTAAGTGGAGGGGGCCAAGGGTGTTGGTGTGTCTTGGGCGGTGTGTGGGGGGGGTGTGTATGCGTGTGCTGCCAATCAGTGTTGTGTGGAGGCCTCGTGAGGGTGGGTGCTGTGTGTGAGGTAGAGGGAGAGGGGGGTGTGGTAGTGCGGGCAGCTCCAGCCTGTGTCTGTGTTGTTGTGTGGTGTGTGGTGTGTGTTGTAGGTGTCCTGTGTTTTGCAGAGGTCTTGATGTTGCTCTTGTCCTGTGTGATTGTGGAGCACGGTGTAAACTTTGCAGGGCTAGGGTGTTAGGCATCTGCAGGCTATTGAGTGGCCCGAGTGCTCAGCGTTGCGTCGAGGGATGGTGTCTCCTTGTGTGCCGCCCACCAAAAGGGTCGGTGTATTGCGCTGAATTTGCATTGTAGCTGTCTGTGGCCGCTCATCTCTGTGGCGATAGTGCTTGCCTTCCGCGGCTGTTCATCTTTGTGGCGATGCTCCTTGCCTTCCGCGGCCGTTCATCTTTGTGGCGATGCTCTTCCTTGCCTTCTGTGGCCGTTCATCTTTGCGGCGATGCTCTTCCTCGCCTTCCGCGGCTGCTCTTCCTTGCATTCCGTGGCCGTTCATCTTTGCGGCGATGCTCTTCCTTGCCTTCCATGGCTGCTCTTCCTTGCCTTCTGCAGCCATTCATCTTTGTGGCGATGCTCTTCCTTGCCTTCCATGGCTGCTCTTCCTTGCCTTCTGCAGCCATTCATCTTTGTGGCAATGCTCTTCCTTGCCTTCTGCGGCTGCTCTTCCTCGCCTTCATGGCATGCTTTCAGGGTTTTCTTCCCTGTGTGGTTTCAGCCTTGGATCTTTCTGGCCAGCCTCTTGTGCATTGATGGTCCTGGCTTTGCTGGCTGCTTTCTGTCACGGACCGAGGCGTTTGACTTTCCTGGGCTTTTCCCGAGCCTCTGAGGTGCACAGTTGTGGCATCGTAGGGCTTTGTGGCCCGCAGGGTCCTATGCATGAGAACTGTTCTTTCTGCCTAGGGCTTTGTTCTGTGTTTGTGTGTGCTGTGTGTGAGTGTGCCTGTTTGTTTGGGGCTGGAGGTGCGTTGCCTGTGGGTTTTAGCAATGGCAGTGTGCAGCATGGAGTGGTGAAGGGTAGTGGAATGGGGATAGGTCTGCCTTTGGGTGGTGCAGTTTGTGTTGCTTTTGCAGATGCAGAGCAGTGTTGTGGGTGCCCGAGGGAGACGGAGGAAGACCGAGATGTGCACTAAGGAGGTGAGCTTGTGAGTGTTGTTGGCAAGAGAGTGTTCTGGGTGGCGGTTTGCTGAATGCTTTTTGTTTTGTGTTTGTAGGTGGGAAGCCATGAGGCAAGTGGGTTGCTTGTGCCTAGGAGGAGCCTGGCCAGGTGAGTGTTGGTGTGAGAGATGGAGCAGTGTGTGGAGCGGGGCTGTTGTGTTGTTGGTGCTGTGCCTGTTGCCCGGTGCTGTTCTGGTTTTGCAGGTGCGTGGCAGAGCTTGGTGTGGCCTCCTGTAGCATGGCAGTGGGGAAGGGTGAGCGGCACAGGTAAAGGTGTGGGAGCAAGGGGTGGGTGCGGACGGGCTGCGGTTTTGTGGGCATCCCCTCAAGCTGTGGTATTGTCTCTGGTTCTGCAGGTGCAGGATGCAGTTGTGGTGTGGAGAAGCTGAGCGCTGAGGCGGAGGCTGAGCAGGTAAGCGGGGGCAGCTTGTCGTTGAGAGCTTTATTCTGTGGTTGGGTGGTGTCAGGCTGCCTCTCAGTAATGTCTTTTGTTGTGCTTTTTGTCAGGTGCTGTGGGGGGCCTCTTCCTGGATGGCTGAGGATTTGAGGTGAGTGGCACGGTGTGCCCTTTGTAGTAGGGCTGTTGGGTGCTGCCTGGCAGAAGAGTGACTTTGTGTTGTTTTTCCCAGGTGCTGTGGGTGTCCTAGTGCTGGGCAGGATGTCTGAGTTTGGAACGGACGTGTTTCAGGTGAGCGGAGGGACCGTGTTGTTTTGGAGGGGGGTGTTTTTTGGGGAAGAGGCTGGAGCTGTGTGGCATGCAGGTGATGGCTTGTGCTCTGTTTTGGCAGGTGGTGAGGGCGAAGGAAGGTCAGAGAGGAGGTGCCTGGCATCGAGGCTGGCTCTTGAGGATGGACGGTGACGCACGGCAGTGCCCAAGCTAAGTGGAGGGGGTCAAGGGTGTTGGTGTGTCTTGGGCAGTGTGTGTGTGTGGGTGGGTGGGTGTGTGTGTGTGTGTGTGCTGCCAATCAGTGTTGTGTGGAGGCCTCGTGAGGGTGGGTGCTGTGTGTGAGGTAGAGGGAGAGGTGGGTATGGTAGTCCGGGCAGCTCCAGCCTGTGTCTGTGTTGTTGTGTGCTGTGTTCTGTGTGTGTTGTAGGTGTCCTGTGTTTTGCTGAGGTCTTGATGTTGCTGTTGTCCTGTGTGATGGTGGAGCACGGTGTAAACCTTGCAGGGCTAGGGTGTTAGGCATCCGCAGGCTATTGAGTGGCCTGAGCGCTCAGCGTTGCGTCAATGGATGGTGTCTCCTTGTGTGCCTCCCACCAAAAGGGTCGGTGTGTTGCGCTGAATTTGCATTGTAGCTGTCTGTGGCCGCTCATCTCTGTGGCGATAGTGCTCGCCTTCCGCGGCCGTTCATCTTTGTGGCGATGCTCCTTGCCTTCCGCGGCCGCTCTTCCTCGTCTTCCGCGGCCGTTCATCTTTGTGGCGATGCTCTTCCTTGCCTTCTGTGGCTGTTCATCTTCCGCGATGCTCTTCCTCGCCTTCCGCGGTCGCTCTTCCTTGCATTCCGTGGCCGTTCATCTTTGTGGCGATGGTCTTCCTTGCCTTCCATGGCCGCTCTTCCTTGCCTTCTGCAGCCATTCATCTTTGTGGCGATGGTCTTCCTTGCCTTCCATGGCTGCTCTTCCTTGTGTTCTGCAGCCATTCATCTTTGTGGCGATGCTCTTCCTTGCCTTCCATGGCTGCTCTTCCTTGCCTTCTGCAGCCATTCATCTTTGTGGCAATGCTCTTCCTTGCCTTCCATGGCTGCTCTTCCTTGCCTTCGTGGTATCCTTTCAGGGTGGTCTTCCCTGTGTGGTCGTGGTCTTGGGTCTTTCTGGCCAGCCTCTTGTGCATTGATGGTCCTGGCTTTGCCAGCTGCTTGCCATTATGGGCTTCTCCTGTGCCTGTGAGCTGCAGGGATGTGTTGTTGTAGGGCTTTCTGGCTGAGAGTGTTGTTTGTGCTGTGATTTTTGTTGTGTCTGTGTGTTTGTGTCTTTGTGGGTGGAGCTGGAGCTGCCTTGCCTGTGCGTGTAGTTGAGGGTGTGGGCTGTGCTAAGTACTGTATCCATGGGTCCTTGTTAGGGTTTCTGTGAGAGTGAAACTGTAAGGCAAAGCGTAGTTTTATTTTTTGTATATTTATTTATTGATGGATAGGAATGGTGTTTTTGGTGGGAGCCTGTTCACGGCAGTGCAGCGTTCCCTTTTAAATGGGTGGAAATTGGCTGTGTTAGTAGAGGTGAGGAAGGGCTGCGGTGGGAGGGTGTGGGTAATTGTGTGGTTGTTGTTTGGGTTTGGTATTGAGTGTATCCAAGTCTGTATGCATGTGTTTGGTTTGTTTTCTGATTGTACTTAGCATTTAGAGGTTTTGTTTTAATGGAAACCCCCAGGTGGTTGAATTTTTTTTTTTTTCCCCCTGACTTTTTTTTCCTGTGGTGTTGTTCACTGCCTGAGGTGATTTGATCATTGCCAATGTTGCTGTGCAGGTTGGGCTGGGTTTTTTTTTTAGGCAGGGTGGTATGTGGAAACGCTTGGTAATGCTGTTTCTGTGAGCGGTCCTAAAAACTGGTGCTGTTTGCCATGTAGTGCAGGGAGGCAGAGTGCCTGTGGTGGGACTGAGTGGGCAGTTGTATGGATGTTGGGTGGTTTTTGGTATGGAATGTGTCTAACCTTGTATGCACCTTTTGTTCTTACAGGCTGTAGTTAGCAAGTAAAATTTTTTCCATTTTTATTTTTTGAAAAAAAAACCCAGCCGGGGGATTTTTTTTTTTGCTTCCCCTGGCTGGGTTTTTTTTTCCCCGGTCCCGGTCACTCTGCGAGGCGACGATCATCGCCAATGTTGGTGCGGAGCTGTGGCTCGGGGCCGGGGTTTTCTAGGCAGGGTGGTATTTGGAAGCGCTCGGTAATGTTGTTACCGAGAGCTGTCCCAAAAAACTGCAGGTGTTTCCTTGTAAGTGCAGGGAGGCAGAGTGCCTGTGGTGGGACTGAGTGGGCAGTTGTGTGGATGTTGGGTGGTTTTTGGTATGGAATGTGTCTAACCTTGTATGCACCTTTTGTTCTTACAGGCTGTAGTTAGCAAGTAAAATTTTTTCCATTTTTATTTTTTAAAAAAAAAACCCCAGCCGGGGGATTTTTTTTTTGCTTCCCCTGGCTGGGTTTTTTTTTTCCCCGGTCCCGGTCACTCTGCGAGGCGACGATCATCGCCAATGTTGGTGCGGAGCTGTGGCTCGGGGCCGGGGTTTTCTAGGCAGGGTGGTATTTGGAAGCGCTCGGTAATGTTGTTACCGAGAGCTGTCCCAAAAAACTGCAGGTGTTTCCTTGTAAGTGCAGGGAGGCAGAGTGTATGCTGCTGGATGAGTGTAGCATTGGTGTGATTGTAGAGAAGGTTGGTGACGAGTGTGTGCAGCTGCTGTGGATGGTGGGCTGGTATGTTATGTTGTCGGGGTGGTTTTGTTTAGTGTTTTGTAACTGACATGTCTTTCCCCCCTCCCTTTTTTTTTTTTGCAGGTGCAGAAGCAGCTGTCGTGTAGTGTGGAGATGAGCATGCTTATGTAGTGATGAATGAAGGTGGAGGTGTTTCTGATGCTGTTGGAATAAGGAGATTGTTGTGGTTTTTTTTTTTCTTTTTGGAGCAATAAAGATGATAGAGGTGGCTGTGTTTGTGTCTCCTTTCAAATAAAGAGAATGTTGTTGTTTGTTTCTGTTGTGTTATTTCCAGTACATGTTGCATGGAAGTCCTTTGCTCTTGTTCATCTTCTCCTTTGAAGTCAAAATAGGAGAGAAAATTTATCCTGGTTCTTATTTGTATGGTGGTCTTTCTATGGCCTCCTAAAAAAGAAAGAAAGAGCGGGACAAATTTTTTCTCTTATTTTGTCTCTCATTGACCTTCTTTGTTTCTTTCTCTGTCCTGCCTTGCTGTCTTCCTTTGCTTTCCCCCTCTTGCTTTGTGCTTACCTTTGCTTTCTCCCTCTGTGTTCTTTCCTGTAGGTTTTCTATTTTATCTCTACTGTGATAATGTTAGCCTTATGTTGATTATTCTATTTCTCCTTATTTCAGTATATCTCCTTTTTTTTTTTCCTTTTCCTCTGTGGTTAGATTCCCCCCTCTGGGCTCTGTTTTTATTTTATGATTTTTGTCCACTTTAATTTTGTCTATCTCCTCTTTCCCTCTCTTTACTCTTTCCCTCTCTTTACTCTTTCCCTCTCTTTACTCTTTCCCTCTCTTTACTCTTTCCCTCTCTTTACTCTTTCCCTCTCTTTACTCTTTCCCTCTCTTTACTCTTTCCCTCTCTTTACTCTTTCCCTCTCTTTACTCTTTCCCTCTCTTTACTCTTTCCCTCTCTTTACTCTTTCCCTCTCTTTACTCTTTCCCTCTCTTTACTCTTTCCCTCTCTTTACTCTTTCCCTCTCTTTACTCTTTCCCTCTCTTTACTCTTTCCCTCTCTTTACTCTTTCCCTCTCTTTACTCTTTCCCTCTCTTTACTCTTTCCCTCTCTTTACTCTTTCCCTCTCTTTACTCTTTCCCTCTCTTTACTCTTTCCCTCTCTTTACTCTTTCCCTCTCTTTACTCTTTCCCTCTCTTTACTCTTTCCCTCTCTTTAGCATGCTAATTGGGAGTAATCAATTATTATCCCAATTTATTAAAATAATAATTCTTTACTCCCAATTAGCATCCTAACCCTGCCACTCATTTCATTCCATATGCAAATTATTTTCCATTCTCTTATTATTTTTATTTCTTTCTATACACTATATATACACAACCCTACACCACCCCCACCCGCCACTAGGGGGAGCCCCACCACACTAGGGTTACAGAAGCCACCCTACACTCAGGCTCCTAGGGTTAACCACTAGAGACCACACCTGCACTCCAGGGTTAGAGTCACTTAGGGCTCAGGCAGCCTAGGGGTTACAGGGTCACACTCAGGGGGGTGGGGGTCTGGGTCCAGGGGGGAGGTTAGGGTCAAGGACTCAGGGCCACTTACAGTCAGGGTTAGGGGGTTCACAGTAGAGGATCAGAGGTCAAGGAGCACCAGGTTAGGGTTAGGGGAGCACATCGTTAGGGGTTGCGGTCAGGGGTTAGGGTTAGGGTTAGAGCCATTTAGGGTTAGGGTTAGAGCCATTTGGGGTTAGGGGTTAGGGGTTAGGGGTTAGGGGTTAGGGGTTAGGGTTAGGGTCAGGGTCAGGGTCAGGGTCAGGGTCAGGGTCAGGGTCAGGGTCAGGGTCTAGGGTTAGGGTTAGGGTTAGGGTTAGGGTTAGGGTTAGGGTTAGGGTTAGGGTTAGGGTTAGAGCCAGGGTTAGGGTTAGAGCCATTTAGGGTTAGGGTTAGGGTTAGGGTTAGGGTTAGGGTTAGGGTTAGGGTTAGGGTTAGGGTTAGGGTTAGGGTTAGGGTTAGGGTTAGGGTTAGGGTTAGGGTTAGGGTTAGGGTTAGGGTTAGGGTTAGGGTTAGGGTTAGGGTTAGCCATTTAGGGTTAGGGTTAGGGTTAGGGTTAGGGTTAGGGTTAGGGTTAGGGTTAGGGTTAGGGTTAGGGTTAGGGTTAGGGTTAGGGTTAGGGTTAGGGTTAGGGTTAGGGTTAGGGTTAGGGTTAGGGTTAGGGTTAGGGTTAGGGTTAGGGTTAGGGTTAGGGTTAGGGTTAGGGTTAGGGTTAGGGTTAGGGTTAGGGTTAGGGTTAGGGTTAGGGTTAGGGTTAGGGTTAGGGTTAGGGTTAGGGTTAGGGTTAGGGTTAGGGTTAGGGTTAGGGTTAGGGTTAGGGTTAGGGTTAGGGTTAGGGTTAGGGTTAGGGTTAGGGTTAGGGTTAGGGTTAGGGTTAGGGTTAGGGTTAGGGTTAGGGTTAGGGTTAGGGTTAGGGTTAGGGTTAGGGTTAGGGTTAGGGTTAGGGTTAGGGTTAGGGTTAGGGTTAGGGTTAGGGTTAGGGTTAGGGTTAGGGTTAGGGTTAGGGTTAGGGTTAGGGTTAGGGTTAGGGTTAGGGTTAGGGTTAGGGTTAGGGTTAGGGTTAGGGTTAGGGTTAGGGTTAGGGTTAGGGTTAGGGTTAGGGTTAGGGTTAGGGTTAGGGTTAGGGTTAGGGTTAGGGTTAGGGTTAGGGTTAGGGTTAGGGTTAGGGTTAGGGTTAGGGTTAGGGTTAGGGTTAGGGTTAGGGTTAGGGTTAGGGTTAGGGTTAGGGTTAGGGTTAGGGTTAGGGTTAGGGTTAGGGTTAGGGTTAGGGTTAGGGTTAGGGTTAGGGTTAGGGTTAGGGTTAGGGTTAGGGTTAGGGTTAGGGTTAGGGTTAGGGTTAGGGTTAGGGTTAGGGTTAGGGTTAGGGTTAGGGTTAGGGTTAGGGTTAGGGTTAGGGTTAGGGTTAGGGTTAGGGTTAGGGTTAGGGTT